>NC_141142.1:111641132-111959257 GCF_053477565.2 Lygodium microphyllum | reverse complement strand
ACCTCAATATGTTTGGACCTAGCATGGTAGAAAGGATTGCTAGCCAACATAACACTACTGAGGTTATCACAGTGCAATCTCACTCTGCTTTCCAGTTGTATTCCCAAGTCATTCAACAGTTTCATCACCCAAACTGCTTCACAAGCCGCTAAGGCAGTGTACTCAACTTCTGTACTAGACAATGCAACAGTAGGCTATTTCTTACTCTGCCAAAACTGATCATATGGCTGCCCAATCCAAATGCATAACCAACCCAATCAGCATAAGTAAACCCTGTTAAGTCAAGGGATTTTCCATATGCATAAAATAGCCCATAATCTATAGTACCCTTTACATATATCATGATCCTCTTGATTCATCTAAATGTGGTTTGCGAGCCTTTTGCATAGACTGACTAATCAGCCCCACTGCATAACATAAGTTAAGATGGGTAATAGTCAAGTATATCAAGCTACCCACCATTTGTTGATACATGGCCACATTCTCTATGTCAGTCCTAACATCAATCTATAGCTTGACATTCTGATCAAGAGGTATCTCCATAGGCTTGCATTTAGCCATACCATACTTCTGTAACATGTCATGAGCATACTGCTTCTGTAGCAGCCATATACCTTGAGGCATAGAGACTACCTCAATCCCAAGAAAATACTTTAGTTCACCAAGGTCTTTGACTCTGTTGTCCTCTTCATCATCTCCAGTGATGATAAGATCATCTACATAAACCACTAAAAACACATATCCATGATCTCTCTTCTTCGTGAATAGACTGTGATCTGCATCACCCAATCTAAATCCATGTTGCTGTAAATAATTGTTGATCCAAGCATTTCATGCTCTAGGTGCCTGTTCCATATAATACATTTTTCAGTTTACATACATGTGTAGAAAAGTCCGGGTGAACATAGCCTTCAGATTGCTCCATATATACTTCCTCAACCAAATCACCATTCAAGAAAGCATTCTTGACATCCATTTGCCATAGTTTCCAGCCTTTGCATGCTGCCAAAGCAATGACAAATTTGACTGCTGCCATTTTAGCCACTGAACTGAAAGTCTCCTCATAGTCAAGACCATAAATCTATCTTGTAACATCAACAAGCTTTTATTTCATTCTTTTGATGACCAAAACAAGAAAACATCATATCTTTACGCAGCATCATAGTAGATATCTCCCACGGATTTGATAGAATCAACCATAATTTTCAACATCTTCATAGAATCCATCAATAGAACAAGGAATATTAAAGAATACACCATTTTTGAATGGAAATAAATCACATAGTATTCATTTTCAATGTCTTCATAGTTCTCTTTCTCAATCTCTCATATACAAATACACTGTTTTAATAGAATTGGCTATCTTTGGCTCTCTCTCTCTTTCTCTCTCTCTCTCTCTCTCTATAGTACATCATCTTCTCACTACAATAATCAATAATGACTCTCAATAATCCTTCTTAGGTAGTGGGTGCACCTCCCAAGAGGTATGTTTGATGCGAAGAGGCACCAGAGCCACTACAATGTCTCTTCATAGCTCACTACTGTCTCTATCTCTCCAGTCTTCTCTTCAATCTTCAGCAGCTGCTTCTTCCATTTGTTTTAGCTCTTTTGAACTTAGATTCATCCTTTCCAAAAGTTAGACAACTTTTCCAAATTCACACATACATTCTACAGAACACTTACAGAAGATCTACAGAACATAACATAACAAGAACAAAGCAGAGACAGAACAGGGACAGGGGCTCTACAGAAGGTTTACAGAGGGTTACAAAAGGTCATCAAAGAACATCAAATCCTCATAACTCATACTAAAACCATTCCAAACTATTAAAAAATATTCAATAAGCTTCCAAAAGATTTCAACCTCCATCAATCATCAATCCATACTTCATATAGAAGAAAATCAGAACAAAACAGAAGCTATACAGAAGGTATCAGAACCAATCAGAACCTCAACAAAACCTATCAGAACATCACAGAGCCTCATATTTCTACTAAAAATCATCATGAGCTTCCAAAACATAATCAATATCATCCAAAACACTCTCAAACACTTCCATTAACAACCATACATCACTCTAAATCCATAAAAAATCAACCATTCAGACCTCAAAAACAACAAAAATCAGTCAAAATTTCAGTCTTTTTTCACTCTCAACATATCCCCACACTTAGAAAGGAAACATCCTCACGACCTAAGGAAAATAAGAATATAAGTTCACTAAAGAGCTCAATTTGATCTTCTTTAGTATCTTTAATAATCACTCCACCACGACCCCAACTTATCACCTATATCTCTAGAAAAGAATACTACTAAAGGAAAACTTTGTTATTCATTAACACATCTGATAAATAATAAAAAGTCATAACAAATTTGTAAAGGATATAAGAGGTTCTTCAACTGTCCATCGTAGGCTTGCCATCCACCATCACCATCAATAGTTGAAAAGAGAGCTCTCAAACAAATTATTCAACCAATACGAACTCATCACATACAAATTAATACAACAGACACACAAACACAACCATCTGAATGGCACCTCCAAAAGATGTCTCATTAGGAAGCACAGAAGATACATCTAGGGGTATCAATGAAGATGATCCCTCTTGAAAGCTTGATGATTTCGAAAGTGATCCAGGGATAAAGACTCATCTACAAAAGTTTTTGGAGGATTCTGAAAGAACTGAAAGCAGCACATCCGTTCTAGCAAACAAGGTATCTACTAGGTAGACAAAGGGCATGAAAATATAGGACATCCAACTTTTGGGAATCAATGTTCACATTGACATTCATACAAAGCTTTGGAATGGCCTTTTGATCGTTATGGGAATGCCTATGCATATATGCTGAGTACAAGCAAAATGGGTTGTCAATCTCACTGAAGGATCTAGAGATTGTGAATATTGTTGAGAAAAATGGAGGTAATTTTGGTATGCTTGACTAGTAGTTGTCTAGTCCCCTGGAATTAATGGCCAATTCCTGTGAAAGAATCAATTGAGCTCCATCCTCTTCTTCTCGGAATCTGCTGATTAAATCCTTCATACCCACTAATCAACTGAGGGGGTTGAGAAATAGAAGTGGCAGGAGATGGAAGAGTAATAAGTAAAAGAGGATGAAGAGATGGGTAGGCAAAATCATAAAATGAGGAATAAGCTAAAGAAAGAGTGGCTGAAAATTTTAGCGAATCAGTTAGGAAAGGTGTCAATTGATAAGCAGGAAAAGTAGAAGGTATATGGATAGATGGAGAAGGACATGGCGGAGAAGGGGAAAAGACTCGATCTTCAATGAAAGAACAATAGGTAAAGATTGGAATTTGAGGAAAACCCTGAGGTTGGAAAAGGAGAGGTAAGATAGCTGCTGAGTTGGATTGATAAAGGGAAAAATAAACATCATAGCAATGGGCCATCTGTTGATAGTACAATAAACTAGGAACAAAGGGACCTAAAACAGATTGTCGATGGTAGGCATCAAAGAAGGATGAATCAAATGGATTGTTCTTGGAAAGATAAGCTAGGAGATCTACCCTCAGTTGGTTAGTGCTCTACAAATAAGTAGAAGCTATATTTTGGCATTGGTTCAGGACTATAGAATCAATCATTGAATGCCATGAAGTATCAGGGCAAGTAGCCACTTTAGAAGAATAGCACTGGAACATGTCATCTATCCTCAACTCCAAATGGTTAACATATAAGGTAGCTTGTAAGACCACATCCCCCACATACCAAGCCAGATCTACATCATTTGAAATTAACAGATCACCTCGTAGATACATATAAGACAGCAACATGGTATCCGTCATTACAGAATCTTCAAAGACCATATGGACAACTTCTGTCAGCAAATCAGAAGACCAAACCCCACTCCAACCATCCTTTGGAAGAGGGAGATCCATCGTTGAGAGCTTAATATAGAAGGCCAACTTCTGCAGCTAATACTGGACAAAAAAGGAATGGTCGGGAGGAACATACTCCTGAAAGTGCTCAAATGTAGACCATAATAAATCCATCCTGGACTGCAATCTTTCCACTTTATCTTGAAACAACGGACATAATGTGGCCTATCTCTGGAGAACTGCCAAGTCCTGTTGAGATATAGAAGGAATCATGGGGACACTGGGCTTGGAGGAATAGACCATGACTGCGCCAGTTGGTCCTGCAACTGCTTAATCTGGGAAGCTTGGGATTCCAATGTATTGTGAGCAATCTGCAAAGCTGAGAGTTTCGTATCTAAAAGAGTCTTAAACTCTTGAGCTTCTTTGGACATTTTCTCTTTCTCTTCCGAAACTCTAGTGACCTCTGAGTGATTCTTTGTTAACTGAATTTTCAAAGAAGATATTTCTTCTCTCTGGGTCTCAATCATTTGGGTCTGCTACTCCATCTGCTTAAACAGATAAGCAAGAGTGTGTTTAGCATAGGCTAACTCTGTGGTTGCCTTATGCATCTAGTCTTTGCATTGCATCAATTCTTCATAGAAAGAAGCATATAACTGTTGAATACAAGCTGTCACTGAGAGTTCAATAGAACTCTCGATGTCATTACAAAGGAAAGGAATGGCATCTCCTGACACTAAACTATTCAGTGAAGGAACTGACATTTCCAAAGAACCCTCTCGATGTGCCCTGAATAAGTTATTGCATGTGAGGTAGGCAGGGAGGTCACTTCCAGAGGTAGCAGGAATTGTTACTGAAGGAATGACTAGGTAAATTTTCTCTGCCACACGCTTCAAGCGCTTCCGCTGAATGACCAATGGAGGAGGGGAATCAAGATCCTCTATGTCAATGGGTTCTGAATCCTCTGAAGGTGGAGGGGGAGAAACTTGATCAAATGGAGGAGGAGGAAGCATACCCTTCTTAAGGCCTGAATATGTCAAGAAAGCATATAAATATGAACCATAGGTTACGTTGGTAACATTTCCTCTGGTCACTTTGACAAAATGTTAGTCCATCTTCATAAGAAGGTAAGTACTCCAGTCAATGGCAACCCCTTTTAACACCATCCTAGAAGTTGTGAAGAGCTCCTTGAACAAATAGTGGGATGGTGTCTTGGCAGGCATAAACGTGTCTTGGAGAAATTGGTAGACTAGCTTCCAGAGAGGATCAGTGATCATTGAAAAAGACACTCCTGAAGTGTTAATTACCTTCTTGACATCGAGGACCTCTTTAGTATGCTTCTGTAACAGCTTGAGAATCTCGTCATTTGAGAATAACTGTCTGATTGTAACAAAGGTTTCTCCTTTGTAGGGAAGAGACAAAGCCTTTCCTAACCCTCTAGGTGTCAAAACCATGGAAGTACCAGGAACGAAGCCCAATTTCTTACTGTATGATGCAAGAAACTCATCTTATAGGACTGGATCGTCTGGAATCAAAGGAAGTGAAGCAGCCACAAAAGTTGCAAGGCGAGCTTTCGCGATAGGCTCAAAAGTCAGTAGGGAAGAATAATCCCTACTGATCAATGGGACATACTGAACAAGAGGAGGAGCTTGAGGTGCCATTCAGATGGAATATACACACCACAAACATAGGCAATCACAAAGAATACCTGCAAAATAAAAAAATAGCTATAAAAAAGAAATCGATCAAAATAAGCATACACAGACATAACTAACCAATTGACCACCCCAAACAACCCACATCTTAGAAAAAATTCGGCATGACCCCTACACATATGCGACCGAAAGCTTCATGCTATGCAACAAGCAGGTACCCAAGACCCCGTATCATGCAAAAAAAAAACTACAGACCGCACCCATAATCGTATCACACAATCAAACCATAATACCTCAAAAACCTAATCAAGATATAACCAGAACTTTGATAAACAATATCAGCTTAAAGGACTATACGTACCCATCCCATGAAGCATATTTATTCAAAAGGAAAAAAAGTGTAGTGAGGGAAATGATTTTAGTGAAGGGTTTGTTTTAATAAATTATCAACAATGATTGAAATTTTATTAGGTTGTAAACCTTAATAAGAAAACGACGGTTCATTTTTAAACAGTTAGTTACAATTTATTAATGTGAAATGGTGCTTTTAACAAAACCCGTACTACGATCCCCAGACTCGAGTCTCTAAATGCATATTCATTGATTAAAAATTTAATGTGTCTGAAGCGCTTTTCTTTTTCAGCACGTGCATTTTTGTGACGGCTGGTTCGTTTTTATTTAAAAATTAAAGTGCCTCTAAAGCGCACGTAGCACGTGCGAAGTGAACGGCGGGTTGATTTTAAGTTATTAGAAAAATGTGTATTTGGCGCGAGCACGCGTGAAAAAGTGGGTGAATAAAGTTTATTTTAACAATTAACTGTGGTTAAGGGATGACCAAAATTAAATAAAGCACGAAAAATAGATACCTGGTAGGGGTGTGTATGCAAGAGACTGAGGGCGCACTGAGTAGTCCCAAATGCAAGGAATCCAACAAAAACGCAAAAACCACTAACTGGAAAAAACAAAACATCTTAGTATTTGAAAAAAAAAACAAAAACAAAATAAATATCAAGGCAATGTTAGTGGGATCACATTTAGTTTAGAAAATGTTCATTAGTGTTTGGGTGAGATTGTTAATAGTTTTTTTTTGTAATTTAGGTGTGTTTTGATTTTGTATTTTGTGTTTTTTTGTATATATATTTTATTTTAAAATGTTTGATTTATTAGAGTATCAATCAAACCTAATTGGAAGGCAAAATCATGGTGTTCACATGGAAAAAATATGAAAAACATCTCAAAAAATACATACAAGGATTAATATGGAAAAATCCGCTCGTCGCAACACAGAGCAGAAAGAAGGTAAAATGTGCCAAATAATGTGCCCAACAAATCTATTACGTCAACACATGGTTTCGATCGAGAGAGGATGCGTTCACATGGAAAAAAAACCCAAAAATTGTATCCGAAAAACGAATCAAAAATTAACATGGAATGATCCGGGTACTGGAATAGAGGACAGTAAAAAGGAAAAATGTCCAAAAAAATATAATCGTCAGGGCTATCACATCAAATCTCAATTCGAATGGGGTTAGAAGATGTTCGCATGGAAGAAACAAGAAAATGACACTTAAAAACACAAATGAAAATTAATAACAAAAAATCCAAATGGCAAAACAGGGCAGAGAAAAAAGAAAAATTGTGCAAGAAGGGTGGCCGAGCAAGGAAATCTAGTCAGAATGGAATTCCGAAAAGAGTAGGGCAGGCTCACATGGAAAAATGTTAAAAGTATGCACGAAAAGGGCCCGAAAACGAGCAAAAATTAATATCGAATGAACCGTGCATCGGAAGGACAAGGAGAAAAAATGAAAAATGTCAGAGGAAGATGAAGGACAAGGCTGTCATGTCAGATTATTGTTCGGAAGCAATAAAGGTACGTTCACATGAAAAACCGTCCAATTTACAAGAAATGCTTCAAAAATTAATAACTCAAGAACCATCGGGCCGAACAGGGGTTGGTAAAAATGAAAAATGGGCAATTCAAAGGGACAAACATGGCTGTAAGGTTGGATTTGGATTTCGGTGAATGTAGGATGCGTGCACATGCAAAACGTCAAAACAAGGGATAAAGGGAAATAGGGAAGGAACGGCCCAAAGGGTGGGGTAAAGTTAGACGGGTGGGTGGGAAAGGGACCCCATGAGGGCAAAAAGAAGTTATGGCATACATGCATGATCAACTTGAGGCATATGCAGGGGGTATGCACATCAGATGTGTAGGGACATGTCCCTACACTTAAAACCTTAACGGACAGAGTAGATTGATCGACACGGCCACACACTTGTCAACCAACTGGACCCTGGCGTTCCCACACTTAAGACATCACATACACTTGCAAACAAAAAAGAAGGGTTATGAACTCTTGGCCCGTTTTGCGTATGGTCGAAGGAATCATCACTGCTACAGAAGACTTGAAGTCGGCTGCAAGAGAGGTACCACGGCTCGCTCTCCAACATTCAGCTAGCATGGCAAGGACCATGCATTAGCACCCAGGGAGGTAGCTGGTTGATGAAGCCTGTCGAGGGAGGTATCGTGACGAAGGATAGTCACTCAGCTCACTGGCATATCTGTGAAAACATTGCTCTAGGTGTCCCAGTGCTCACGGATTAAGCTATAGACACAAAAGTCATCAAGATACACCTCAATGAAATCATGCAAATGATTCTAGAAAGCAGCCACCATTACTCATTGGAAGGTGTCAGGAGCATTACAGAGCCTAAATGGCATCACTCTATAGGCATAGGTCCCCCATTCTGTGGTGAAGGTTGTTTTGGATTGGTCCTCTTTTGCTATTTGGACTTGGTTATATCCACTGAATCCATCCAAGAGGGAATACAGCTCATGATCTGCCACTGTGTCCAACAGTTGGTCTGTAAAAGGGATAGGGAAATGATCCTTCTTCGCCTTCAAATTGAGCTTTCGAAAGTTTATACATATTCAAAGTTTCCCATTCTTCTTGGGTACTACCACAATGGGAAAAATCCATTCACTGTTAGCCACGGGATAAATGAACTCAGCTTCAAGAAGCTTCAATAATTCAGCCTTCATCAGAGCAGAATAATTAGGATTCATATGCCTTTGTCTTTGCCTTACAGGTTTGGCATTAGGCTCTAGGTCAATGTGATGTTGGCATACTATGGGATCAATCGCCTTTAGATCTTTATATGACCAAGCAAACACGTCTAAGTTCTCCTTTAATAAGTCCCGCAAGACCACTAGTTCTTCTTCTGGAAGATTGAGGCCCACTTTCAGGTGACGTTCAGTACCATCATTATCCAAGAACATTACATGTCTTTTACCTTCCACTTCACGGATAAATATCCCACAGATTGCTTCAGGATAGAGGTCTGACTCTTTCAAGGGACTAGTGTCATCGTCTGATGTTCCACTAGAACCAGTGTCCTCCTTCTGAACAGATGACTCATTTGTCTGTTGAGATTTCTGGAAGGGTATCAGAGCTTTGTTTGCTTCTATGTGAGTGGTGATTTCTTCTAGACTTAGGGATTCATCTTTAGAGGATGCGTCCAGGAATGTCACATAACACGGACCTTCTAGAAACCTGGCTCTAATGGCTCTGGCTTCTGTTGACAAGAGGCATCATTATCATCTTTTCTCTGGACTGAACGGTCAAGGCAACAAGAGCCATTGGTGAACTTAATTTTTATGCCTTTGATCCATTGCTTATGCAGATTCTGCATACTTTGTGGTCCATTGGTCAACCCAAATGGAACCATGGTCATTCCATCCAACACCTTGAGATCTTCGGTCTCTGAGGTCTCTATAGGGACTTCAAAAAGATCATCCACTATCTGAGGATCTTCTTCAACTACACTTTCATAACATACTTCATTTTCTTCCTCATCATGTCCATCCTCTTCCTTTGGAGGCTCTGTCTCTGCTTCTTCTACAGAGGCTCTATAGGAGAAGAACAGATCTTCTAATTCTATGTCTACTTCTGCTTCTGCCTCTGGCCCTGTCTCTGCTACTATCTCTGCCACTGCCATATAACAAGGAGAACAGTATATCCATGCTTCTATTTCACTGTCAGAGGTGATTTCAAAAGTCAATTCTAGTTGAGGCAGGAGGTATTCTCCCATGGACAAGGACTTTGCTTCCCTTTGTAGTTGGCTTACAGTGCCCACTGTTAGGGACTGTGCCTCTATTTTCTTGGGAAAGATCTGTTCAACAGCCTCTTCATCTCCTGATGTACCATTTGTTACCTTGTTGGAGGAGTCAGTTAGGACTTCGATAGATGTGGATCCATTACCTTTTTGTGATCCATACAATTTCAACACCACTTTGTTGGGTCCTCTGCCTAGGGTTAGGGTTCCTTTGAACCAGTCTGTCCTGGCTCTTGCTTCAAAAAGCCAAGGTCTTCCCAACAACAAAGGGTATGAAGTCCCATAAGAATTTAGTTTAACCACCAGATAAGTTAGCCAGTAATCTTTTCTTGCAAGGGTTTTTTTTATGTATGGGAGGATGCCCAACGGTTTAACTCTGCTTTGGTCTGCCAATCTGATAAGCCACTGTGTAGGTTGAATTCCTTGCAACCCTAAGTCCTTCATTGTCACATCCATCATTATGTTTACTGATGAACCTCCATCAATCAATGCATCTGAGATAAAGCATCCTTCAATCCATACACTAATCTCTGGGGTTCTAGGATCTAGGAAGGCATTAGCCACATCTACTTCCTTCGCAGGTTCTGCGGTTCTGTTGGACTTTGTTGTTGGGGGAGCAATCCTTAGTCTGTGTCTTCTTGTCAAGATGCTTTTGAATTTCTTTCAGCAGCTGGGAGACAGTATCAGCAACTGCCGCAATGTTAAGTTAGGTTTAAAAGTGTCTAGGTCTTTTACCAAGTCATAATCTTTTGATAGGATCCACAGGCTTCTCCAGCCTGCTGGGGAATGGGCTACACCCATTTTCATCTTTCCTTTTTCTTCTAGCAATTGCAGCATCGGCACTTCTTCTGTTTTTGGAGGTGCTTCTACATCATCTATCTCTTGGACCTCTAATCCTGTTTCTGGGACTATCTATGTGACTCTCTGTTGCACTACAATGCTATGTACTGCACTGTTCTGTCCTGTATTGCCCTGTTCCTCTATTGGTAGGTTGAACTTCACAGTCTTGGCAAGGGAGTTGTTCTCTTCTTGGACAACTGGTTCGTTCTTCTTGGCACGTGTGACAACGAAAACTTTCAACTCTATCGAATTGGAGGCAGACTCTTGTACCTTCTATTGGCTATCAGTGCCATTGGCCTTTACAGGGGCTAGACTTGGATAGTCTTTTGCACTATGGCCTTCTCCTTTGCATCAGTTACATAAGGGCTTGTAATCCATAGATCGTCTAGGGTTTGGACAATTCGGGGAGATATGACCTTTTTTCTCCATACCTATAACATTCCACCTCTCTGATCTCTGACCACCACCGCCATACTGTAGTCCTCTGTAACTTTGAGAGGGAAACCTCCTTGGACAGAAATTAGGACCAAATTTCCTAGGCTTTGGTCCAATATCTTGTGTTGTCATTTTGGATTCTAGCAAGTTGAATCTTGCATTTTCATCCTTTTATCTTCATTCATGCATCTCTTTCAGAGAGCAAATATCCTCTATATGGTTCTTCCGCAAACAGTAGGAACAGAAGGCTCCAAGAATGGTTGGTTTTCGGGTACATTCAGTGGCTAAATGTCATGCTTGATGACACTTTCCGCACCATGTATTAGAGTGCATCACATCTCTCCCAGCTCTCGTAAGGGTGGATATATTGGCGGTATTCACCTTCAACGTCTTTAGCTGCTCTATAATCACATCCATAAGATCTTTCTTGATACTTGCAACTGAGTTGAATAAGTAGTCCTTCAGATTTTCACCTCCTGAAGTACCTGTAGTAGGGTTTTGGGAAGCTTCTGTAATTACTGCATACACTAGTTGAGTTGATCCAGAAGGTTCTTTGTTCTGGTTTTGATTCAGAGCTCCTGCTGAGACTTGGGATTGTTGATTCTAGTTGGTAGGTTCCACTGTTGTTGAGTCACCATTGGAGGAACTGTTTGAGGCCATTGTTGTTGTGGTTGAACTGTCATTTGAGGCACTATTGTCTGTGGCGACCACAGTGGATTAGGTGTATTATACTGCGGCACTGTTTACATCTGGGGATAGGGGTAGGGAACTATCCTTGGGATTGCATTTGGTGCATATACCATTCCTGGCATGGGAGGAGGTAAGACTCCTCTTCCTGGAGTCATTGACAACCTTGCTTCCACTTCGTCATACAATCTTGCACCTTCCACTGCAGCTTGTAGATTGACTGGTCTTCTCAATTCCACAAACTTGCAAACTTCTGGTTGTAGGCCTCTAAGGAACACTCCTTTCTGAATGCCTTCGTCCAAATGATGGTTAGTCCATCTCTTCAGGATGGATTCCATTCACAAGACATAAGCTTCTACTCTTTCTCCAGAGGACTGACTTAGGTTCATGAACTCCTCTCGCATTCAAAACCTTCATGCCTGAATTTAGTGAGGAAGGGCAACTTCAGGTCGTCCCATGTGCCAAAATTTCCTGCTGCTTGTCTCTCATACCACTGAAATGCCACGCCTTTGAAAGTGCCGGGGAATATTGCTAACCAATGCTCATGTGTTTAGGCATTGCTAGCCACACATGCTACCATAAACTCTGCTACATGAAGATTAGGGACTTCATTGTACTCCCGCTTAAAAATTGGCAATGGGACTACATTTGCTGACCTGTCATCGATATTTCTAGGATGAATCTAACTAGGAAGGGGGCCTTGAGTTGCCATGGGGACTTCTGTAAAGAGTGCTTTTAGGGCATCAAAGGAGGCTTCTGCTGCTGCTGCAAGCTTGTTCTCAGCTTTGATTTTTGCCTTCTGTCTTCTCACGTACCTCTGGACTTGTTCTAACGCTTGCCTCTTGATTGCATCATTCATCAGGGGCTTGGGTCCAACCAGTTGTTTAGTACTCAACATAATAGAATTAGAGAGGGGCTTCAGTCTCTGGGGGATTCTCTAGATGACATCTCTTTTACTTCCTTCTTTTCAACATCTCTGAATTCAGCTTTCAAACCACTACAGAGGAGGAGATATTCCGTTTTGAAAGTATCAAAACTCATTCTTCTTAGGATCGTTGTTGTGGCATCATTATAATAATGCCAGCTTCTGATGGTTTCAACAGTGTATGTTGTGAAGAACACTCTGTCTACCAACTTCCAGTGGGTTGTTAATTGTACAAATAGAAGATTTGTCAGTGCACCAAGCATCCCACGTATCTTGCTATTGAGCATCCACGAACAAATTCCAACTCTTTTCCTTCTTGTTTTCGTGAACCTCCACAGACCACGACTCCTAAAGCTTCTTCACGATCTCCCACTTGATGATGTCTGGAAACTTCTCAATGAATACTAAATCTTCCATGGATAGTCATTCTCTCTGCTTCTACTCTTCAGTTTGTTTCCAAACAAATTTCCACCAAGATGCAAGTTTCTGCTGCTTCAACAAGAAGAGGAAACAGTCCGCGGCATAGAGCTTGCATCATGATGATAATATGTTTCCGCCATTGTGGGATGAACTTCTTGTGGAAAGTGGCTTTGGCAATAAGAATCTCCAACTCTTCAATGGAAGAAGAAACTTTGCAAACATCCATTGAATTCTCCTCTTCTTGGCAATGCCACTTCCTTTATTTTCAGCCTCTTAGGATGCTTGTTGATGGCAAGTTTCCCCGGCTGCGCACCAAAAACATAGAGCCCCAAGAGGAACACGAAGGAAAAGGGGATTCTACTTCAAGAAAATCTATCTTGTAACATCAACAAGCTTTTATTTCATTCTTTTGATGACCAAAACAAGAAAACAGCAAATCTTTACGCAGCATCATAGTAGATATCCCCCATGGATTTGATAGAATCAACCATAATCTTCAACATCTTCATAGAATCCATCAATAGAACAAGGAACATAAAAGAATACACCATTTTTGAATGGAAATCAATCACATAGTATTCATTTTCAATGTCTTCATAGTTCTCTTTCTCAATCTCTCATATACAAATACACTGTTTTAATAGAATTGGCTATCTTTGGCTCTCTCTCTCTTTCTCTCTCTCTCTCTCTCTATACTACATCATCTTCTCACTACAATAATCAATAATGACTCTCAATAATCCTTCTTAGGTAGTGGGTGCACCTCCCAAGAGGTATGTTTGATGCGAAGAGGCACCATAGCCACTACAATGTCTCTTCATAGCTCACTACTGTCTCTATCTCTCCAGTCTTCTCTTCAATCTTCAGCAGCTGCTTCTTCCATTTGTTTTAGCTCTTTTGAACTTAGATTCATCCTTTCCAAAAGTTAGAAAACTTTTCCAAAGTCACACATACATTATATAGAACACTTACAGAAGATCTACAAAACATAACAGAACAGGAACAGAGCAGAGACAGAATAGAGACAGAGGCTCTACAGAAGGTTTACAAAGGTTTATAGAGGGTTAGAGAAGGTCATCAGAGAACAGCAAATCCTCATAACTCATACTAAAACCATTCTAAACTATCAAAAACTATTCAATAATCTTTCAAAAGATTTCAACCTCCATCAATCATCAATCCATGCTTCATACAGAAGAAAATCAGAACAAAACAGAAGCTATATAGAAGGTATTAGAACCAATCAGAACCTCAATAGAACCTATTAGAACATCACAGAGCCTCATATTTCTACTAAAAATCATCATGAGCTTCCAAAACATAATCAATATCATCCAAAACACTCTCAAACACTTCCATTAACAACCATACATCACTCTAAATCCATCAAAAATCAACCATTCAGACCTCAAAAACAACAAAAATCAGTCAAAATTTCAGTCTTTTTCCACTCTCAACACAGCACACCAGTTATCATTTGTAACTGCATCATCAAAATTTTAGGTTCTTTGTAACCTATCACACTAGCCATATATGCATAATGGTGGGCTGAATAACCAGTGTATGTAAACCAATCAACTGGTTTTCTAACTCTCTTAGATCTCTGTAATTGTGGCTCTCTCTAAGCTTTACCTCTCACGAGGCGATACATAACGACTCTGCCTTGCTGTAGGCATCATAATAGACGAAATGCCCAATTCACTATCCAAATTGTCGTTGTTAGATGACTCATAACCTACTGTAAGTGGACCTGTCACATCCTCAAACATCTTTTCTTTTCCCTTATCCAATCTCCCCCTCATTGACATATCCATGTCAGTGGACATAGAAGTATGAATCCGCAAGCATCCTAACCAAGGACTTAATGTAGGTGACCCATCTGTGAAATACATCGGATCTAAAGCATGGGAGATGCAGAAGCTATGGAGGTTGAAAGAGGAAAAAGAAACTCATGAAGACATTGACCCTAACTAGGACAAATTGTTACACAAGTGAATTAGGTTCCAAGATTGAGACTTGGACTCATAAACACAATCTTATGTATTGACAGTGACATGACACTTTACTGGAAATAAAAGAGTACTATCATTGCATTAGAAAAAGAGTGCAAAGACAATGCTTTATAGGATTTGAGTGGTGGTACTTTCTCCTACTGTGCATATGGGATTCTGGTCCTGAGCCCTCATTGCTCCTCACAAAGGGACTAAAGTAGGTGTGATTGCAAATATCTCAACACCCCTCCTCAATCACAAGCAAAAGTACAAAGTGTGTAGAGGCTTTAGTGAAAGCAACACCTGCAAAGTGTGGGCACACCATAAACATGCCAAAACACTAGAGGCTGTTGCAGAAAAGGCTAAGTGTGGGTACCACAAACATGATGGATATCCAGAGACTATAGCAGGGGCCTCACAAAGTGTACAGAGGCTGTAGTACAAGGATAATTGAGGAGTTTACAAGTTTATATTTGAGGCATTAGGGCTAGGAAATACAAAACTAAAAAAGTCTATCTGAATAGAAGGACTGATGAGGTTTGTCCTTCTCCTGGTGGTCTTCTTCTTCTTCCTTTGCTCCATTTTCTTCTTCTTCTTTGACTGCAACAAGATAGGCCTTTTGGGACCTCTTTCTGGCATGGCAGAACTTCTCGGTGTGTCCGGTCCTTTTGCAGAAGTCACAGAAGAGCTGATCCTTCTTGCCTTTGTACCTGTTGCCAACATATAATGCATGCTCATCTCTAGAGGTAGTTGGTTCTTCCTTAGTTTTTAGCTTCTTTTCCTTCTCTAAGAGTGATGCTTGGATATCAACAAGTTTAGGGTTTGGCATATTAATTAGAGCTATTGATACATTATTATATTCAGGAGGCAAACTCTTAAGTAGAACACCGACGCAAACATCTTCTTCCATTTTAATGTTGATTCCTACAAGTTGGGTTAGAAGTCCTTCCATGTAATTTAGATGTGTGGCAAGTGATGTGTTTGACTTCATTTCAAGCCTGAAAAACTCAATTAGGAGACCATACTTTGATGATTTAGACTGTGCACCGAACAAAGTGTCAAGTCTCTTCCATGTATCCTGTGAAGTCTCACAGTTATCCACATGGTGGATATAGCTGTCGTCTAGCTCCAATTTGATAATGGCCTGAGCATTATCATCGTTTTTTTGCCAGGTGATAGCAAGATCCACATCACAAGGCTTCTTTTCTTTTCCAGTGGTAATGGCCTAGAGGCCCTTCTTCATTAGGATCAGTTTGATGCGGGTCTGCCAAGTATGAAACCCGATTCCTTTGAAACGGGAAGTTGGAGAATCTTTGCCTATGTTCGACTTCTGGACCAGCAACAAATCAGCTTCAGACTTATCAAATTTAAGTAGCAGAAGAGTTGGTTGAGATGTATCAAGAGACACAAGTGTTTAGATCACTAAAAATGAGTGTTAATAAACACTATGTTTTTTCCATGAGTCTTTCAAACCTGCAAAAATCCTTCAAGTTCTTTTAGATCTAGATCTTTCCCTTCTTGATTTGATGTTGGGACCTTCATATCTAAGTGGCAGTGGGTTGTTCTAGTGGCAAAAGAGAGAAAATGATGAGATTTTTTAGCTTGGTGAAGTTTGGCCATGGCTGTCTTGTCAAAACAGGGACCAACGCGACTGGTAAATAATCTCCCACGAGCTCCACAGGTCGAATCTACTCAAACCCTTTAAGATGGAGGACCCTCACTAATGGTTCTAACTCTCCCTAAGAGGATTTGTACTTGTTTTGCCCGAGTTGAGAGATCTAAGCCTTCAAAGTGGTCTCTGTCAAATGCACCCAGATTTGGAAAAATGCAAATACCGAGCACAATGTGCATCAATCTCCTTGATTTTTGTGCCAAAAAGTTGCGCCTTAACCTGAAGAAAAAGTCTTAAGGCAAAATAGCCCCAAAAAAACTTATTCAGTTGCCACTCTATGAAGGAGTTGATACATTTCCAACCGGTCAGAATGTATTGCATGTATGTTAAGTGAAGATGATAGGTATCCTTCTTGCAGACAATAACCAATCAATACCCTGGTATAACTAGCAACAAATCAGTCCAAACTTTAGACTTTCAACACTCACAATATCCCAAAAAGTATTTACCACTCAAGTGGTATGATCCAAGCATTTGTCACTAGCAAATAAGCATCACAGATACTTCAACCCTGTAGGTATATTGTTTCCAAATTCAGGACAGCAACCAGTTCATTGTTTCCAGCCTGCAAATAAGCTCCAAAATTGAGCATTTAACACTCCAATATCATGCTCAAATGCATGATAATAAGGGCATATACATTGCTAGGATGAAAGCCACCAGAGCCTTGGAATCACCTGTTGTTTACTGTAGTAAACAGCCAGTCTGTACAGGTCTATGTTGAATATCTCAAAATTTGTGAGGATTTTGAAAAAAATTTCTTTTGAAAAGTTGTAGACATGTCGAAACGGTGAGAAATAGTGGGCCATTCATCCAAAGAACATTTTTGTAGTAAGATATAGCTTCTACAAAAAAATGGGCTGCATGCATAGTCTCCTTGGATGACGTTTTCATGAGATTTGATGTCTTGATGTGAAATGGCCACTGCTGCCAACCCTTCAGGCTTCAGACATTCAAGCTCTGATATCATGTTGGAAGAGAGGGAGAGAGATAGAGTGGAGAGAAAGATGAGCCTCAGCTCATTGTTGTTCTTCTTCCATTATTCTTCCATCATACTAACTGAAAGAGATTTACACACATAGGTATGACTAACCAAGACTAATTGTGGTTGAGTCACTAACTACACCAACTTATTGAATGTCACACATGTGTACACCTCTATCCAGCTAATGTCGGTCACACACATAAAGATATATTAACTGAAGAGTAAGAGGAGCTTGATATTCTAACAAAGGATTGGGTTGCCCTCCTGTATTCTTAAACAGAGTGTTAGTCAAAGGGGGGTTGGGTGTGACTGGTGTTTCCTCAATCAATTATTGAGAGGTGAGGATTGAGGGATGCTACGACAATTGGAGTCAGGTACGTTCTCATTTCAAATACAATTTTGATGTCTTATATGTATTTATGAGGTGATCTATTGATTCCAGATGATGATACTTGGTATGTAGGGGATGTGGTCTTACAAGCTGCCTTGTATGCCAAACATTTGGAGTTAAGGATAGATGAAATATTCATGTGCTATTTTTCTAAAGTGGCTGCTTGCCCGGACTCTTTATGGCATTCAATGATTGATTTTGTAGTCCTGAACCAATAAAAGAATAAAGCCTCTACTCATGTACAGAACACTAACTAACTAAGGGTGGACCTTTTAGCTTTTCTTTCCAAGAACCATCATTTTGATTTATCATTCTTTGATGCCTACCATCAATGATTTGCTTTAGGTCCCTCCGTTCCTAGATTATTTTATTATCAACAAATAGCCCATCGATATGATGCTTATTTTTCCCTTTATCAATCCAACTCAGTAGCCAGCTTACCTCTCCTTTTCCAACCTCAGGGTGTTCCTCAAATTCCAATCTTTACCTATTATTCTTTCATTGAAGATCGAGTATTTTCCCCTTCTCCGCCTTGTCCTTCCCAATCTATCCATATTCCTTCCACTTTTTCTTCTCATCAATTAACACATTTCTTAACTGATTTGCCTAAATTCTTAGCTAATCTTTCTATAGCTTATTCCTCATTTTATGATTTTTCCTACCCATCTCTTCATCCTCTTTTACCCATTTCTCTTCCATCTCCTACCACTTCAATTTCTCAACCCCCTTAGTTGGTTAGTTGGTTAGTTGGTTAGTTGGTATGAAGGATTCTCTTATGGGACCATAGATTAATTGGCCACTAATTCCAGGGGACTGGACAACTGCTAGTCAAGTGTACCAAAATTATCTCCATTTTGCCCAACAATATTTACAATCTCTAGATCCTTCAACGAGATTGACAACCCACTTTCCTTAGTACCTAGCATATATGCATAGGCAGTCCCATAATGATCAAAATGCCATTCTAAAGTTATGTATGAATGTCAATGTGAACATTGATTGCCAACAACTGGATGTCCTATATTTTCATGCCCTCTGTCTGCCTAGCAGATACCTTGTTTTGCTAGAAAGGATGTACTGCCTTCAATTCTTTCAGAATCCTCCAAAATCTTTTGTAGATGAATCCTTATCCATGGATTATTTTCGTAATCATCAAGCTTTCAAGAGGGATCATCTTCATTGATACCCCTAGATGTATCTTCTATTCTTCTTAATGATTTATCTCTCTTTTGGACGTGCCATTTAGATGGTTGCCATTGTGTTTGTGCTGTGTTAATTTTTATGTGATGAGTTTGTGGTGGTTGAATATTGGATTTGTTTTAGAGCTCTCTTTTCAACTATTGGTAGTGTTGGTGATGGTGGATGGAAAGCCTACGATAAAAATCTGAACAACCTCTTATATCCTTTACAAATTTGTCATGACTTTCTATTATTTATAAGAGTAGTTAATGGATAAATGTGTTTTCCTTTAGTTGTATTCTCTCTTAGATACAGGTGATAAGTTTGGGTCGTGGTTGGGTGGATTATTAAAGATACTAAAGAAGATCGAGTTGAGCTCTTAATGAACTTGTATTACCTCTTTCTTCGGTTGTGAGGACGCTTCCTTATTAAGTGTGGGGATATGTTGAGTGCTAAAATGACTAGATTTTTTGGTTGATTTTTGTTGTTTTCGAGGCATGAATGGTTGATTTTTGATGGATTTTGAGTGATGATTAGTTGTTTTAGAAGTGTTTGAGAGTGTTTTGGATTACATTTATTAGTTTTGGAAGCTCATGATGATTCTCTATAGAAATATGAGGTTCTATGATGTTATGATAGGTTCTTATTGGTTCTGATACCTTCTGTTTAGCTTCTGTTTTGTTCTGATTTTCTTCTGAATGAAGCATGGATTGATGATTGATGGAATTTGAGGTCTTTTGAAAGCTCATTGAATAGTTTTTGATAGTTTGGAATGGTTTTAGTATGAGTTATGAGGTTCTAATGTTTTCTGTTGACCTTTTGTAACCTTTTATTGAGCTTTCGTAGAGCCTCTGCTCCTGCTCTTTTTATGTTCAGTTCAGTTCTGTAGATCTTCTATAAGTGTTCTATGGAATGTATATGTGATTTTGGGAAATTTTTCTAGCCTCTAAAAGAGGTGAATGTAAGTTCAAAAGAGCTGAAGGAAGTGGAAGAAGTAGCTATTGAAGACTCGAGAGAAGTCTGGAGTGAAGTAATAGTAGTGAGCTATGAAGAGTCACTGTAGTGGCTTGGGTGGCCTTTCATATTAGACACACCTTTTGGTAGGGGCATCCATGACCTAAAAAGGAATATTATGAGTGATTATTGAGTATTGTAGCGAGGAGATGATGTACTATTGATTGAGAGAGAAAGAGAGAGTCAAAGATAGCCAATTCTATGAAAAACAATGTATCTATCTATGAGAGATTGTGAGAGAAAACTATGAAGACAATGAAGATGAATCATATGTGATATTATTTCCATTCAAAGTGGTGTTTCTTTTTGTCTATCAATGAAAAATATGAAGAATATGAAGAGAATGATGAATTTTGTTGAAGATAAACCGTGGGAGTTTGTTTCTATGATGATGCGGCATGAAGATTTCTTGCTAGTGGTATTCTTTTCCTTCTTGTGGTTCTCTAAAGAATGAAACAAAATCTTGTTGATGTTACAAGATAGATTTTCTTAAAGTAGAAACCCCTTTTCATTGGTGTCTCTCTTGGGGCTCCAAGGAATGTCGACCAAGATGATTGCATCATTTGTGTAGACTTTCTTTTTGTCCATCACTCACTAGCATCCCATAAACGTCCCTCTTTGGCCTCTTCTCTGGCTTTTCCACTAGTCCTAGGGCCTTCTTTAAAATTTATAAACTAAAAGCAATTTCCACCCCTCTAATGGTATCTCTTTGCCTAATTATTATTTACTATGCCGATGTTCATTTGGGCACAAAGGTCCTCAAGAACTTAGTGCACTTGCTATGGTTGATGTCCTACCCGACCTTCTCTAGTTACTTAGCAAGGTTGCATTGTTTTATAATATACCTAATGGCCTCTTTAGATTTCATCAATCCCCCCAAATTGTGGATGCTAAGGTATTTTAGTTAGTTTAACACACGTATCTCTATGCCTATAAGCCATATCTTCTATGTTTCTCCTCCAAGAATGGGAGCATGTTGGCTTTATCCTATTGATCTACCATTTGGGTTTCTATTGCCACACAATAGTCAACAGTCAATTATCTTTAAAGGACATTTATTGAATAGAAGGTAAACGGGATGATCAGTCAGTTCATACAGAAGCCTTGCAAACCACACTTGGATGTAGTCATGAGAATTTTGAGATATGTAAAGAGTACCACAGATCATGGGCTGTTTTATGCATATGGGAAACCCCTTGACTTGATGGAGTATACTGATGCTGCTTGGGTTGGTTGCACTTATGAAAGGAGGTCAACCAACGGCTATGCATTTGGATTGGGTAGTAGCATGATCAGTTGGCAGAGTAAGAAATAGCCTACAGTTGCACTGTCTAGTATGGAAGCAAAGTATCGTGGTGCGGCCTTTGCAACCTGTGAAGCTATGTGGTTACAGAAGTTGCTGAATGACTTGAGAATACACTTGGACATCAAAGTAAGGCTGTACTGTGATAATTTAAGCAGTGTCATGTTAGCAAGTAATCCTATTTATCATGCAAGATCGAAACACATTGAGGTTCACTACCATTTCATCAGGGAAATGGTTTTAGCAGATCAGATTGACTTGGAGCATGTGAAGACTGAAGACCAGGTAGCAGACATCTTTACCAAATCACTTGGTAAAGATAAGTTCATTCACTTTAGACAGCTACTTGGAGTGATGCAAATGGTTTGAGCTTTTGGTTTGAGCTTGAGGGGGAGTGTTAGAAATCAAGCTCCACCCATCAGTTTGTCTTGGTGTGTAACCGACATGTGTGACAGCTACTGTGTACAGCTATCTCCATGTGACTACATTAAATAAGTCCGGTTAGTAGTTAGTCAGTGACTTGACTAGAGTTAGTCAGTCTAGTTTACTTTACATTGTATTGTGTGGTTTAGTACTATTCTGAATAATGAAGAAAACACAATGAGAGCCTGAAGGCTCATGGATATGGAGTTTTCCCTATCTCTCTCTCTCATCTTTGAACAACAAAAAGAGTAAGGCTAAACCATACTATCAAATATCATGTGAAAATTGTAGACCTAAAAGTTGGCACAGCTCGATGGTTGGTTGGCCATAACCAAAACCCCAAACTCTTAGTTTGCCTTATCTAAAATTCTGAACCATGGTCTACCTAGCAATGTTTGATAGGAGTTACCTAATCCCTCCATGTGGAGTACAACAAATTTGAACCTAAATTTCAAACTTGCTATTCTAATCAATTGATTCTTCAAGATGCCCAAAGTCTGGTGTCTCATCTCATCAACCATCTTTACTTGAAAAGGTGCAAACACCAAACCTTGTAGCTTATGAACAATATATAATTCTTCAAGGATGATATTAACCCTTGATCCTCCATCTAGCAAAACATCATTAAATTTTCTTCCCAATGTAATATACTAGTTCTCACAGCAAGTCAAATAACTGGAAATTTATGAATTACACCATAATTGCAAATAAATACAAGAAATACACCATGTTTGCAAGGAAGCCATAGCCAAGGTAGCTAGGCATGAAATAGTATTGCCATGGAAGGCTGAGAATCATAGATGTAAGCTGCAACATGAATACTCACCTCATGTCAAGGTGGGACATGGTATGCACCCCATATCTTGGTGGCTAAGAGCATGCACCCTCTTAGTTGGTGGGAGGAAGGAACCTCAAAGCATGTATTGTTTGAAAATGTCAAAAAGATCCCTCACAAGTTACATCTCCCCCTTTTATACTTAATCCCCTAGCCTAGTCTAGACTAAGGTGACTTATGCTTTATTACAAGCCATCCTGGCCTAAAAGAGCTTTGTCCTCAAAGCTGAATTGGGAACAAATTATAAAGATGATTACAAAGATGGCTTGAATCCTTTGGGACCATGCTGTAATGAAGCTCCATGTTGATGAAGATCAAAGAAGTTGATGAAGAAGGATCATATAAATGGAATAGAGTGGCATCAACTATCCAAAACAAGTTGTAGTACAAAATTGTCCATATCTTAAGCTAGAAGTGGCCAATTTCCACATATGAGATATAGAAATGTAGAGGACAACATGAGTATCCAGTCATGCCTTCAAAATCGAATTTTGATGCCGATGAAACAACTTTCACACAGAAATTGAATATGGCAAGTTATTTACTGCCCTGTTTATGAACTGTCCTCTTGCTTAAGCCATGGAAATTGTTTCAAATATGATGCTTGTTGCCATGAAGACTCTTCAATAGGCAAACCCTTCCATTTGACTAGGTATTCCACAAGAATACGATTCCTTAGAACCTTCTCCCACTTGCCAATAATCTTCTCGGGCTCATATATGATGAAACCATCATCATCCAAGGGAGGTAGTTCTTCAAGAACTTGAATTTGAGGACCCACATACTTTTTAAGCTAAGACACATGAAAGAGATTATGGATTCTTGTGTTTGAAGGTAAATCTAGTTGATAAACAAGATCCCCAACTCACTTGACAATACAATAAGGACCATAAAACCTATGAGCAAGTTTGTTGTGTCCTCCTTTAAGAGAAGAATAATGTGACTTGGGAACTTTCAAAAATACCCATTCATCTTCCTCAAACTCCACATGTCTTCTTTTCTCATCCGCATAGACCTTCATTGTCTCTTGAGTTTTGAAAATGTTGTCCTTGCATTGCTTCATAAGGGCCTCCATCTTTTCCAACTCCTCACGGGCTTGTGGATTTACATCGTCATGAAACAATGCAGAGGGTATTTGTACTTTGTGGCTATATAAAGCTTCAAAAGGAGAAATTCCAATGCTCATATGGTAAGTATTGTTGTAACAAAACTCCGCAAGATGGAGCCATTGGTCCCATGCATTTTGTGTCTCATGGAAAAAGTACCTCAAATAAACTTCTAGCCATTTGTTAACTCTTTTGATTTGCCCATCCATTTGTGGGTGATATGCAGTACTAGGAGTCAAAAGAGTCCCCATTGAAGAGAACAAACTTCTCCAAAAGCTGCCCATAAACTTTGTGTCGCGATTGGACACAATCTTCATTGGCAAACCATGAAGCTTGAAAATACATTCCATGAATTGTTGAGCCACTTGCTTTGCTATAAATTGGGCCTTAGTAGGGATAAAATGGGCTGATTTAGTCAACTGGTCAACTAACACATAAATGATATTCCACCCATGCTTAGTTGTAGGCAATCCCACAATAAAATCCATAGAGATATCAGTCCACTTGCCTTGAGGAATAGGGAGTGGCTGAAGTAAGCCGCTAGGTAGAAGAGATGAGTCTTTATTTTGTTGACATAGGGAAGACATTGCATCACATAATCCTTGACATCCCGCCAAATGCCCTTTCAATAGAAGCTCTTATGAATGTTGTCACATGTTTTGAACAACCCATGATGACCCGCTAAAGGTGAAGAATGTATCTCATGCAAAATACGGTCTTTGAAAAAGAGGATTGTGGTAGACTCTACCATGATACCATAAAAGATCGTTGTGCCAATTGAAATTGGGATACTCTTCTCCTTTTCCTTGCTGAAATCCATTCATCATCTTTGATGCTTGCTCATCAATCAAATATTCTTCTTGGATGTCATGAATCTAATCCTTATGTACAATTGAAATTGAAGATAAAGAACATGCCCACACATGTGATAAAGTATCCGCCACAACATTATCTTTTCCAGCTATGTAGGATATTTCAAAATCATAGCTAGCCACATCCTTTGTTTAGGGGACAAATTGTTGGGAAAGGAAGTATTTTAACACATGATGATCGCTCTTCACCTTGAAATGGCTGCCATATATATAGTGATGCCACTTTTTGATAGCATGCAAAATTGTCAACATCTCTTGTTCATAGACATGTAGTTGACACTCCTTGTCATCAAGCTTGCGACTTTCATAGGCTATAACTGCATGGTCTTGATACAAAATAGCCCCAACTCCTCTTCCACTAGCATCCACACATATGTCAAGAATCGCGTGGTGGGAGGACTTGCTCAAGATGATGTGCCGAATACACACAGAATGCACAAGGAGAAGCTCACTCAAGAGACAAGAAGAGAGATGGAGGCCAAAACGTTTTCTTGCTGGTTTCTTCTTCTTCTTTCACACTCTTTACAATGTAAACAAAGTATAGATAAGATACAACATAAAGGAAAGTGGCCTACTAAGTCAAACAATGCATAATCGACTACACTAGTCGATTGGCGCTATAACTATGCCAGCTGGTGTAAATAGGTGTAACAACCTGAATATAATAAGTAATGAGTCAGTGGCCATGTGAGAGTCATAATGACCAGCGACATGCTAAGTGTAGACGTGTGGACCCATCTAACCAGGCGGTCCATCATCAATGTCCGTGTGTGTTGAGCTTGTCATCTCAACACTTTCCCTCAAGCTCAACTGCATCTCTGCAACTCCAAGTAAGCTTCGAAACTTTTGAAGCTTCTCTGTACCCAATGCCTTCATTAATATGTCAGCTATCTGATCCTATGTGCTGACATACACCAAGTCAATCTCACCTGCTAGTACCTTCTCTCTCACAAAGTGGTAGTATACCTCAATATGTTTTGTCCTAGCATGGAACACAGGGTTCCTAGCCAATTATATACTGCTCATGTTGTCACAATAAATGACAACTGGACCTTCCATCTGCACATCCAAATCAGCCATTAACTTTTGTAGCCATACTACCTCACATGCTGCAACAGCAGCACCTCTATACTCAGCCTCTGTACTCGACAAAGCAACTGTAGATTGCTTTCTGTTGCTGCAAGCAACTGCTGCACTACCAAGAGAGAACATGTATCTGCTGGTAGATCTTCTATCAGACATACTACCAACCCAATCTGCATCTATGTATCCAAACACCTGTACATCTGTACCTGCCTCATAGAAAAGTCCATAATGTAATGTGGACTTCACATATCTCAATATGCGTCTGACTGCATCCAAATGTGGCTTTCTAGGTACTTGCATAAACTGACTCACAAGACCAACAGCGTAGCTCAAGTCTGGCCTTGTAATGGTCATGTAGATCAAAATCCCCACTATCCTCCTGAACATAATAGGGTTTTCTATCTCATCCCCAACATCAGCACTCAACTTTATATTCTGCTCCAACGAGACTGAAAGTGGTTTGCATGCTGTCATACCATACTTGGACAACATATCCAAGCCATACTGTCTTTGGACAACCATATACTATCATCACATCTAATCACCTCAATGCCAAGGAAGTACCTTAGCTCACCTAAATCCTTCATCTCAAACTTCTTCTTCAAAAAATCCTTGACTTCAGCAATCCCACTATCACTATCACCTGTAATAATCAAGTCATCCACATAGATGACTATGATGACCAAACTTGCATCTCCCTTTCTCACATAAAGTGAGTGATCAACATCAGAAACATAAAAGCCAATATTGACAAGATACTCTCTGATCTTGTCAGACCATGCTCTAGGTGCTTGCTTGAGCCCATAGAGCGCCTTCTTCAACCTGCACACATACGTGGGATGCTCTAAATCTTCATAACCTGCTGGTTGATCCATATACACTTCTTCCTACAAATCACCATGCAAGAAGGCATTCTTCACATCCATTTGCTGCAGCCTCCAACCTTTGGCTGCTGCCAAAGCAATCACACATCTGACAGTTGCCATCCTAGCAACTGGACTGAAGGTTTCTTCATAATCTATGCCATATGTCTGAGCATAGCCTTTTGCAACTAGCCTAGCTTTGTACCTACTAATAGAACCATCTGCATTGTGCTTAATCTTATAAACCCACTTACATCCAATAGCTTTCTTGCCCTTCGGCAATGATACTAGATCCCAAGTCTTATTGGCCTCTAATGCAGCCATCTCCTCATCCATTGCTGCATCCCAATGAGCATGACCAACAGCCTCCTCAAAACATGTGGGCTCAGCATCCTCAACTAGTTTCATCATATAAGCATAATGGTGAGATGCATAACCTTCAAAACCAAATCTTTTAACAGGGTATCTGACTCTACTAGATCTGCGTACTACCGGATCACTCAATGGAGCCTTTACATTACTATGAGCTCTCTGTACACCTGGTGTCCTGACAGAAGGAATACCAAGCTCATCATCCAAGCTCCTTGAGTCACTGGAGTCTCCATCAAGAACGGCATCAATGCCATTTGACACTTTATTCTTTCATTTGTCTTCACCTGTAGTGCTACTAGATGCACCTGGAGATGTAGAGGTACTCCTTAGTCTCCCAGACCAAGGACTACCAGATGATGGGCTCTTGAAGAGAACCTGCCACATCCCCTTCCTGAACTGGAGTAGAAAGCTTGGACCTGTTCACCACTTCTTTCAGATGTCTCACTCTGCATGTTGATCTCTTCACTGATCATAAGGGAGACCAACTCATCGAAATCTGGAAATGGCTTTCTGACATATATGGAAGTTACAAAAGACTTCCAAGCATTTCATTGTTAAGTCCACCCAAGGTAGACGATACCAAATCATCATCATCGGGCATTGCATCAATCGTTGCCAATGCATCTGCAATGCTCCTTACCTTTAATGCATACTCATTGATAGACATCTTCCCTTTCTTCAATGTATTCAACTCTTGCTTGAGTTGAATCTTTCATGCCTTTGTATTTATGGAAAATATACTTTCAAGTATGGTCCAAGCTACATATGAATTCTTTGCATTTCTAATATGTCCCAGCATATTATTGTCAATTACTGTAGACAGCCAATACATGACCTTCTTGTCTTTTGCATTCCATTCCTTCCATGCCTTTGTCTCTTCTGCAGTTGGAGGATCACTCACCTCCGGCTCCTTTTCTTCACCTGAAACAAACTCGTAGAGGCCTTTTCCAATAAGGAAGTTCGTGACACGGAACTTCCATGAAGGGTAGTTGTTCTTGTTGAGCTTCTCAATGATGGGGCTTCCACTGTTCTCTGCCATTATCACAAAACTAATACCAAACAACAAGCAAATCTTCTGCAACCCTCGACCTGTAGTGCATAGCAATATACCAAACAATCTTTTTCACTGTCTGCTCAACAATACATGCAATCTGTAACCTGTTTGCAGATAAACCTTATGTTTGCTTTCTGCAAACACCTCAAGAATTACAGATTCGCAATCTGTAACCTGCGCATCCACTTTCGGTCAAAATAGTCGAAATCACAGTGTACCCTGAAACTGCTGTCCGCAATCTTGCGGCTCTAAAACGGAGCCTGAAACGGCCTCAAATGCCCAAAACAACTACGGAAAAAACCCTAAAGGGATTTTTCTACAGAATACATAGCGCTCTTGGCGCACACCAAATCTCACTGCAATCTGAGATTTTTGCTCTGCCCTGCTTCCGGTGCCTCCACAGGCACTATCTAAGAGAAAGAGTGGAAGGATGGGAGAGCTTCTTACCCGTGGCTTGCTTGCTCAAACCTTGCTTCTTCTCCTTCACTTCAGCCTTCGAAATCAGCCTCTCTCAGTGCCGCGGCTCTGATACCATGTTAAGAATCGCGTGGTGGGGAGACTTGCTCAAGATGATGCATCGAACACACACAAAATGCACAAGGAGAAGCTCACTCAAGAGACAAGAAGAGAGATGGAGGCCAAAACGGTTTCTTCTTCTTCTTCCACACTCTTTACAATGTACACAAAGTATAGATAAGATACAACATAAAGGAAAGTGGCCTACTAAGTCAAACAATGCATAACCGACTACACTAGTCGACTAGCGCTATAACTATGCCAGTTGTAAATAGGTGTAACAACCTGAATATAATAAGTAATGAGTCAATGGCCATGTGAGAGTCATAATAACCACCGACATGCTAAGTGTAGACATGTGGATCCATCTAACCAGGCGGTCCATCATCAATGTCCGCATGTGTTGAGCTTGTCATCTCAACAATCCACACATATGATGAATTCCTTAGAGAAATCCGGGCATACAAGAATAGGTGTTGAAACTAATAGAGATTTAAGCTCAATCCCAAAAGAAAGCCTCTTTCTTCAACCTATCAGTCAAAGGAGCCGCTACATGAGCATAAGTTTTTATAAACCTCCTATAGAATGAAGATAATCCAAGGAAACCTCTCAAGGAAGTAGAATTCATAGGAGTAGGCCACTCTTTGACACATTTCACCTTATTAGGATCCACACGAATGCCTTTCTCTCCCACAATGTGACCCAAGTATTCCACTTCATCTTCCATGAAAGAATGCTTTGACATTTTGGCAAAGAATGTGTGTCTTCGTAATGTGTCAAAGACCTCTCGCACATGCATTAAATGCTCATCCTTGGATTTTCTATAAATGAGGATATCTTCAAAGAATACAAGGACTGTTTTGAATAAGAAAGGCTGAAATATCTTATTCATGAGTGCTTGAAAAGTAGTGGGTGCATTTGAAAGCCCAAATGGCATGACCAAGAAGTGGTATAACCCTCTTTCAGTCCTAAAGGATGTTTTATACTCATCCCCTTCCTTCATTCGAATTTGATGATAGCCCAAACGAAGATCAATCTTGGTGAAGACCTTTGCATCTTTGGGCTCATCCAAGAGGTCATCAACGTGAGGAATCGGGTATCTATTATTCACTGTGGACTTGTTAAGCTCCCTATAATCAATGCACATGCGAAAAGACCCATCTTTTTTCTTAATCAAGAGCACAGGAGGAGAGGCAAATAGAGATTGACTTCGCTGAATTAAACCCATTTGCAGCAACTCTTTAACTTTTCTTTTCACCTCTTCCCTTTCAAACTTTGACAAGCAATAGGGAGGTTTTTTTATGGGTTTTGTATTGGGCAACAAGTCAATCTTGGGCTGATCAATGGAAGAATGGTTCATCTTTTGAAGCTATGGGTGCTTCCTATATCAATCAAAAGATGAACCATTCTCCTTTACAACCGGTCCATGCATCATGAGAAATTGTACATAAAAAACCACCCAGATCAAAAGGAAAATTATCCACAATATCATAGAATTCATCATTATTTCCTTCATTCTCTTCATGCATTTCTTCAATCATAGAGTTTGCTTCCACATGAAATACATTCTCCTATTCACTTTCATCCTCATCTAGATCATCGATGATGACAAAGTTAAGCTTGCTATTTTTGGATTTGCATTTCAGCCTATGGTCTTGTGTCCACTTTTCTCCACACGAAATATAACCCTTTGGCCCTCATGTCTCTAATTTGTTCATTTGAAAGAACTTTGTTATAAATGTTGTTTTGAGATCCTTTTTGTGCATTTTTCAGCCCTTGCAAAGCTTTGCTTTGTTTCAGCCATTGGTCTATAACCATTTCCTCCACTTGGTTTTGATCCATAGACCATTGGATCCAACATTGCCTTCTTAAATTCCTCCCAAGAAGCAAAATTGTGACCAACTCTTTGAATATATCTCCATCATGTATGCACGTAGCCTTCAAGATGGAGTGTCGTAAAATAGATATTGGATTCATCATGGTGAGGGAAAAGTGTGAAGTACATCTCTAATTTGTTTACCCATTCTTCCCACTCCGTTGGAGATGCATTATCCCCCTTGAAGTTGGAAATGGTAATTTTTTCTTTGTACTCCCTTTCATTATAGGTTGGCTGAAAATTGTTGGAGTGCTGCTCCTTTTCCAAGGATTTGGATAGTTGCTCGTAATGATCATGCATCCCAATGTTCAGCATACGCATCTCTCTTGAAAGCATAGAGTCTTCAAAAGGTTCGTGAGACAAGGGATTTCCATCATTACCCATTCGTGCACTATGAGCATTACCAATGCTTGCAATATCATCTTATTGATCACGATTGAGGGATTCATTAGTGTTGTTTTTATCATTGATATATTCTCTGATATTTTCTTGAATGGTCTCCATGACTTGATCTTTTCTTTTGTTTTTGGCCATTATGAATAAACACCATATTAGAGATTTTGGGAATTTCCCAAGTCCCACTTTGAATGAATGTCTTACTTTTGTGAATGAAAGAGAGCACTATGTTTATGTTTATCTTTAAAGGGCACTTTGTATGTTACAAATATGAGATCAGACATCTTGAGAGCTTAAATGATGAATGTACGCTATGTGGCTGTTACAAGATTTGGAATTCACCTCTATCTTTTCTAGCATACTAACGAAATATGATGTTGTATGGTGGTGGAAACATCAAGGAGGCTTAACTAGTATATACCTAGGAAATTTCCAAGTTTAATGTAAGAATACAAAGGTTTGATGGAGCGGAGAGAGAATTTAGAATACAAGAGCCTTAAACATTGTATGAAAATATATTATCATGGCCAAAATTTATAATGTTATGGATTTGAAGATATTATAATACGAGTTTTTTCTTTTAGATATAGCATCATTTAAAGTGACATGTATAAGTTTCATGAACTAGGACCTTAAAAGAGTCACCACTAACTAGGTGTGGTTTAATAACTTGATCTAATACCATATCGTAATAAGTTTGGATAACCTATGATGTGATGGTTATTTTTTTGTGTAAACCAATAGACACAAGTATGTCAAATAATTGCTCACTCCATTTACATTTTTTGTATGTATATGCATGATATATAAATATCTTTTATTCAAAATTTCTATCTATCTTGACAATATATGGACAAGATGGATATTGACTTTGGCCAAAATTAACGAGTTTCACACCTTGACTAGCTAAATGAATTTTCATATCATAAAATAAAGATTTATATACCAAGCTAGAAGTTTATGATTTTTCTAAGACTAAAGATTTAACCTTTGACCAATGGTTTGTGTTTTCAAAGAAATAGACATAAATTTTATAATCAATCAAGACTTATTTGTTAGCTAAGACATAAAGTACAAAATTGGACTTAAACCACTTTATAAGAAATTTCAACACAATCAACTAATGTTATTGAAAGAATAAAAAACATTAAGTAGATTCTCCTCATTGATATTAGTGGCATTTAAAAACACCAAGGTAGCTACACAAAACACTTTAAATTTTTAACAAGCATATATTTTATAGCCATGCAAAATCCCTTAATGTAAGGGATATATTTACTATGGAAGTCAAAATTAGTCCATATAGAGTCATTGTCTTGTTGCATCATGTATATTGGAAAAATACAACTTTTGTAGATAGCTGCACTACCATTTATGAAATGTTTGTGATATCCTAACTCATGAGCAAGTTGCATTGCTTCCATATCTTTCAAAGTAGAGACTAAATGAGTCTGCTTTAACATGGATAATTGTGAGTTGTTCAATGTAAGTGATAGAAGATGTGAGGTATTTGTTGAGTATGCTTGTATAGTAGATGGTTATAAAGTACAAAATAGGATTTAAACCACTTTATAAAAAATTTCAACACAATTAACTAATGTTATTGAAAGAATAAAAAACATCAAGTAGATTCTCTCATTGATATTGGTGGTGTTTAGAAACACAAAGGTAAGTACATAAAACACTTTAAATTTCTAACAAGCATATATTTCATAGCCATATAAAATACTTTAATGTAAGGGATATATTTATTATGAAAGTCAAAATTAGTCCATATAGAGTCAGCGCCTTCTTGTTAATCATGTATATTGAAAAAATACAAATTTTGTAGATTTTGTATAAAACATTTAGCTACACTACCATTTATGAAATGTTTGTAATATCCTAACTCATGAGCAAGTTGCATTGCTTCCATATCTTTCAAAGTAGAGACTAAAGGAGTTTACTTCAACATGGATAATTGTGAGTTGTTCAATGTAAGTGATAGACGATGCGAGGCATTTGTTGAGTATGTTTGTATAGTAGACTATCATAAAGTACAAAATAGGATTTAAACCACTTTATAAGAAATTTCAATACAATTAACTAATGTTATTGAAACAATAAGAAACATCAAGTAGATTCTCTCATTGATATTGGTGGTGTTTAGAAACACCAAGGTAATTACATAAAACACTTTAAATTTCTAACAAGCATATATTTCATAGCCATGCAAAAGCCTTTAATGTAAGGGATATATCTATTATGAAAGTCAAAATTAATCCATATAGAGTCAACGCCTTCTTGTTACATCATGTATATTGGAAAAATACAAATTTTGTAGATTTTGTATAAAACGTTTGGCTGCACTACCATTTATGAAATGTTTGTGATATCCTAACTCATGAGCAAGTTGCATTGCTTCCATATCTTTCAAAGTAGAGACTAAAGGAGTTTGCTTCAACATGGATAATTGTGAGCTGTTCAATGTAAGAGACGGATGACGTGAAGCGTTTGTTGAGGATGTTTGTATAATAGATGGTCTCTTGAAGCAAGAAGTAATTGAAGATTGAACATATATACCATCTTTATCAATCATGGTCTCGTGCGGTGCTGATGATGAAGATGAAATACCATCATTCTCTGCTCTAGTCCATTCATCAATGACAACCTTGAATTGAGCATACAATTCATGTCCATATTGAACTGGATCCTGTCCATATCGATCAAACTTGATGACTTCACGTGCATCATGGTATTTGCTTAAGCGAGTCAAGTATGGTAGAAGTTCTTTGATCAAGATAGAGTCTTCACGATCAATATCAAATGTTTTTGGATAAATGCAATTCTCAACAGGATTTGGACATCCTTTGTAAGGACTATCATCTATGAGAATAGTCTTGGTATGCTGACAAACATCTCCATATTGATCCCATACATACTTCAAAGGCTTGAACATTGCTTCTACTCCCATCTTATCTGGCCTATATATGATTTTGAGTCGATGTCTATGACATTGTTCTTGGCCCCAAATCATGAAGAAAGGATACTTCCTTTTTGCATGGATCTCCAAGCACTTAATAATTGCCATGACATTCTTATGTAAAGCTGTTGACCAAACTCCCACTTGGAATCTTGCAAATAAGGCTTCAAGAAACTCCATACATCCTAGTCGAAGAACAAGCCATTGCTTTCCCATTTGAAAGCTTTGAAACCTTTTAGACTTAGCAAAGCATCGTTGTAAAAGAAGACCATTGAGATCAAGTATTACACATAATTGTGTTGCATTTCTTATCAAGGAAACATCAATCACATCATCGTGCTCTACTGTTGTTGAATCTGCTAGATATCCAACCATAGATGTCTTAGTTGAAGTTACAAAGAAGAAAAAGAAGCACATTAGATTCATTTACTTCCTCATCATTCTACCTAATTTTTGAGCTATAAACTGGCATAGAACATTAAAGCAATTTAACTTCACATTGACAAATACATAAATAGGTACTACTTAAAAAATGATGTCTTAAGAAAAGAGACTGTTGACCATGTGGTCAAATCTAATCAAAAGTAATATCATGAGGTGAAAAAAAATATATATGACAAATTTTTTGAAGTAAAATCTATTCTAATAAAGTCATTTTTCCATATCTACTTTTTATCGCTAGTTATAAGTATACTTGAGATACTAACAATAGATTATTAGTTGCACAAATTATATTATCATTATAATATTTAACATACTCAATTTTTAAAAAGACCTTCAAAATGGCATGTACAAAGATGTTTATTAGTCCTAATTATTAAAAGAAAATTTAAACATGATACTTTTGACCATGTGACCAAAACTATGTCACATATAAGTGACACATGACAATTTAATTGAGATAAGTTATACTTTATTTGAATAAGTTTTCATAGTTTCTTCTTAAGGACTAACCATTCTATTTTTGAACTAGTTATATCCCATAGATATTTAAACTCATGAATTGTAACAAGGATTTTACCTTAATATTCCATATACACATCTCAAAAGATACTTTGGAGAGAAATCTTTGTTGCAATATTTATAACTGAGGTAAAACTCCTTTGGGAGGTGCAATGAATCTTTTTTGGGGTGTGCAATATATTGTTGGCTTTCTTATCCTAAGGTACATGCATAGACATACACTAGTGATGTAGTAAAAGAGGCTATAAGAGATAAGAGATTTGACCATGTGGACAAATCTAACCAAAACTAACATGACAAGATCATAACACAACACATATAAGAGTTTAATTGAAATAAGATCTAAAATAGACTTAAGTAAATTTTGCATAGATAGCTCAAACTTTTCATTATGATAAGTATTCTTACACACTAGATTACAATTAAATAGTTATCCTTACAAAGGATGATAAATTTTAATGAGCTCTTTAATACCGATTTGGTAAAATATTTACTTAAATAAAATTTTTAAACCAAACATGCTTGGTACCTTTTATAAAAAATTAAAAAACCAAAGACATAGTTTCTTTAATTAATATCATCAAAGAAAGAAAATATTGCAAATGCTAATGGAAGTAACTTCTCAAGAAAAAAATCAAAATTACATCAATGTGTCTTCCTTGATGAAAGGAGAAGGAACAGAGTTTAAACACCTGAAGTAGCCCTTAATTTCTCTTTCATAATTAGACTTGCTATATCTTGGCTTGATTCTTCTATGCCCTCGGGTGGTACTTCAAGAACTTGAACTTCAGTAGGAGGAACCTCTTGGGAGTTTGAATTTTGTTTGGCACTCTCATGGACCCTCCACAATTGTGCTTCAACCTCTCTTTGCTCTTGAGTGTTGCAAACCACTGCAATAGTCTTCATATGATTTATCAATGCCACCTTAGATGCAAGTCCACTTGCATATACATCAAATACAACCTCATGAGCATCATTGAATGCTTTGATTGTAGTTTCCATAACTTTCATTTTCTTTCTCAAAACGGCCTTTGCAATCCTTTGTTCTTCTTCAAGATCTTCATCATTGCACTCCTTGTCCAAGCCTTCAAAGTCCAAAATGGAAGGCTTGTTGACATTGTTTATATATCGCTCAAAATTGATGAAGCTTTTCTCCATGGTCACTAATGTCAAAACCACAAAAGAATCTATAGATCCAAAAGCAAATGTTCTATCCATTGGTAGGAAGTCAACACTACCAACTAGCATGCGATACTTGCAAGAAATGCTCTCAAGAGCATTTTCCAAAGCTGCCATTTGCTTTCGATCAAGAAATGATAACAACATGAATTGTTTAGGTTCACATGTCATTTGTAGTAGAGTGGATACAACCTTTCCAAACTTTATAGAGTCCCATTTCATTCCCTCAAACCCATGTGCTGCATCTAGAACAACAACCCCAATGGTAATTGGATCTCTGTAAACATTATGTATAAGATCAAAGGTTTCTAGATTGCATCCGACAACATATACACGCCAAGGGGAAGTAGTGGAGGATTGAAGAGGATTTTGTTTTTTTCCAATTAGGAAGTTCACAATATCTTTTGCTCCATTTGGTAGGGACCCTGCATCAGCTCCACATGTGAGCTTCTTTGATACCCAATCATTGCAAATGCCTAAAATCTTTGTGTAGACTTCATCATTGATATCATAATCATCAACAAGCTCTTCCCAAGTTTTCATCACAGCGCTACTTTCTGGAACTGAAGCATTGAAAAGAGTGACTAATTCCTCCTTTAGGACCCTATCTTGCTTGATTTGCTTAGCCCTTGTTTCCATGTCAATCATATCTTCCTTATCCCATTTGTTTCTAAGAAAAAGGATATGACCTTCATTGATCTCCTCTTGTAGTGTAAGGATGTCTCCATCCTTTAAACCCATAAGGCAACGAAATGCAGCAGGAGAAGGTTGCCTTCCCTTTTTTCTCGAACTCTCCTCTTGGGATATAAGTTCACCTCTAGAGTATCTCTTCATGATTTTGATCCAACTATCAAATATTTCTTGGGAGCTAACAATCATATGGCAATCTCTAGATGCACAATTTTCTCCAATGTATGCCACAAATCTCTGCAAAAAAAAGATCAAAATAGTGAGCATAGAACAAAAGAAAGAGCATCACACTAATCTTCACAAAAAAAAGAAGGTAAGCTTATATATGATTACCTGCCATGGTACTCTTTGAGAGCTTGTCTTAGAAAGCCCTTGTTGGGGTTTTGGTGGAGAACCAAATGCTAGCCACTGATCTCTTAATTGTTGAAGTTGCTCAACATAAGGTGCATTCTTCATAACATTATGTGATTCCATATTTGTCATTCGTGAAAGCTCAATGCACATTTCCGCAGGACAATCAACTAATATTCTAGCATTTCTTGTGGTGTATAAATGCTTGGTTGCTAGACAACGTGTAGTATTACTCTGAATATATATCTTTGCTGCATGAATTGAGTGAAGCCCTGATATAATCCAATAACTATAAGCGTCCAACCTATTAGCATCCACCTCATCACGATGCATGGGTCTTTTCTCATTGTTGTCTTGTACAAAAGGCATAAGATATGCTGCTGTTGCTGGGTTCATGGCAGTCTTTATGAAAGACGTGGTTAGCTTCTCTACATAATCCCAACATAGTGACCTATAAGCATACAAAGGAGGTGCCTCATAACACCTATCAACGAGAATAGGAAATTGTGTTGTTGGCCCAAATGGAAAGAATTTTTCAAACATGTGAAATCCTGATTCTTCCTTCTTTCCCTTCTTCTTAACTATTTCAGGAAAATCGAATGTTCTTTCTGCTCCCTTGACCTCAAGAGAAATTATTGGCTTTGCAGGTGTAACTTCTAACATGGAAGGTAAAGTGGCATCATTCTTAGTAGTGTTAGCAGACATACTAACAACAAGAGCTTGTGACAAGGAACTTTGTTGAGGTGATTTTGACTTTGAGCTTGTGGGATTCCATGAATTATTTTCTTCTTGAGGAGAAGATGAAAATCTCAAGTCTATTTGTTTATCTTGGAGCTTCATTCTTTTGTTGGGGCGATCACATTTTCTTGATAGGAAAAGTAGCTCACTATTTTGAACAGCTTGGAATGCTAATATAATGTCTTCTGTGCCCTTTACCTCCTCAAATAAGGTCCATCCCATTGTTTTCAAAGAGTATTCTTCATCCTCTTTAATACTGGCAAAGTGAAATGACAAAGGATCAAGTTTGTATACTACATTTTTCCCCTTGATCTTAACAAGATTACATGGTATTCCCTCTTTCCCAGCACATCCATCTGTTATCTTCTCTATGACACCATCTTGTTGAAAAAATGCAATATCACTCTTCAAAGTGAATAAGAGAACATTGTCAGCTCTTTTTCCTTGACTATCATAAACATCCACATACCATGGATACACAAAACCACCACTAACTCCATCAATGGTTTGGGTCTCCTTTTTGGATGTGCTATCTTTCTTTGCCATTGAATAGTTCTACAAAGAGAAAAAGTTGTTAGACAAAAGTGGATTTAAAAATATTCAAAATTCACAAAACCCAAATAAATATATAAGATTTCTAAGTTGAAAATTGAAAACACAACAACACAAGATTTTATGAAATACAAGACAAATGTACTCTAAAGGGACTCTTCCATAAAATGGAATATTGAAATTTGAGATTAAGTGTGGTATGAGATCCAACCATAAATATGTGTGCTTATGTATCAAATCTCATGGATTATCCTGGCCCTAAGTTAGCATTAATTATGTTTCTCTTACAAGAATCATATAGTAAAAACTTTGCAATGGACTTCGGTGAGAAGATCAAATTCTATTGATAGTGAACTTGACCATGGGCTTAACCAAATGGTCAAGTGATAATGAAATGTTGAGTGTGAGTGTGGTATGAGATATAGTGAAAAATCATTGTGGTTATGTAGAAAATGTCATGGATGATTTTGTCCCTAAGTTAATATTGGATTTCTTCTCCATGTAAGTTTCCTATGCAAGGATCATACTCTACGAACTTTGCTAAGATTTTTGGCCATGTGGTCAAATCCTATTTAATCAAAGAATGAGATTTAGTCCAATATGAGATCCACCTATATATCAATGTGGTTATGTAGCAATCTCACAATTCCATTTGGCCCAAAGTTAACATTTTAATTACTGCACATGTAAGTTTCCCTTGAAATGAGCTATATTGTAGAAACATTGTCATTGGTTTTAGCCATGTGGTCAAATCCTATTTAGTCATAAGACTTATCTATCAGATTAGAAACTTTGCCATGGTTTTTTTACCATAGGGTTCTTAAAGGCTAGTTAAAGGGAGGATGCAGTTTATTGTGATATGAGATTCACATATAAACAAATATAGCTATGTAGCAAATCCCATAGATATCAATATAAGATAAAGTGAAAAACACTTGAAAGGTGGAGATTTGACCTCATGCAAAACCTACAAGACAAGACGATTTCTATAAACTAGTTTTAACCATATGGCCAAATCTAGTTTCATAACCATATGAAGAAAGTGATTCATTTGTTGTCACATGCTGTGAAATTGGATTTGACTATATAGCCAAATATTGTTTTATAATGGAATGAAAAAGTAGTCTCATGGTTTGTGAGATTTATGAGATTAGATTTGATCATATGGCTGAACAAAACAAGAATGGGGGATTCTTGGATGCTAGCATTGATAACAAAATGAAAGATTTGACCATATGGCCAATTTTTATTTTGTAGTGGAATGGAAAAAGTGGCTAATTTGTGGAAAAATGATATGATATTTATAGGAAGTAATGAAAAATTGAAATGAAAGAAATGGTTAATGGAAACAAAGTGGTTTTTTTGTTGCACAACAAGTTTTGACCACATGGCGAGACTTCCTATAAATATAGTAAGTAATCAAGGAGTTCCAAGTAGAACATGGTCTTCCTTTTTTGGAGATAATATAGAAGATGTTTTTCTTAGAATATTTTTCCATACAACCAAATCTAGCATACCCAAAATTTGTGTGATTGAACCCACCATAGATTTAGTCTTAATTTTTTAGGATCAAATTCCAAAAAAGTGGTTCGTTTGTTACAAGACAAGATTTTACCACATGGCCAAATTATACAAAGTAAGGAATTCTAAGTAGAAAGTAGCCTTTCCCTTTGGAAGTAAGCAAGGGTTGATAATATAAGAAAGCATTTGACCAAATGGCAAAATGTCATTCTTGTAGTAAAATGAACAAAGTGCTTGATTGGTTACAAGATATTGTGATACTACAGGAGTCCTTATTTTGGCCAAGAGATAGCTTAAGGAGAAGATTTGGCCACATGGCAAAATATCATAGTATATTGGAAGAACGAACATAAATTACTTCTTATATTATAAGAAAAGATTTGACCTCATGGCCAAATCTCAGATTGTATTGAATAAAATAACAAAAAGTACTTCTTATATTGCAAGAAATTTTTTGACCATATGGTCTAATCTATAAATTGATGAAAGATCGTGATATGTGTTGTTAGAAAATCAAATTACATCCTATGGCAAAATCATATTGAGTATTTGTAAGTATTGTATAGCCATATGCTTATTGCAAAATTATAAACAGTGAAACCATAAAATCTAATGGTAATGCTTTTACTATGAAAATACAGTATAATGGAAAGTTCTATATAGTAAAGTATAATACAATGTATAAGAACTTGATAAAATGCTCTAATATTACAGAATGATACAATAAATATAAGGCTAGGTTTAGCCTTGAGGCAAAATCTTGAGGTATATAGCATCACAGAATAGAAAGAAAGGCTAGTATTTTGAAAGCACTCATCATTGATAAAAGCATTGCATAAACCATTTATTCCATATTCACATCTAAGAGACTTTTTTCAACATTACACAAATCATATACTTCATATTCACAACAAAAAGAGTATTTTCAACAGTGCAAGAAGTCATGTTTTCAATATTGACGTAGAGTGAAGCTATCACTTGCAAGGTAGTGGTTGGAGAACAAAAAACACAAGCACTCCAAGAGATCAATCAAGCAATCAAGAGTGAGTGCCTAATCTCATTGCTACAGAAATACATATTGCATTTAGCTTTCATACATGATTCTTATTTAAAAAATGCTTTTGGTCTTTGATCTTAATATTATTCAATACTAATCATACAAAAGAGTAGTAGTGTGATTTGTAGTAATTATATGGATTGAAATGGTCATAATCAATGTAGTTTAGCTCAAAATCAGAAATGAAGTAGGGAAAAGTTGAAAACTTGTTGTAATTAGGAGGTCAGTAATGTGTGCCAACGTAACAGAAATCACCCGTGAAGTAGGAGCAGGCACGGTGTGGACTAGCGATCATTCACTAGCTTGTTGAATTGCTGAAGCCTTGGAGCAAGATTTTTGATTTGAAGACGCACGTACTTTTGGTCATAAAACCCTGATTCAAACCAGATTTTGCATTGCACAATCTGTTTCAGTTTGAGAAAATGAAACAGTGAAGAGTAGTCAAAGAAATATCCTGATTCAAACTAGAAATTGAACTGCACAATCTGTTTCAGTTTGAGAAAATGAAACAGTGGAGAGTAGTCAAAGAAATACCCTGATTCAAACCAGAAATTGCACTACACAATCTGTTTCAGTTTGAGAAAATGAAACAGTGGAGAGTAGTCAAAGAAGAGGAGGGGGATAGAACCGCCAAAGATTAGGGCTGCAACACGTGTAGTAAGAGAGGGGCGACAGGAGCAAAGATAAAAACGCAGAGGATCAGAGATGTGAAACCTGCAACTTTAAAAACGCAACAGAGAAAACGCCCAGGTTAGAGAGTTATGTGCAAGAAAGAGGGAGGGGAAGAGAAACTCATTTTGAAAAACGTCATGATTAGTTGTAAAGACCGACTCATGAAACGAATCATTTAATGTATTACGCTATTCGAATAACCATAACTTGTTACGGAATACGAGTAGATTTAGATCTTATTTTTGTGTCTATTTTTTAATTTTATTAAAGATTTCAAGTCGCGATTTTTTCAAAAATCACGTAATGGCTATACCGTAGGCCGCCGGGGTCTACCGGCAGCCCCCGGACCCCGCCGTTGGGGCGTTGCCCCCAAACCCCCACCGGGGGCGCTGCCCTCCAACCCCCGCTGGGGCATTGCCCCCAGACCCCCACAGGGGGGCGCTGCCCCCCAAACCCCCACCGGGGGTGCTGCCCCCGAACCCCCGCTGGGGGCGTTGCCCCCAAACCCCCACAAGGGGGCGCTACCCCCTGGACCCCCTGTTGGGGACATTGCCCCCAAGCCCCCACCAGGGGCACTACCCTCGGACCCCCGCTAGGGGCCTTGCCCCCAAACCCCCATCAGGGACATTGCCCCTAAACCCCCACACCAGGGGCACTACCCTCGGACCCCCGCTAGGGGCGTTGCCCCCAAACCCCCATCAAGGACACTATCCCCAACCCCCTACTAGGGGTGTTGCCCGCATACCCCCACCAAGGGCCCTACTGCTTAAATCCCCCATTGGGAGCTTTGTCCCCAAATCCCTACAACGAGTGCTATCTTGAAACCCCAACTAGGGGCATTGCTCCCAAACCTCCACTGAGGAAGATATTGCCATCAAACTCTTACTAGGGGCATTTCTCCTAGACCAGCTCTTTCCCCCTCGCCCCTCCTTAAGAACCCACCATTGTGATATTGCCCCTATTTCCACAGCTAGAGATTTCTCCTACATACTCTCTATCCTACCCTACTAGAGATTCTACTCTCGAACTATCACTAAGGTGGGTTCAAAATCCTCAATGATATTACACATTACATATTAGATACATTTAATATACATAATCTTACAAAATATGATTTAATATATTTAAATTATATTTATTAATTATTAATAAATTAATTTAATATATATATATTTTTAAATTATATTTTAATAATATATTCCATAATATGCACATAGTACGATATACTAATATAACATGATTTAGACTAATAGTATAACTTAAAAATAAAATGTAATATGATACATTTTACTATTATCAACAAGTAGGTAGTATAAGATTTATAAATATTTAACCATGATAAAAATTATCTTTCCTTCTCAAATAGCTTCTAATTGATGCTAAAATTTTCTCAATATTTATAACTTTGTGTCATAGTGAATGAAATCTCCTATTCTTTAGAGGTCATTGTGGTTTCAACATTTAAGCACAAGGTCAAAGTTTCTCAAAAATATCTTTTTCCTTGTTGTCATGTGGAATACATGAAATAAAGGTTTTGATCATTTGATCAAATATTTTCCAATGGAGATCACAGAAATTATTTATTCTTGTTGACATACAATAAAGGCTTTGAACATTTGGCTAAATCTTGTTCTATGGACATCACAAAAAATTATTATTCTTGCTATCATCTAGGTTAAATACATGTTTTGACCATATGGCTAAATCTTTTCTTGTGGATATCACAAAGAATTTTAATCCCAAGTCTTGTCTAAAATAGTTGCAATAGAGGTTTTGACCATCTGGCTAAATCCTTTTCCATAAAGATCACAATGAACTTTTATCCTTGTTATATGTATTTGGCTTGAGTTTTGACCATTTGGCTAAATATTTTTCTATGGAGACCACAATGAGCTTTTATCCTTTTTGTCATGTGAAATACATACAACAAAGGTTTCAATCATTTGACTATGTTTTCCCCTATGGTGGATCACAAATCATTTTTATATTTGCTATGGTATGGAATACATACAATAGATTTTTGACCACGTGGCTAAATCTTTTCCTATACACATTATAAATAATTTTAATCATTGTTCTCGTGTTGAATAGATATAGTACAAGTTTTGAACATCTGCTATATCTTTTCCCAATGAGAACACACAATGAAGTTTTTGCTTACTCAAAGAGTAGCTACTAAAATAAAGTAAAGTCAAGGCAACTAAAAATAATAGAAGAAACTTTTCTTATTTACTTTAGGGTAGCACAGTTCATGAGAAAGTTTGTTTTTGGCCATATGGTCAAATCTATCCCCTTCTTTCTGTACGATGTTTCCATTAATACTTTCTATTATGGAAGTTGGACTCATTCTATCTAATGTTTAAGTACTTTTTTTGTTTCAATGAAATTTGATACTTCATTGTATTTAGCAATTTCATCACTATTTTCTTCTTTCCGAGAGGTGACAACATACAAATGATAAAATCTCCATTTTCTCACTTGTACAGGTATCATGAATAACGAATTTTATTTTGGAGAAACTGTGAATTTGCTAGTTGATCATGAGATTGTTGCACTTGGTAGAGTGCATGCAATACATCCAAATGAGCCATGCCATGGAGAAACACTTGAAGATGGATATATTTCAGTGGCTATTGATAAATGTTTAAATGTAGCAGCGTATTTGCCATTCCCAACAATTGATGCAACGAAGGTTCATGAAGCTGTAGGTGGTTTTGCAAAATGGGGAAAGAAAGATGTGGTGGTTGTTTCAAACTCAATAACAATTCATGACAGAGGAGATGATTACGAATCAGACCATGTCCTACCTTCTGAGGATATTGATGTGCTTAGCATTCGTGAAAGTTGGAGAGAACGTAGAGTAATGCTATGGATAGAAGGCAACACTGTGTGTGTTGGGACAGGGGTTATATTATTGGCTTTTCCATATGATGTGATAAACTTTGAATTGCTAGGAGAAGAGGATGTTGGTGTGGTGGTAGATAAAGCCCTTGATCAAACCACAGGAACATACGTAGATGACAACCTCCACTGTGTCACTTTGGAAAGATGGCCTATTAAACAAGTCACCTTTGATGATGGAACATCACTGCTACAACAACAATCATACATGCAATTTGTCTCTACAAATGCTTGTGCCAAAAACATGGAAGATACCAATGAAGATTATGTTTCTGCAAAAAAATCAATTTTTGTTCAGAAGAGATCATATTGTATGGTCAATAGAAAGCCTCGAATTATTGCCCCTAAAGGTGCAAACTTGAGGACTTCTATGGACTCCATTTCACAGGTTTCCATGATTGATTATTGCCAAGAAAAGTGTTGTCAGTTTGCTGATAGAGAAGCAATGCAACAATTACGTAAATACTTTTGGGGATTGCAATTTGAAGACCGCACAAACTATGTTTATGACAAGTTTGAATCATCATGCAGGATTGACTACTTGGGAACAAGGAAGTACAGCTTTATCTTCAATGGACAAGTGGTATGTGGAAGGGCATGGTATGAGATTCATGGAATCCCAAAGACATCTTTTTACAGGTACAAAACACAATTTGAGCATGGCGTGAGGAGGACAATGCATGGAAACAAGGGGGTAATAAGAGCAGCTTGGGATCACACAGAGATGGGAAGAGCCATCCTTAGAGACTTTGTTAAGAAGAATGCAGAGCAAATGCCACACAAGAGTAGAACAATGCAAGATGGATCAAGGGAGACACAATTGGTCATCCCAGATGTTTATACGCAGGTAGATATATGGGCAGAAGTAAATACAACATTGAGTGGTATTGGATGTAAGCAAATGTCCTTGTCCACCTTCAATCGTATTTGGAACACAGAGTTCAAGCATGTAACCTTAGCAAAGACAAGTGAGTTCTCCAAATGTAGTATTTGCTCAGAGATCAAAGAGCAACTTGCAGCAACAAAGTGTCTTCAAGGGCGAAATGTGCTTCTAAAGAAGCGTCAATGTCACATGCTACAACAACAAAGTTGTCGGAACATATACTACAGTTGGCGCTTGGCCTTAGCATTAGATCCAAATAAAAACTTGTGCATCATACATGATAAAATGGACCAGCAAAAGACAGCTATCCCTAGGTTAAGGCTTCGATCAAAAGAGACTGAAAGATCTACTCAACTACCAGTTTCTTTAACAGGCATGATTACACATGGACATGGAGAAGGTAGATATGGACATTTCTCACTTGATATATGGCCTCATGATCCTAACTTCACAATTGCCTCATTGTCATTGTGCTTTAGGAACTTGGAGCGACTACATAGGCATGCAAATGGTGATCTACAAGTAGATGGAATGCCAAGATCAACCTCTGTGCTACTAAATGCCCTCAACTCGAAAAAAGCACTAGACCACCATCAAGGTGTTGCACAAAATAAATCATGCATGGAAGATAATACACCACAGGATGACCATCATCATTTCAAACGATTGCCAGAGAACTTACTTCTACAACTTGATAATTGTGGGTCAGAAAACAAAAATCGCTATCTCTTTGCATATCTATCATTGCTTGTTGCACGAGGAACATTCAAGATGATCCAGCTTGGGTTTCTCATGGTGGGTCATACACATGAAAACATCGATGCAATGTTCAGCAAATTTTCAGAGAAGCTAAGGACGAGCATGACCTTCACTTTTCCTCATCTTATGCAACATTTTCAATCATGCCAGATGACTAGTCCTACACCTTTCTTATTGACACATGTGCCTAACTTTAAGAGATACATTGAGGGATACTTGTGTGATTCGAAAGATACACTTGTTGGTCACTCAAAACCTCTTCAATTTCGGTTTTATATGCAAGGAGATACACCTGTCATGCAATACAAGATGCATCCAAAGTCCCCAGACTGGTTACCAAGAGAATGTGGCATTAAATTATGGAAGAGAGACCTTGCAGGAAAGCCTACTCTTCCAAAGGGTGTTCCAATGTTGCTGCCCATGTTTGAGTACGTTAAGGATCATCAAGAAGTAGTAAGTGGAGTTAAAGATTATCTGAAGTATTGGGAAAGATGGTCAAATGTACAAGGACCTGAAGCAGAGTTCACAAAGTTTATAACACCAGTGATTGATTATTGGAAACATATGATCTATGCTCTTCAAACTCCAAATGTCCAAGAAGATTTATTTTTCATAGATTTTTGGCCAAGAACACAAAGTGATGTAACCAATATAGATGTAGATAATGTAGATGACTTCATTGGATTGGAAGAGTTGAATGATCACTATTGTGGTCCTCTGAGCAAACGACCCAAACATGCATTTGAACCAATGCTTGATGTTAAGAAAGATGACTTTGTGCTTGTTAGACCTTCAGATCCAATATATCCAATATGGCTTGGTGTTGCACAAACTGAGGTTGATACAAATAGACATTCCAAAAACTTCAACAAGGTACGTATATAATATTGGGCACCAGTTTGTAGTCGTCAAAATGCTACAGATGCAGAGGTGTATTTTAATTGTTGGGATAAATATTGGATGTGCAACAAAAAAGATCCTGAACGATGGGAAACAATAGATAGCATTGTCTTCTCTTGGATGAAGAAAGGTACAAAATCTCCCAAAAAAATCAAAATTCCCCCAAAGGTTGTATTGAAGGCTAAAGAAAGTCTACATGAATCCATTGACTGAAGATTTTCCTTGAATATTTCAAGGATATTAAAACTAAGGTGTTTATTAACACCACCTTTTTGAGTTTTTTTCAATCTCTTGGAAACAACCATAAGTATTAATATGTTTAATTACACCAAGTTCCAAATTAATGAAATTCCCAAAATTCATGAAATCCATTTTGATTTGGTTTTCCCATATTGATGGGAAACTCCCAAAATCCCGAATATGGAGTTAATAAGTGTTGTCAAAATGACTGCGGGGAAGAAAACTATCAATAACTTGCTTAGTATTGCACCAATGCCAATGGTTTCTTGATCCAAAGGAAGCTTATATAGTAGGAGCACTCCAGATTTAGCAAGATCTTAGCTTACAATAGGGTATATGGGTGGAATAAACTCAAACAGTACACCCCTTTCAATAGTCCCACTGGACCCCCTGTTAGAAAAATTGATATAACTTTTGCTCTTGGAGTTCGATTACTGGAATTTCTGATCTAAATCGAAGCTTGATATCCCCTCTTCAAATCAAGCTATCAAGCTCCCAAATCAGATCATGACAGAAATTCATGTAATAGAAACTGTGAACTTGTCCTATGAATTCTTGCAACATGTAAACACCTTGTGGAAACCCTATAGTACTTGTAGACCCCCAAAACAACTAATAGATTAGCGATGGACTGTAGGGCACCTGTAGGTATCCAGAAAACACCTGCAATTGATAGGTACATGTTGGAAAGACCTATATATCTATTCAAGGATGTCACAAACTGCCCTGTTTGGTACCACTAGTCTTCAAATCTTCATCCACTCTTTTCCAAGTGGTCTTCCGTAGTCCACCACCTATGGTGAGGGATAAAATGGTAGAATGGGCATCTAAATTGGCTCTGAAACTCTGGAAGGTGTGCAAAGTTCCTTCCGGGCCAGGTTGTGCACCCCTACGGAGTCTTAAATAGCAAGGGAGGGCCACCTCTCTATTATCTTGCTATCTCGTCTAGCTTTAACCTTTTTCCTCAGTCAAAATATACATGGCAAAGCTAGTTTTCTAACAATCAATGCATGATATGCATGGCTTAATCAAAATTTTGCCATTTCATGATATGTAATAACAGAAATGGAATAGGGTTGGAATTGAAATGGGGATAGGTAAGGAATACTTACAGCAGTGACTCACTGCTTTACAATTTTATTCCACTCACCACTTGATTCTACTCTCAACCAAATTGTATTCAATCCATCAAGCAATCAAGGTTAGGATTAGGCATAAAATTTCCAACAAATGGAGGAGATTATTAACAATTGGCTTTCAAATTTTTATTGAGAATGAAGAAAAGAATTCAGCATACATCATTCAGCCCTAAGTTGGGTCTAAATGCAATCAAATGGTAATTCTTAAATGGGATTACTCTTAATTCTCCCTTTTCAACAATTGGATGGCTTAAGCAATTGGATATTAGAGGGATTAAGAGTGAAATTTAGAGATACCTCTTTCATTGTTGGAGTAGATGATTGTGGAAGCTCCAATTATCGTTTGATACTTGAAATTCTTAATCTCCCGCTTGATGTAGCTAATAATCTCCTCAAATTGCAATCCCTATGATGAATATGTAGCTCATAGACTCCAAATTTTCCTTCAAGAAAGCTCCAATATCCAAAAGCTTTGATAGAAGTGATCCTTGTAGCCCAAATGTGATTGGAAATTTGAAAGGAAATCAATAATAAGCATCCAAAAGGGTAGAAGACTTCAATCCTTGATAGAGAACTCTTCCATTGTAACACATAAGCTTGCATATGCTGCCCATACACTTGCAATGCCAAGAATAAGCCATATTCTTGCAATATTAAAGTAAGACCATGGATTCTTGGCATAATCCCGTGCATAGAAGCTTTAGGATGCATCAAGAACCGAAAGCCCCATGATGCCATCCTTCAAAGTCCAAAAATTCTGAGAATTCAAGTGGCTTCCCTGTTTTGCCCCAATTCAAGAGAAAAGAATGCTTCAATCTCGCAATAAATCTTCAATGTCGGTCCAATGCTTGATGTAGATGCTTGCCCTTGCTATTAGGAAGCTAGAAGAAGTCAAGAAGAGGCCAAATCTTCAAGAACTTGAAGGATTTCTCATGCTGTACATTTTCAGCCATGGCTAGGGTTTGAAGAGAGCTTCAATCTTAAAGGGAAGAGAAGGAAGAATGACATTGATGCCTTGTACATAACCTTTGTGATCCAAATAACCGTGTGGAAGAGCTTGTAGCCTCCGATCTTCAAATGTTTGATGAAAATGATAGTTTCAAGTGCTGGAAAATTGGCACAAAATGCTGCCACCATGCTTCTTCAACCACGTGATGGATAGTTCACTAAATCCAAGCATATAGGTGTTTAATCTCAAGCTTGGGATGCCTACTTTGATCCTATATAGGTTGCATAGATTATAGAAACAATAGGAGAGAGAGATGAGTAATTTCCTCCATGGCACCTTGAAGAGAAAGCTTGAGAAAGAGGAAAGAAGCTTGTTCCAAAAAGCAATCCAGGGTTTAAGTCCTATAATCCCCAGTTTAGACTCTAGTTAAGGTCAAGAACATTCAAAATGGACCTCCATTTGACCACGTCCAGATATTTCCACCAAGAACCTCCATCTTCCTCAAGATCTTCTTCAAGAAACCTCCAAAATTAGTCCCGACTTGTTGCAGAGAACTCTGACTAGTCACGGTTTTGAATTGTACCAAACCCTGTGACCAAATCTTGGTACTCTAGTTAATTGATACCTGTCCCTATGACTAAATTCTTCAAGAAAATGACTCTTCCCATGGATCAAAGTCCATGCTCTGATACCAATGTAATATACTAGTTCTCACAATAAATCAAATAATTGGAAATTTGTGAATTACACCATACTTACAAATAAATACAAGAAATACACCATGTTTGCAAGGAATCTATAGCCAAGGTAGCTAGGCATGAAATAGTATTGCCATGGAAGGCTAATAATCATAGATGTAAGGTGCAACATGAATACTCACCTCATATCAAGGTGGGACATGGTATGCACCCCATATCTTGGTGGCTAAGAGCATGCACCCTCTTAGTTGGTGGGAGAAAGGAATCTCAAAGCATGTATTGTTTGAAAATGGCAAAAATATCCCTCACATGTTACATTTTTCCCTTTTATACTTAATCCCCTACCCTAGTCTAGACTAAGGTGACTTATGCTTTATTACACCCAAATACTCTACATGAATAGTAGATACCTTGTAATCCACTACCTCTGTTTGAGTAGGAATCATTACTTAGCATTTTGTTCTACCTTTTGCATCTTCAATATACTTCTTCCATACTTTTTTTAAAACCTCGAATAAGATCCTAAATTTCTTTTAGGTTTAATTGCAAAGAAGGCTTAGGCAATGCTTTAAAAAACTGGTGAGAGCTCTATTGTTGCTCATGAGGACTTAAATATTCCTCATTATCATCCTTATGCTTCAAAATATCTTGCAAATATTGTTGTTCTTGACCTCCTATCTTTTATGCATTTCCTATAGTGGATTTATGGGTTGAACTAATTTACCCCTCTTTTTCTATGTAGTCATTGTATCCCATTTGATGTTGTTTCTCTAACTTTCTCCTACATATCCCAATTTGTCATTGTCTTTGCTTTGGTCGTGGTGGTAATAGCCAAACTTCAATGTCCTCTATGAAGGGAGCCCAAGTGGAAGCATGAGCAAGTGGAAGCAAGAGAGATGTTAGCTATGGTGGATGGAGCCAGAGAGTGAGAGAGAGAGAGAGAGAGAGAGACTCAAGATTTGGGAACTCCAATAGTCACAATGTGTGATTGGCATTCCCTTTATTCGAATGTCACTAAAAGAATCAAGAATGAAGTGACAGTGATGGGCCTGTCATGCATGGGTACAGTTAGTGTAGTAATACACAAGAGTGGCTAGGCACAGGTGCCTTTACCCCCAAAAACCTCCCACTTAAAGGTGAACGTGCCTCAAGTGAAGAGGGAATAAGCAAAAAAAGTGACAAAGTGCTATGTGTACATAGAGTACAACAAGATGAGGAATAGATGTCATCTCATCTAATGCCCATCAACTTCCTAAGAAATGCCAAACACTCTGCTGAGAGACTTTTTGTGAGCAGATCTGTAGGATTTTGGTCAGTTGAGATCTTGACAAGGTCAACTGACTTGTCCTCAATGATATCTCTGACAAAGTGCTACTGCACCTCAATGTGCTTCTTCTTCTCATGGAAGACCTGATTCTTGGCTAATTAGATATAGCACTCTTTCATTGAATCCGAATGCAGTGTAGGAACCATGTCAACAATCATACCAAGGATGGCATAAACAAAGAGCCTCCTTGCAATCCTCATCGGTGGCTGCAACATACTCACTCTCTATGTAGTAGTAGAGAGAGCTATGCATTTCTGCACCTTGGACATCCAAGAAACAACACCCCCAGTAAAGGTAAACACATAGCGAGAGGTGGATTTTCTATTGTCTGCATGTCCTGCACATAATCAGAGTCTGTGTACCCATGACTCTTTTATCCTGGCCACCATAACATATGCACATATCTATTGTGCCCTTTAGGTACCTCATGATACCCTTGACAGAATCCCAATGCCGTGTGCTAGGTGTAGCCATATAGTGTGCCACAAATCCCACTGTAAAAGCTATGTCAGGACGAGTGGCTATCATAGCATACATCAAATTGCCTACTACAGATGCATAAGGGATCTTAGCCATCTCGGCCTTCTGCTCATCAGACTCTCGACAATCGACCTAGCTTATCTTTACATGAGAAGGCAAAGGACAACCAATAGTCTTAACATCCTACATATGAAACCACTCAAGGACCTTCTAGATATACTCCTTTTGTAACAAGTAAAGAAGCCCCTGAGAGTGGTCACATGTACTGCACATCCCAAGAATATGCGAGTCTTTCATCTCAAAGATCTTCTTGAGCTGAATTTTCAGAGCATCCAGCTCATCAAGAGCTCTCCCATTAATCAACATGTCATCCACATAGAGTGCCAAAATCAAAAGGCTACCATCACGAGCCTTCTTCTATATAAACACATATCCATATCATTGCATGTATAGCCCTATGAATGCATAAAAGCATCAAACTTGTGGTACCATTTCCTAGGTGCCTACTTAAGGCCATTAAGGCTATTTCTCAATCTGCACACTAGGTGTTCCTTGCCTTTTTCCTCAAAGTCCTTAGATTGCTATGTATAAATCTCCTCAGGCAAGTCCCCATGTAAGAAAGACATCTTAATATCTGTCTAATAATGGTCTAGATCTAATTGAGCAACAATGCTAGTGCTAGACAGTGTAGGGTAGTCATCATGACTACAGGAGAAAAGACTTCCTTGAAGTCAACACCATGCTCCTATTTAACACCCTTAGAAACCAATCTAGCCTTATAGGAAGGCTTGGGGCATCAAGGGGTGCTCTTCAACTTGTACACCCAGTTACATGGCGATGCACGCTTTCCACTAGGCAAAGGAACCAACTCCCATGTATGATTTTTCTATAAAACGTCTGAGGGGCGCGAAGTCATCGATGTTGTACCCCATTCAAACTCTGATTGCATGGCCCTCTCCTAAGAGTGACTATCACCACGGCTCATGGACTCATCACAAGTGAGAGGCCCACCTACATCTGTCCACCATCACATAATCAACAGAGGGCTCAAATTGCTCAGGGGCATGTCTGGCTCTAGCAAAGCATCTCAAGGTAGGTTGAGGAGCCTGCACATTCTATCTAACATCATGGTCATGGGCTACTAGAGCATCAACGGCTACTACAAGTTGTCTAGCTGGTTGTAACGGGAGTAGGAGGCTCCTCTTGAAAGATAACCCTACGCATCTCAACTATCCACTTAGGTTGCTTATGTGCGTTTTTCTCATGGAAAACTACATAATGGATGTAGATGACTTTTCGAGCTTGTGGATCCCATAGGTGTGATAGCCCATCTCACCTACATCCCCCCATAACCAAGAAAGATGCATTTCACAAACTTAGGATCCAACTTTGTGTGCTTGTCCTTGGGTACATGGCAGAAGCCCCACAACCAAAGACATGCAAATGATCATACAAGGGAGGTTTCCTAGACCACAGATCCTTTGCAACCTGAAAGTTAATAGAACTACAAGGAGATTGATTGATCAATCGTACGGCAATAGTCACTACATCATTCCAAAACTGCTATGGTAAGCCTACCTAGCTAAGCATACTACCAACCCTTTCATTTATTGTCCTATTCACATGCTCAGTCATACCATTCTGGGATGGGGTGTACAAGGTGGTCAACTGACACTAAATACCCCTCTCATGGCAAAACTGCTCAAAGGCTTTAGAGTGCTCAAAGGCTTTAGAGACAAAGTGCCAGACTTGGCACCATATGCCAAAACAATGTTCCCCAGGTGATCTTCCAAGAAGAATCCCCATAGAAAACAATGTAACCCTCATCATCTAGTGTGCTAGAGGAGATAAGACTCTTTGTGAGAGTTGGTACATGTCAAACATTATGCAAAGTAAACATACTACCCAAACCAAACTACAATCAAATATCACCAATACCAACTATCTGCAACGCTAGGTCATTCCCCAAACGAACTGATCCAATCATACTACAATAGGAGTGGAACCACTCTCTATGAGGGGTCACATGAAAGGAAGCCCTCGAATTAACTAACACTGAGTAAACCGAAGAAAGGCATCAGACAACAGTGACTCATCCAAAGAAGAAGTTGCAAGTATGCAATCGTCATCAAAGTCAAGTTGCTACACTGCATTGATCTCTTCGATTTTAACATTGGACTTAGTAGGGACAATGCTATGATCATCAGACTTGTCCTACACTTTCCCTTTTCCCTTTTCCTTGTGCTTGTCATTGTGCATTTCATGGCACTCCTATGGCTTGATATCTTGTTTTCTCACAATATGGCATGTCAAATCGAACTTATGTCCATGGGACTTATTGCAAGACTATCCATCGGACTTAGAATGAGACTTCTGTGAGTCTCTATCATGGCGGTCATTCCCACTCTTACCCTCATGGTGACCTTGAATAGTTAAAGCATGAGAAGTACAAGAACCATCCACATTCTTCCTATTGATTTACTATGTTAGAAGTGCACCCTCTACATCAGACAATTTTAGCCCATTGTCGAGTATGTTTGCACGCATGGCAGTATGGAATGTGTCCCAAGACTCAAGTAGTGTGACTAATAAGAACAAAGGCAGAAGATTGTCCTTAAAGTCAATAGCGTGTGATGACAACTGGCCAATGATAGCATGAAACTCACTCAAATGCTAAGAAACACTAGTATCTTCCTTCATACAAAGGTCCATAAGCTGATTTAGCCAATGCATCTGAGAAGTAGGGCTCTACTTATCATAGAGATTATGGGTTTTCTCCCAAAGATCCCATGTAGATTGCCCATCTATGACAACATTATAATAAACCTACTTGTTGAGAGGCAGGATAATTGTGGACTTACAAAGCTCATCTAAGTCATCCCATACATCCTAATCATGACCTTTAGGCTTAATGCTTTTACATTTGATTGGTCTAATATGAGATTTCTGCACAAAAACTTGCCAAATTTGGGTCTTTGAATAGCCATAATTGCTACCATAGAACGTTTCAATGTTGAAAATGGCATTGTCATTTGAATGATCAGCCATACTATAGGAAAAAAAAGACACAATATAGACCAAACAGGTTGATGTAATACCTGCAAAATATAGCCCCAAAACCTCTACTAAAACAAGTTGAAAACAAGAGGTATGGACCAAATAATGAGATGTCCACAAACTATGACTAAAATAGTATCAAATGGAGGAGATTGCTCTCATAAATAATACAACAATATACAATTACAACATGCTGAAAATCAAGTACAACATACTCAAGCTCACTACAAATTAAGTCCAAAGCTCAATGTAACATCCAAGTGTCAAGTAAGTGGCTCCCACTGGAACAAAAGTTAGATGCCATACAAGCAAACAAAGCTTAAATCCTCATGTGAGTGGCATCCAAGCATCTAAAATACATCGAGCACATAGTTGGGAGCATAAGACCCAATAAAATCGTCAAGCCCTTAAGGTCATAAACCTCTGAAGCATCCAATGAAAGCTTCAAGCCTGTAAGGTCATAGGCCTTTGAAGCATCCAATGAAGTAAATGACAACCGCTGTCAAATGTCGTAAGCTCAAATCAAAGTTCAAATGCATTCAATAGCATAACCAAGCATATAGCTTCAATATCATGCACCAATACATTCGATAGAATGCTCGAATAGCATTAAAGAGCATTAGGCATAGACTATTCCTATTAAAAGCTTGTTGTCTATTGTATATACAATAGTAAAATGATAGTCAAGACTAAGCAAAAGTGAGCTCAATCGAAGCCCAAAAGCATTGGGGAGCATGGCCAAGCATGTGGCATCAACCATACATTAATGTATCATCCCAAGTAGTTAGGAAGCATCAACAAGAAATAGGCATATGCTTTCTGATAAAATAACCTTCAGTCCTACTTATTACAATAGTAAAAATGATAGTAAAACTAAGCCAAATATGGACTCAAATTAGTCCAAAAGCTTTCCAATGCATTGGCCAAACATTCCCCAAGTCTCCAACATCAAATGAGCATCCCACGAGCATCACATAAGCCAAGAGGAGGACATTTCCCAAATAAATAACATTTAGTCTTGTTATGATAGCAATGATATCTATGAGAAAATTGAGCTAAAAGAGCGCTCAAATAATTCCAATAGCATCTCAAACAAATGACATATGATTCCCCAAGTATTCGGCAACAAAACATAGGTATACGAAATCCCGAGAAGCATACACAAGCTCCAAACATTGAAGATATGGTTGTCCCTATTTTATGACAGCATCCTATCCCATTTGCACAGTTAATAACTAAAGCTCAATTACTCAAAACCAATGCTCAATGTTAATGGTCAATGCCAAGAGGAGTGGTAAACAATGCCAAAGTCTTTGTTCAATGTCGGGAGCTGAATATTGAGCTGAATACTCCTTGAAATAAGTTCAATGTAGGCTCAAGATTGCCCTAAGATAGGCCCAATAGATTTTGAGAAGTCCTAGAGCAATGAGAGCTCAATATGAACCTCAAGAGGTGGAGCTATGGCTGCCAATGGTGAAACCTTGTTGTAGGTAACTCGAATGAGAGTTGAAGCAATGGTGGATTGAGCTCAATCTCACGAAGAACATGGCTCTAATACCAATTGAAGGGAGGAGTCCAAGTGGAAGCATGAGCAAGTGGAAGCAAGAGAGGTGTGAGCTATGGTAGATGGAGCAAGAGAGCAAGAGAGCAAGAGAGCAAGAGAGCAAGAGAGCAAGAGAGAGAGAGAGAGAGACTCAAGATGTGGAAACTCCAATAGTCACAATGTGCGATGGGCCTTCCCTTTATTCAAATGTCACTAAAAGAATAAAGAATGAAGTGACAGTGATGGGCGCACGTTGCGTGTATGTGTTGTCAGTGTAGTAATACTACATAGGCGGCTAGGCACATGCGCCTTTACTCCCAACACTCTAAAAAATATTCTACTATAATGCAATTTGAGCAATCACATCCTATATGTTGTTCCAACACCTTTTAATCTATAGACTTTTCCTCCTTGAATGATGCCTTTGATATTACAACTTCCCTAGTTTTTTTCTTTAATTGTGCTAGCCTATGGACTGCCCCTTTGCGATCTTTTTTCAAGGTTTTCTATTAGGACAATTGATGTGTGTGCTAGTGGTTGTGCTGAACATGAGGTGCTTCTGCCAGTTGCATTTATTGTGCTGATTTCTAGTTTGCATTACTCTTTTAGCCTTATGACATACCCATAATTCATAGTTTGGTGTTGACATATATCCATGCCTTCCATAGTAGTAGCAAGGTCCTCTTGGCCTCTACTGTGCATTATTCCATTGTCTTGGCTGGTCATTTTTCCATTGTTCTTGTAGTTGACCCTTTCTACTAGACCCTCTAAGTGCTTGCTATGGTGCAATTTCAGGTATAATATGATTTACAGATGCTACTTGCAGTACTGGTTGTATCCTAGGATTCATGACATTTGATTCATTTCTTGTCGAAATGACATTTGATAGATAAAGATAATTGTCTCACATATAAGCAGAAAGGTAAAACTAGTCCCTTGAACTGCAATATCCTACTTAACAAACTACTTTAAGACTTGTAGGAAATTCAAAAATTTGTTGTCAAATAAGCTCCTTTTAACTTGAATTTTAAAAATAGAGGTTTAGAGCATCATAGGTAGGATTTTCAAGTGTTGTAGCCCCAAATCCATACACAATGTATGAAAGGAGTGCAATGCCATTGCATGCATTGGAATGAACCGCATTACTACTTCAAGAAATAGAAAGATAGAATACAAATACCATTATAGAACCATAGAAAGGGAATACACAATGGCTATGAAAACATAGAATAGAGAAATAATAGAGAATAATCAAAGATTAGGCATAAAGATCAGGGTGCAAAATATCACAATTGTCATTTTTCATAGCACTCTCATCATCTAATACAAATGTGGGTAGAAAATAGAAATGCTAACACGTTCTCTCAAGCCACTCTTATTACAAGCATAAGAACTAATTGATCACATGAAGTATAAGGTCCATTTTCATATCCAAATCTATGAGTAAAGAAAGACTAATGCTAAAGCATACGATCAAATATCATATCAAAAGCCTAGGTCTAACAACTATATTCATGAGCATTTTATATCTAGTGATATGCACTAAACTAGATGGTGTTTATGTAGAAAATAATTTTCCATGCACCAATATGGGCTAGGATAACTTTCTTTCATGAGTTTATTTAGGTAACATTAAATAAATTATTTGATGAGCATAGTTGTAGGTTTAGTGAGCTTGCATGTAATGCATGGAAAGAATGAGAGAAGGTCTCATATATGTCAAACATCTTGAATGGACAAAAAAGTATACTAGGGATCATTTTATGAGCTATACTCGTGAGGCCCTTGGCATTGAACACCTCATCTTTCTGTTGAAGATGTGCTCTTGGACTTAATTGGCTAGGACATGGATTTGGTGATGTTACTTTGAAAAGATATAGAGTGTCCAAAGCAAGTCTATGTTGGCATGGAATAATGCAATAGTACTTTGAAAAGGAGTTGAACAATCTATCTAAGTCATGAATCTTTGTGGTTGAATGGAGTAATTAGCTTGAAAACTTGGGTGAGATATACAAATTGAAAAAAGGATCTACATTAGATGTTGATTTTATCATAATGGTAACCATGCAATAAATAAAAGGTTTTTAAAAGATTGGGCTAAACTATAATTTTTAATCAATGAACTTATGAAAAAAGAATCTATCTTTAGGTCTTGATTTTATCACAATGATAACTAAGAAAAAAATAAAAATGTTCTCTTAGGATTAGGTTGAATTATTTATCACAATGAACTTTGTGTGTATGAGAGAGAGAGAGAGAGAGAGAGAGAGAGAGAGAGAGAGAGATGTGTGAATTTTTTATGATAATGTGATAGTTTGAGGGGGGGAGGGAAAATTGCACATCCAAGGTTGATAGAGACCTTGACACATGTGTAATGTTTTCCCCATTCTTTGGCAAACATGCATTATATTGTTGTGAGAAAATACTAAGAGAAGGTGTTGTGTTGTTTATACATTGCAAGAAGTAAGTTTAGGTTTTGGGGGATAGTTATGGTTAATGGATAAAGAGTTTAGAGAGAGAAGTGACACAAAAGAGAGAGTGAGAGAGAGAGACAAAGACAGAGGGACAAAAGGGGGGTGGGGGTGTCTTAGGAGTTGGGTTGCACAAAGGGTTAGTAGGGGGAGTTGGACCCCACTCCCCTTGCTAACCCTTAGTTGCACAGGGGAGGTGCAGTGTGAGTGGGGTGAAGTCAATCCCACACCAACCCTACTAGAACTTTGAAAAACTAGGGTTTTAAGCTAATGCTAGTAGGGTTATATAGCTCTTGTTCTCCGATTGGCACATTTGAGCTTTGTTGAACCCACAATATCTAGCATGTTGCTAGACCGCTGTATTAGCGAGTCCAATTGCATAATACTTTTTGAAAAAATTCATTTATGAAATGGTGTTGAGCAATGCCATCATTAATGGCTCGCTTCCTTTTTCCTTCCCCTTTCAAGTAGGTGGTGCAACCTTAGGGAGAGTGGAGACCTTTCATTAATGGTTTGCTTCCTTTAGCTCCCCCTCTAAGGAGGTGGTGCGAAGTGAGGGAGAGTGGAGACCTTTCGCCCCCACTATGTGGTGCTACCTTAAGGTGGGTAGAGACCTTTGGCCCCACACACCCATGACCTTAGGACGACCCAGCGCTCATACAAAGTTCGTTTCCGTCTAGAAGCTTTTAAGAGCTGCACAAGGTAAGGTTGTTTATTATTGTGTGAAATTCAACATTGACTAGAATTCCAGTCCCATGACGCTCCATTTGGTCCTTCGAGAGAGAAGGGAAAAGCAGAGATGCAGATCATCCCGGGGCAACAATTAATGTAAATCTGAAAATACAAATTTGCCTACTAATCTTGGACAATGCACGCCCGATTGGCCCCAAAATTGGTGCCCCTTTCGGTATTTCTTTAGCTTTATTGAAGAAGAAGTTGAATTACAATGGGATTCTCCCAATCCCTTTCAGTATTCCAACTCCCCTTGCTGTCCAAAGTGACCAGAAAGTCTTCAATCTATTTTACCCCTTGATTCAGGACCTTAATTGGCCTTCACTTCATAGACGATAGAAATGCCCCAAATTCAATGGCTGACTAGTCCTCCACCTGAATTTAGCTGAAATTCACCTTCAGCCTTGTTGAAACCAAGTCTTGGAGCTTCCAATTTCTGGCACACTTCCCAAGGCTGCTACTAAACCCTAATTTCTCAGAGAAATTCGCAATTTACAGCAGAGAAATTCGCAATTTCTCAGCCTCCAAGGGTACAAATGCTGAGATCTTCGAAGCAAGGCTGTGAAATGGCTAGGAGATGAGAGTCAAAGCTATAGACGATGTGGCCCTGCGCGTGCTGGTCCATCTGCCTGCGCGCCTCCATCGCCGGGCCATGGAGGTGAGCTCCCTCTGGAGGATCGCCATCCAAAGCGACCACTTCTACACGGCGCGCCGCCTCAGGTTCGGCTCCCACCTCGGCCCCTCCCTCTTCCTCCTCCGCACTACGCCACACGGCCGCCTTGAATGCCTAGACATCGAGCTCCCGATCCATTACACCCGCGCCGTCCTCACACATCACCTCCTCTTCTCCTGCGACCTTGCCTCCGCCCCGCCCTTCCTGCGTCGCCGCGGCACCTTCTGTGCTCCCCACACTCCTGCCTCCATCATCGTCGCCGGTGGCAGCCCTAACCCTAGCCATGACAGCAGCAGCCGTATTGAGGTTGCTGGTCCTACCCTCTGGGATGATACTTATGCAGGCATACAGGACCCTCACCTCGCCGTAAACGAGTACAACCGAACTGACCATGTCGATCCGCAGATCGGTGCCCCCGCTGATGTCCATCGGTTTGACATCGTGTCACGGCAATGGAGCAGGAGCGGCCATATGATATCGCACCACCACACGGGATGCCAGGCTTGCTTTCTTGACAGCCGCACCTTCGTCATAGACAGGGATGGGAAAGCAGAGGTGTTTGACCACGTGAAGAATCATTGGACCTGTATTGAGAGCTTGCCGACCGGTTGTCATTATGACCTTTGCTTCACATGCCAGGGCCAAGTGTTTGCTAGAGGCTCGTCAGAGACGCTCTATTCTTTAGACCTTGTGAAGCTAACATGGGCACCGGATGTAGAGATGACTCGGAGGCTCGAGAGGGTTGCCTATGGCAGCAAAGTAGTGGCCAGAGCTGATGGGACGCTGTTTGCAGTGGCAGGGAGAGGAGATCATTTAAGTGTAACACTACAGCGCAGGGAATCCGATTGGGTGAACATGCTCACTACGCGGTTGGATGGAAACTGGGATGATGTCTTTCTTTTCTGCGATAGCAATAAGGTTTTATTGGTTTTGCCTGACAGGAACAGCTACTGCTCTGAGCTCAAATCTGAAAGAGTTGGCTCCTTACCTTACTTTGAGTATCTTCGTGTTCCTTGTTCAGAGCTGCCTCTGGTTACTATATTGGGAAGCTCAGCTGATCTTGCATGATTGGATGTGGATTGAGGATACTAGTTTTTGAGAATTGTCCTTGTGAAGGTGGGACTGATTTCAGGGATTCAATTGAGAATTGTTGGAGAAAGGCTGAAGAAGGTGTAATTTTGTGTTCTCCAACCGTGGTCGATAGAATACTTGCAAGTTGACCAATCGATAGTAGAGTGCTTGCTTAGTTTGCCATTGTGTAGTAGGAAGGAATTTTCACCATGTAAATTCACCATAAAGTTGACTAGGGTGGAATCATTCCCTTTCAATATTTGATCTATCCCCAACTCTTCAAGTATAATTTCTAATGGTGCCTTGTTTGCAGCTCCTTTCCCTTGTCAAAAAATATCAACCTTTAAGTCCATTTACACTCTATGACCTCCTTTTGACTTACTCTCGACATAGTTTCTACATGGGAACTTTAGGAAGTTATCGAAATGAGTTAAAACATGTAATTTGATGTTTGAAAATTTTAGCATGTTATTCAAGATGCGCTTAGGCTAGGACATCAATAGAATAGTGCTTGGTAATGATGCTCTTACATGCATGTAGGTGTCCTAGAAGATTAGCTTCAATGGCCCCAAAGTGTCATAGAGACAACGTATGTAAAGTCATCAACAATGGGCACATGGTTGCTAATATTGTTGTGAAACCTAAATTGGAAGCACAACTCAAGGAGGCCACATAAGCTCCACAATCCAAAGTTTTTGTAGTTGTACTTCAACTTGAGATATCAATAATTCTATGTAAGGACAATTGTCCTAATGACAATAATCCCACCCTTCCATTGTGTAGTAAAGCTGTAATTTCCATGCATGATTAAGTTTGTTCTTTTTTGAGGGGAGATGAGATGACATTGTGCATGAATATTAAGGTTTAGGTGGACTATTAGGGGAATCCTCTAGGGTAATAGATGAGGTGTCTCATACAAAAAATTTGTTAAGGGAGCTAAATTTTAGATGTACTCTATGCATTGCATTGCTTGTACTCTATGCATTCCATTGCTCCACATGAGTTTCTTTTTGCTCGTGGATATTAGGATTTTAATGAACCTAGTAGAGGACTATAGGGTTATAGACGAGGGACCTCACACAAAAAGTCTGTAAAGAGATCTACATATTAGATTTGCTCTTCACAAGGTTTTCTTTTTATGATGTTTTTAAAGTTCCTTTTGAGCAAAAGAATGTGCTCTTTTTCTATGTCTAGCCTCCACTCTTTCTACTCTACTCTTTTTCTATGTCTAGCCTCCACTCTTTCTACTCTTTTTATTTCATTAAATTAGTTCCATTTGGACTTCCTACACTAGATGTGTGTATGGTTTGACAAGATATCCTTTTTCAACAAGTGCAAATTGCTTGAGCCACCTATTGACATGTTAAGCCTCACAAGAGCTTAATAATGGGAGATTAGATAGAGAATGCTATTACTTGAAGAGCTTGATATGATTATGGCTCAATTATCTCTCACTTACTTGGCTCATACTCTTGCTCTAGACCATCTAAGTTCTCTCTCTCCCTCTCCCTCTCCCTCTCCCTCTCCCTCTCCCTCTCCCTCTCCTAATAACGAACAAAGAAAGTAATAAATTCAAAGGTCTAGTTGACTCACCTACTTAACTTCATTGTGTTTTAGACCAAAACCATAGAAGGGTTGTAGGTGTTTTCACAATCCATATGTTGCACTTCAAGCCACCACTTTACTTCTTCACATCCTCACAATGGAGCTAAAATTCAAAGAGAAGAAGAAGGAGAAGAAGAGGGTCGAGGATAGCTTCTCTCGATTGGTCCCTTACCCTCTCTCTCACTCTTCTTGACATGCTACATCTCACTTAACTTCTTACCTTTTGAGCTATGGAAGCAAGAGGGAAAGAAGATAATGAAGTAAGAGATGAAGATGAGCTTCCCCTTCATTGACCTCTCACTCAACGCACACTCTCAATTTGTCTCTCCCTTACTCTGAAGTAATTGTTGCCACAAGATGATAAAGAAAAAGATAAGAGAGAAGAAACTCAAAAATTTCGCATATAAACATGAGCTCTCTATTCACATTGACACATTTTACACGTTGGGGTTAGGGTTTTTGTTTTTGGTTTGGCACCGTCCCCTTTTCCATTAGGCTTGTGGCTAGTCCTTTATACATACAATAGCTCCTTGTGGACATGGTTTTTGTAAATAGATATTTTCCACAATTCTCACATCCATTGCTTTTACTGTAACTTTAGAAATATCTACAATTTAGAAAAATGTGAGCTTGGCTCTCTCATGGCAAATTCACAAAATAAAGGCAAATTTTAACCATAAACAATGAATTGGAAAATACTACATGGACACTTTATGGATAAACAACTAGAATAATAAGTTGAGCTCCTTATATTTTAACAAATTTGAAAATAAAATTTTTGGCACCTTGGATTAGTATTCTTTGCACCTTGATTTGAGTTTGGCACCCTTGATGAGTCCTCTTTGCACCTGGATTGGAGTTTCCAACTTAGCTTCCTTAGCTTTTCTCTTGTGAGAGTTAACACTTAGCCCCTTTGCTAGTCCCATGGCATGCTTTGCTAGCTAAGTGCTAGTATCATGGCATGTTGCTTTGTTGGTGTGGTGGTCTTGGGAATGTCCAAGTCCTAAATGTGTATGGAACTCAACTGAGGAAAGGATATTGGTACAAAATGATTGCTCTATTGACAAGGATTGTGGATTATTGAAGTTGATGGTTAGTACTATTCCCACTTCCTCCTTATAGTGGTAACTATCTTCACGAGAGTCTCAATGGTGCAAAAACCCTTATATTGGTAGCTCTCTTGATGAGAGTATCAATGGTGCAAAAAGGTGAAACCCTTCTATAATCTTGGTTCCCAACAGACATTGAAGTTAAGCACAGTAGCAATGTCAGACTTGTGAAGGTCTTGGAATTGCTGAAGTGCTTCATTATGGCCGCCTCCTTGTTTCTCTAGTGATGGAAAGGATCAACGCTTTTGGCAACCTTTGTGTTTGGGATCTAAGAACATTCATCATCCTCACATAATGCTCCTGAGCATAGGTGGATGTCTCCAAATCTTCAAGAAGCTTTTATGACTCTCTATCATTATTCTCCATGGGTGAATCTATTTCCCATTGGTGTATGTTGTCAAGTGGTTGTAATATTGCTCTTGGTAGCTCCATGGCAACTATGGCATCCCCATCTTGTAGATTGGGATGGGTGCTTGATATTGAAGGTTTTTTTGAGGAAGTTGTCATCCAAAATCCCATCTCTTTGACATCCTAATTTTTATAGCCTATATATTTGAGATATTCCACTAGACTTTCTTTTGCCTACTCATAAGTAGATACTTAAACTTCACATCCAAGCCATGTTGTAGGATGTCACTTGAGAGTTTTGTTTTTACCTCCTCCATGTTTTAGTAGTAGGTGGCATAGTGAGAATGAGTATGACATTCCAATACAGGTCCTATTGCAAGGAAATGTTGTGCTTACGTACTGTAGCTTGCTCCTTCAATGGCTTTCTCTCTCTCCAATGCTTAGTTTGTAACTGTTTTCCTAAGCTAAGCATCCATTGTCCCTTGTCCCTTGTCCCTTTTGTGCCTCCTCTTCTATGCTCTTAGCCATCCCCTGAAAGGATCATATCTACATTATTTTTCAGCCTTGTGAAGGCTATCTTCATTAGTTCATGTGCTTGGCAAGTTTCGTATAGCTTTGTTTAAAGTGGTTGCCTTGGCATTTTCTTTCTCCGTTAGTAGTATAAGCTTGACCAATGAATTCCTAGTTTCTTCATGCTTCTTTTTTAAATGTTCCATCTGCTCCATATTTGCTCTCATTTATTGTATTTTTTTCATTCCCTCTAGATTTGCTTGTGCTTCTAGGAGTTCTTGGGTGGATGCTTGCACATACCCCCTGGTGTGTTGCTATTTCATTGTATAAAAGAAGTCAAATCTATTACTGCTCTTTGCTGGCTCTAGCTTTGTCTTGCTTGAAATCTTCACATAGGCTTTTAAGTGTGGTTACACTCCCTATAGTGTGCCTTCTCTTGTTGGTTTTGTCTTGAGAATTAATGATTGATTCAACAGTGGGTGGCCCCATTAGAGAAGTGACCATTCTATCCTTTGATATTTTTTGCTTTTTCATATTGATCATATTTTTTTGAAGCTCTTGTACGCTGTCTAGCACTCTTTGAATATCATTGTGAGTGCATTTGCTTTGATAGAACTTTCTCCCTATCTAGACATGGCCAATGCTTCTTGCAATTGCTATGCCAGGAACTCTTTCTGCATCCTCATGTCTTCCTTTAAAGACATCCTCATGGCAATTGCTCCTTCTCAAGTTCCTTGGTAAGGTCCCTTAGCCTCAAGAACTTTCCTAGACTATTCTAGCATGGATTGGGACTCTACTTCTTCTGAGTCACTTCTAAAGATCAACTTTTTATCATTATTGTTCTTCTTCACTCGCTCCTTCTTTCTCCTCTATAATTTTGGTTGCCTCTCTTTTTCTTTTCTCAATTAATCACCTTTTCCTACTTTCTTTCCCTCCTCTAGATCTACCTTCTTCTTCCTCCTCATAAGAGGTGGAGTCAAATTCCTCTGCATCCATGAGCTCCCTTGTTGAATTTGGATCCTTATGTGTTTTTTACTCTAATGAGATTGTGGAAATAGGTGATGGGTTATTAGGCTGATCCACTTGCCTTGGTTAGGATATTATCACATGTGACTATAGCTCCTATAGCATCAACACACATAATATTGTCATTTGGGATCTTATTAAGAGATTTTTGTGCTTGTACTATGGCTTCATGGGCAAGCTCAATCCAAAGGTAATTTATTCTCCATAAGTCCCTAAGAGTTTTTTTTAAATGTAAGTAAGCATGATATGGAACACTTCAATAGTTATGTGTAAATCCTCCTCTAGTATAGCACTGAATAGAAAACCATCTTGATTGATGCTTGGTTTTCTCCACTTTCTTGTGGCAATCTTGGCCCTCTTAATTATGTCATATTTACCTTATCCTTGCCTAATTCCTAGTGCTTATTTCACTAGGCCAAGTGTGAGTGTGATAGGGTAGGTTGGTCTTCTATTATAGTTGGTTTGAAGCTAGATGGATCTAGTCTTCATGTCAGGTTGGTAAGCTCAAATGAACTCTCAATGTGCAACAATGATAATTGGTCCATACATCACTTTCAAATATTTCTTTAGGCCACATTGTTCCACCAATCACTTCATTGCATCATTACTCTCACTCACATTGTTGAGATTACTCACTGGTCTTAAATTTTTCCTCTCCAAAGCTCCAAAATTGTAACTTTAAATCAAAATAATTTTGGTATTCCATGATGAATATAATCTTGTTCTAATTATTGATTCCTTTGACTGATTTTGAGGTTGTTCCTTGTCTTGCAATCTACAATAATAAATCATCTCTTAAGTTTTTAGATTACAAGGAAGTAAATTGAACAATTAAGAATATATATAATTAAAAAAAAGAGCTCAATTTACCTCCACCTTATACTACCTACCTCCTTGCACAAGTTAAGTTAAAATGTTTCTAGTTTTGGAAAAGCTATCTATACTATGCATGAATGAGCGTTAGGTGGTTGTTGATGTCTTGATAGCTTCTTGTCATATGCATGATGTTTTTAGTTTTGGAAAAGCTATTTATTCTATGAATGCACGAGGGTGCTTATTTATGTATAAAACTCACTGTATCAAATGCCATGGTTATCCACTAGTCATAAAACCTAGGGTTATATAATAGCTTTTGTTGAGATATCGAGCTCCACTCGTGATACGCCAGGGTGACCGTTGTATATTTATGTCACCGACTTGTCAGTTGCAGACGCGGTTGGTACACCGCCCATGAATAATAGCTACATGATAGCTATCCTTATCTACTCTAGTTCGTGGCTCAGTTAGTATGCCACCTTAGTTAGTTGAGTTTGGTTTGAGACCCATATATAGGGTTCTTCTATTTCTTTGTACTAGAGTTCTTTTGGCTTACACAACTAAGAAGAGGAAAACTGTTTTCAGCCTCCACCCTTGTGTGTCTTCCCCCATTGTGCAAGCAAGAAAGCTTCAAGCGAGACTCCTTCCTTCTCTCCCACAATCTTGACATGGTATCAGAGCCTTGTTCGTGGTAAGGAGCTCAAGAAAGCAAGCCAAGCTCGCGGTGGTCTGGTAAGAGGAGCAGTGTTGCTTTCATTTCCTGTTTTGGGAGCAGATCTCTGCAGGTAGCACAGCCGGAAATTGCAGGAGTGCATTGTCTCAGGTTGAGACGCCCTTCGCGGTGAAGCAAGAGGGCAGTATATGCTGCGGGCGAGGGCTTTAGCCCTCGGCGACCTTGTTTTTTTGATTTGAGGCCATTTCGGGGCCTGTTTTGCAGACAGAAGTTTTCTGCACGCACTCAGGAAAAGGCTCAGTTTTATGCTGTGCGACCACTGTTCTACAGGTCGGTGAAAAGTTACTGTAGAAATTGCATCGTATGCTTGTGCGCAGAGACATTGGGAGTTTCAGAATCATCCTTGGTTCCTGTTTATGCAAAATCGTCACTAGGAAGTGACTGTGTGGTCAAATACCACTTTCGCCAGTTTTGCAGATTTGCCCTTGTGAGGGTGAAGCTGTGTTTTTTGCAGTGACAGAATTTCTTGCAGTATTCTGTAATGGCGTCTGATTCTCTTTCACAGATTGTCACTGAAAAGCTTGACAAGAATAACTTCCAGGCATGGAAGTTTAGAATGACGAATTTCCTTATGGGAAAAGGATATTGGGAATTTGTTGCAGGAAATGAAGAAGAACCAGTTCTTCCTGATGTTCCCAATCAACAACAAATGCAGGCATTTAAAACATGGCATGAGAGAGCCAGGAAAGTTATGTATTGGCTGTCTATCAGCATTTCAGACTCTATGATTGTGCATATTCAGGATGCAAGTACGCCAAAGGAGGCATGGGATACGTTGTCAAAAATGTATAGCACAAATACGCAAGCCAGGAAAATGCAGCTCAAGCAAGAGTTGCACAATGTGCAAAGAGAAAATATGAGCATCAACGACTACCACATGAAGGTGAAGAAGATTGCAGATGCACTTGCTTCCATTGGGTCGCCAGTGGAAGATGATGATTTAGTTTCCGTGACCTTGAATGGTCTAGGAAAGGATTATGCACAGTTTCGGACATCCATTTCAGTTCGTGAAAGATTTCCTGATTTTGAGGAGTTGATTGCTCTTCTAATTTCTGAGGAACAGAGAAATGGTGGTGCATCTTCTTCAGGAGGAACTTCAAAAGAAGCTGTCTTCTACTCAAATGCTGGAAGAGGTAGAGGCAGAGGTAGAGGAGGCCGATTTGGAGGCCGTGGCACAAATCAGAATATGCAGCAAACTCAAGAAAACCAGTCCTATGGAGGAGGACGTGGTAACTCTAGAGGCAGGGGGAGCCAAAGAGGTCGTGGTGGATGGCAAAGAGGCCAAAATGCAAACAGTAATGTTGAATGCTACTACTGTGGTAAAATGGGTCATATGGCTAAAGACTGCTATAAAAAGCAGAATGACATCATGAATGGAAAACTGCAACAAGGGAATTATGCATCTTCTAGTAGACAGGGTGATGACAGAAATGAGCATTTGTTCATGGTGCAGCACATGAACAATTCTATGACAAGTGCAGAAGAAAGCAATGATGTATGGTATGTTGACTCAGGTGCATCAAACCACATGACAGGTCATGCAGAATGGATGGAGGATGCAAGGAAAATGAAAAAACCAGGATTTGTGGAGACTGGTGATGATACTGCACATCCTATTGTGCAGATTGGAAAAATTCCCTTGTCTATGCAGGATGGGAAAAAGAAATACCTGTCCGATGTATTTCATGTCCCGAATATCACCAAGAATCTGGTTTCTGTTGGTCAAATGGTTGAACAGGGCTTGCAGGTCAGATTTAATCCTCATGGATGCTTTGTTGAGGATATGAAAAATAAAGGTCGCTTGATAGCAAAAGGAAAGAAGAAGGGCAGAATGTTTACGTTGGATGCAGACATGTCTGAATTGAGTGCAGCAATGTTTGCACATGGGACCGGTGTAGTTGCAGATATTGATATCTGGCATAAACGCATTGGTCATGTTAATGTACAGCGACTTAAATCAATGCAGGCCCAAAATATTGTTGCAGGTTTGCCGAAATTCAAGGTTGCAGAAATGCATAAGGTATGTGAAGCCTGTCAGTTTGGAAAACAGGCAAGGAAACCATTTCCTAGACATGTTCAAGAGAGTGAGAAGCCATTGGAATTAATCCACTCTGATGTGTGGACTACTAAAGCTGCATCTCTTGGAGGCTGTCATTATTTTGTCACTTTTATTGATGACTATAGCAGGAAAGTTTGGGTGTATTTTATGAAAAAGAAAAGTGAAGTTTTTGGGCATTTCAAAACTCTTAAAGCTATGGCTGAAAAAGAAACAGGCCTGCAAATAAAATGCCTAAGGTCAGATGGAGGGGGAGAGTACCTCTCAAATGAGTTTGCAAAGTTCTTGCAGGAGCATGGCATAAAGCAGCAATATTCATGCAGTTATACCCCACAACAAAATGGAATTGCAGAAAGGAAAAACAGGCATATTGGAGAGGTATCTCGTGCCATGCTCAATGAAAAAGACTTGCCAGATTTTTATTGGGCTGAAGCAGTTGCTACAGCAGTCTACATAATGAACAGGACTCCCACTGCAGCAATACATGGAATGACTCCAGAGGAGAGGTATACTGGTAGGAAACCAGATATTTCTCATTTGAAAATTTTTGGTTGCATTGCCTATGTACATGTGCCAGATGAGCTGAGATCCAAGTTGGATCCAAAAGCTGAGAAGTGCATCTTTATTGGTTACTCTCTGCAGCAAAAAGGGTATAGATGCTATAACCCTTCTACTCGTAAGTTTACAGTGAGCAGAGATGTTGTTTTTGATGAGATGAGTAGCTGGTATAAACCAGTAAATGTGATTGATGATGAAGATGCACAAAATGGTAATGCTACACAGAATTCACAGCAGCAGTCACAAAATATTAGTGGACCTGGAGCGTCCTCTAGCAGTGGTTCACATTCTTCGCCATGGACAGGCAGATTGAGATCAGGAGAATCTTCTCAAAGCAATGCAGATAGTGGTATGCAGGTATCACGAAAAGGAAAAGAGAAGGTTGATCAGCCCATGTTTGATGTGAATGCAGGTCACTCTTATGTGGATGGTGAATCCAGTGGCTCAGAACAGAGCATTGATGATGAGTTGGGTATTCCTTCTATTGTTACACCTGGAGTAAGGAAGACCAGGGATGTTTTGAGAGCACCTGGGAGTGAACCTACTTTGCGCAGGTCTACAAGAGCTAGGTATCCTGTGGATAGGCTGAAATATGATGGATTTACAGCCATTCACTATGCATATATGGTCAAAGTGATACAGGAACCAGAACCCACATCTTTTGAGCAAGCCATGGGAAAAGAAAAATGGGAGAAAGCCATGGATGAAGAAATGGATGCCTTGGAAGCAAATGCTACATGGGAGTTAGTACCTTTGCCTAAAGGTAAGAATGCAATTGGCTGTAAGTGGGTTTATAAGGTGAAGCACAATGCTGATGGTTCTGTGAACAGATACAAGGCAAGATTAGTAGTCAAGGGGTATGCACAAACATATGGCATTGACTATGAAGAAACATTTAGTCCGGTTGCAAGGATGGCAACCGTAAGAGCAGTCATTGCTATGGCTGCATCAAAGGGATGGTCTTTACATCAGATGGATGTAAAGAATGCCTTCTTGCATGGTGATTTGCAAGAAGAGGTCTATATGGAGCAGCCACCAGGTTATGTGCATGCTGTTCATCCTGAGTTTGTTTGCAGGTTGAAGAAAGCCTTGTATGGCTTGAAGCAAGCACCTAGAGCATGGTCTGACAAGATAGGACAGTATCTTGTCACTATTGGCTTTCAGATTTCCAAGGCAGATTTCTCACTTTATGTGAGAAAAACAGAGAAAGGTATTATGCTGCTTGTCATTTATGTTGATGATTTGATTATGACAGGTGACAGTGATGAAGATATCCTTCATGTGAAAATGCTATTGAAGCAGAAGTTTGAGATGAAGGATTTGGGAGAGCTGCGTTATTTCTTGGGCATTGAGGTGATTAGATCACCAAGTGGGATACAGCTCTTGCAGAGGCAGTATGGATTGGACATGCTGTCCAAATATGGGATGACAGGCTGTAAGCCAATTTCAGTTCCTTTGGAGAAAAATGTGAAGCTGAGCACAGATGCAGGTGAGCTTCTAGAAGACCCTACTATGTACAGACGCATAGTAGGAAGTTTGATTTATATGACTATTACCAGGCCAGATTTGAGCTATGTTGTTGGATTGGTAAGTCAGTTTATGCAGGCTCCAAGGAAACCACATTTGGATGCGGCTAGACGCATACTTAGGTATGTGAAGTCCACATTGCAATATGGACTATTTTATGAGACTGGGGTTCAGATACAGTTGCATGGATACACTGATGCTGATTGGGCTGGTAGTATTTCTGATAGACGATCTACCAGTGGATATGTGTTCTCTTTTGGGAGTGCTGCAGTCACTTGGAGCAGCAAGAAACAGCCTACAGTTGCCTTGTCGAGCACAGAGGCTGAGTACAGGGGTGCAGCAATGGCTGCATGTGAGGTAGCTTGGTTGCATAAGCTACTTTATGATATGCATCAGTCTACAGATGGGCCAGTTGTCATTTATTGTGACAACATGAGTAGTATACACTTGGCAAATAACCCAGTCTATCATGCTAGAACAAAGCACATTGAGGTGCATTATCACTATGTGCGAGAGAGGGTTTTACTAGGTCTTATTGATCTAGTTTATGTCAGCACAGAGGATCAGGTAGCTGACATATTCACGAAGGCATTGGGCGCAGAGAAGCTGCGCAAGTTCAGAGACCTGCTTGGTGTGCAGGAATTGGGATTGAGCTCGAGGGGGAGTGTTGAGATATCGAGCTCCACTCGTGATACGCCAGGGTGACCGTTGTATATTTATGTCACCGACTTGTCAGTTGCAGACGCGGTTGGTACACCGCCCATGAATAATAGCTACATGATAGCTATCCTTATCTACTCTAGTTCGTGGCTCAGTTAGTATGCCACCTTAGTTAGTTGAGTTTGGTTTGAGACCCATATATAGGGTTCTTCTATTTCTTTGTACTAGAGTTCTTTTGGCTTACACAACTAAGAAGAGGAAAACTGTTTTCAGCCTCCACCCTTGTGTGTCTTCCCCCATTGTGCAAGCAAGAAAGCTTCAAGCGAGACTCCTTCCTTCTCTCCCACAATCTTGACAGCTTTGGTAATGTGTTGAGGTCAAATGGTTAGCACATTAATACATAGATGTACCAAATCAACTAGAAATGTAAGGTGTTCTTTTTACAAAACCTTGTCTAGTAGGGGGTGGTGTTGAAGTTTTGCTGGAGAGTCTAGATTATGAGTAAGGATGATCGATTTTAGAGAAGTGGTTGTACAATATGTAATGTCATACTGGAGTTTCTTGATAGACCTTTGTTTAAGCATTAGTCATGAGATGGTAGCTAGCATAAGTGACTTAAACATGATGTTTGTACGATTGTCAAGACTTTGTGAATTCACTTCTACTTTGGCCCCTCCATTTCAAACACATACTTAATATTTGCCATGGATACATAACGAGGGACGAATTGAAGAGTGAATTTATTGCCAAATCTTTAGGATTGAAAAAGGCTTACCTCCTCTATTAAGGTCTTTAGGAATAATTCTTGGATCAACATTCTTTTTTAGCAATATGTGATCATGGTCTTCCCAGGTTGTATGCTAGTGAGAAAGGATCTTGACAATATTACTGTTGGCAATGTCATATTGATCATTTCATGCACTCTAGCCAGAGTTCCAAACATCATGTTGAGCTAGGCAAAATATCTTGTCATATGAAGTTTTGAACCCTTCTCAAGTTCTTCCACCATCCTATCAGTGGAGTGTCAAATGTAAATCATCTAATGCTAGTTGGTGGCAATTGTTTGAATGTGCTCACCTATGGTGGATTTGGATCTTTAGTTCCAAATATTTATCAAAGCTCTACCTTAGCTTGGTTTCTTTGTTATACTTTGACTTAGAGGTGCCTTCCGTTATATGTGCACAAAATTGGCTTGCTATTTGGGTATTTGAGTTATGGATTTAGCAACTTGATTGGGTTGGTCATTTGGTTTAGGTTGTATTTCTTTAGAAATGGGAGCTTTGCTTTAGCTACATGGTTGGTAGTTCCTTTTGTTTGCATACCTCTACAAGATTCATGGTCTTGGGCTTTCAAGGAACTATATGGGTTTTGTACATGTAGTCCTTACTACTAGTTTCTGAGATTATTAGGCTTGAGAATCTGTTGATTTTATCCTCGTGTTGCATTGATATTTTGATTGGTTGGACATGTTTATGAATCCAAAGAGATGATTTTTGAGGTACTATATCCATGCTTTGAGTAGGGGTTTGGGCACCCAACTGAAGAACTCTATCCTATTCTATCAATCTGGTTAGAAGTCATACCTCTACTCTCATCCCCATTCCGTCTACTAGAGAGAGAGAAGTATTGCTCTCACAAGGCAAGAAGAATGTAAGAAGCTGGGAAGCATAAGGATTTAGTATGCAAATAATATTGATGTTATGCCATGTCACACTGACATTGGTATAAAAGGAGAGAACATGTAATTTTTCCTATCTTTTGATACATTGATACATTACTGTCCTTCTCCTCTCACCTTGCTCACAGCTTCAATGCCTTCTTTCTCTTGTCTTTCTCTCTCCTCGCCACTCTTTTTCTCTCTCTTCTGCACTCTTTCTTCTCTCTTCTACAGACTTCTCTCTTCTGCAAACTTCTCTCTCCTCTTTCTCTCTCTCTAGTCCACTTCTTGAAAAGTGGTATCAAAGCATTGGTCTTTGATTCATTTTTTCCTTCTATTGCCATCCAATTTTTCTCCATCAAAATCAATTTCAGACAAGTACTTGATAAAGATAGTGACTAGTGGAGGGTTGCAAACCATCTACAGTTAGCAAGAGACTACATTTGGAGATTTTCAAGGTTAGATATGGCGGAGGAAGGTTAAAATAGCAAGTCGTCATCAAGTTTTCATGCAATTTGGAGGTAACAAAGTCAAATGGGAGTTAACCAGGCTTAGTTTGGGGTTAAACTGTGGTTATTTTTCAAAAGAGGATTCTCTTTTCTCTTTCTTCAAGCTTTGGCCAAGCTTCCATGAAGTTTTCAGCAGAGATCTTCTACTCCTTCATTAATCCTTGCTCCTCTTCAATAACGGCATGCATAATGGCCTTCTAGGCATCAAATCCAACATGTAGAACACCATTTTCATGACTGTATGGGCAGCCACGTGTGCAGGACAGCAGCCCAAAATTTGCACTAATTTTTCCAGCCCTGTTCTTCATCAATATTCAGCAAATCTTTAGCACTGATGCTTCTCAATGATCATTGGCATTGTTTAGTTCAACTCTCTAATATGTAGACTCTCAAATGAAGCTATATTCTTCATCCTTTCACTCTCTTGAAACCCTAGATGAACAATCCATGGGCAACCATGAAAGCTTCAGCCCAAGCTTTCATTTCTCAACAATTTCTTGAAGATTCTTCATCAATCCAGCTTGTGGAACCATTCCAGTGAGTACTTTTCAACAAATTGCAAAGATTTTAGCTTGTGGAGGATATTGGAGCTCATATTGAAGGTTTATTTTGGGGCTTTTCTTCAAGAGGCATGAATCTTTGGTATTCAAGTGTTCAAGCAAGCTCAGGGCATTGATTCTTCACGGATTTGGTCATATTGGAGCTTATGTGGAGTTATTTCATGGATCCTTCAAGCTTTATGGTGGATTCATGGTGGATTATGGAGAATTCTTCCATTAATGGGATTGGAGCTGACATTTACCATCCTCTTGAAGCTTAATCAATGTATCTTTCTTGCTTAATCTCTGAAATCTCTCAATAATCCACTTGTTAATGCTTTTCCACTTGTTGATGAGAGATTATTGATCAATTAATCCTCTGCATTGATCAATAGATCAGAGATTAGTGTTCTTCCTATTGATTAGAGCCCGTTTCATTAGATTTCAACATTGATTCAATCATATTTCATCATAGATATCGTTTACCAAGTTTGACGCATAACCTTGATTTGATTGGCTGAAATTCTTTTTCCCAAGCTGAAATATTGTAAAAGGGTAAGCACTAGCAATCAGTGAGTCATTGAATTGCATTGGTAAGGCCCTATTCTTATCCAAATTTTCAAGATTTCATCCAATTGCATCTCATGAAAGGGGCTGAATGAATATTTCAAAAATGCATTTCATGCTGGTTGATTAGAATAGAATGCCACTACCATATTGATATACCCACCGAGGAAAAAGGTGGATGTCGGGGGAGATAGTGGGACAAAAGAGATGTGACCCTCCCTCACTATTGAAGATCCCGAAGGGGTGCAACCAACCAACCCAGGGGGAACTTTGCCCACCTCCCGGTGATTTGGAGCCCATGTAGGAGAATGTCCTACCGTTTTATCCCTCACACAAGTACAATGAGTGGAGAATTGAAGATTCAAGTGTTTCCAAAGGCTCAAGTACCTTCAAGAGCAAAACAAGGTAAAACAGGGACTTTACAGGGCACTGCAGAGGGCATTTACAGGTCCTTATAGGTACAAAATTCATTACTAAAGTACAAGTGCAGGTACTACAGGGTACCCACAGGTCCTACTCAGCCTTCTACAGGGTTTGATAGCCATTTGGGGTTACTATTTTACCTTATAGGGTGGAAACATGGCATTCATAGGTTAAAATAGGATGCATGCCTGGACAGTTTAGACTCAAAGATTGAATTTCAGAATTTTTTTGTCCTAAACCTGTTATAATGTGCTATAGCTCTTCTCGAAGAGGGAATTCTTGGCTTCAATTTGAACCAAAAAGTTTTGGAATCGGAGTTTTCTAGCCCAAGTTATAGCCATTTTTCTGACAAGGGGTACTTCAAGACTGCACTATTATGGCAGGGCAGAAAGGCAAAAGTAAGGTCCAAAATGATTATGCTCAGTAAATTAGAGATTCTATGTTGGATAATGTACCCCAAGAGAACCCTGAAGAGCCTCAACAACTTGGAGAAATCAATGCACTTAATAATACATTGAGTGCTCATGAACAAAGGCATCAACCACATCATAGGGACCTATTACCAAGAGTGGAGCAGACGGTTTTATCTATTGATCAAATGAAGTCTTCTATTGAGAAATTAGTGGATTCAACGAATCAAACAAAGGATTCTACTGACAAGTTAGTGGAATCCAATGCTCAAATAATGACTCAATTCTCCCAATGGATGTAAATGCAAATGGGATCTAAAGAAGCAAAGGAGAAAGCTTATTCAAACAATGACCCCTCAGTTCCACTTCAGCCACCTAACCAATATGGTCAAGGTCATGGAATTATTGGATGAAGGGGTATCCCAAATAGCCAATATGAAGTAGGTGAGGCTTCACAAAGGCATGATGACTATTTGGGCAGTTTGAATGGTGCCAATTCCCAATCTTTTGGGTTGAATACCCAACTCCCTAGAGGTCCTCTACCCACGAGAAGATTTCATAGTGGTTCTCAGCCAACTATTGGGAGATTTCCATCTCATTTTGGGGGTTCAATGCCTGGCACTCATGATCAGTCTATTTTGGGACAGCAAGCCTTCCATGAAAGAGAGTTGAAAGACAAGATCATTTTGGCCAAGTTCAATGGTCAATCATCTTCACCATCTAATTTAGAGGTGTGGATCTCCAAAATGGAATCTTACTTTGACATATTTCCTAGAACTGATGACATGAAGATTCATTTTTCTTCCTTGCACTTGGAGGGATTTGCGCATACTTGGTGGAGGTATATTAAAAAGGTGTTAGAATATCAAGCTCCCATTATTCTCCTGTCAGTATGTATGACCGACATTAGCTGTGTCCAACTGTATCAGCAAGTGTAGGACATTAAATAAGTCGATGGTCTTCAACCCAGTGTGAATGGTCCTACGGACCTTAGTACTATTGTATACACTTATGTTATGTGTGTGGTCTATGAGATAATGGAAGAAGAAGAGAGCACCCAGCTCTTTACTCTTGTCTCTGTCTCTCAATCTTAACATGGTATCAAAGCACCCATGACTGGGCTCTGTGGAGTGCATGCGGGAAGAAGATCTGAAGATTGACCTACCAAGGTTGAAAAGAGAAGAAGGTTTGTCTGCCATTGTCTTTCTGAAGGTATGCATTGGTTTATCAGGTCTCCATTTGGCTCAAGTATTGGTTGAGGATTGTCTGGCTCTTGTGTGGAGCATCTGGAGGTGCCATTGATCACATTAGAGAGGGCATTAATCAGTATGAAGGTCAAATGCTGCTGTTGTATACTCCTGGGCAGTCTAGTAATTGCACCAGCTGACATAATGGATCCCCATGGCTTCCTGTGAAGGCAATGATCAGTACTAAAGGCATCTACAACTTGATTGTACTCTTTGGAAGGCACTTCATCACCATGGCATGCTGGTACATGAGCATGAGCTCATCTAGGAGTTCTGAGAACTAATTACAAACCTAGAACAAAAGCCTGAACAGTTGTATACAAAGTATACATAGCATATGCAACACATTGGCAAGAGCTTTGAGCTCCTTGGCATGCTCAAAAGGACCTATTGGAACACATACATGCTATGTAAACATATGCATTGGATATTATGCTTGAAAACTGAAGGTTGTTTACAAAAATACTCAGATTTGGGAGTATTTACTTGGCTGGAAATTGTCAGTGAACAGGGCAGCATACACTAGAGTCCTCCTAAATATTTGAAGCCATCTGATGAGCATTTTGAGCTCTACTGAAGTGAGGGTTCATTCAGGAAGCATATGTACAGAGGTTGATGCATTTGGGTTGCATTTTACTGATAAAATATTCAGATCTAAAATTTTATGATAGGCTGAAAATTGTCATAAAACTGTCATCATCATATAGTCATTGCCTTGAAGATGTACATGCCTTTTGTTACCTACAGGGAGTTGTATGGTACGGGATATGATTGTTGAATGCTATAAGCATTGATATGAGCATTGAAAGCTCTTAAAAATTGAAGTTTGAATCTGGAAACAAATAAATTCACAGGGTATTGGCTAGTTATAAACAGTGAATGCATTATATGACATTGCCTCTTACAGATAGAGTGTCTGTGGATGCTTGTTTGGTCATGTATTGACCTGTACACACAGTGGCATATGTATGAAGTGGTTTGAGGATCTCTTGGGCTGAAATACATCTTGGTTTGATAATTTATTGGTTGTATACAATCTGTGAGTAGATTTATGTCATTTGTACGCTGGATATGCACTGTTTTGTACTCGTATGCTTATGACTGGATTGCCACATGTACTAGCAGATATTCTAGAGGGTTTGGGACATGTATGACATGTATACACATTGATTTTGGCCTTAAAATTGCTGTTGGTTACTCACAGTTTATAGTTTTCAGACTGTATGTATTTACACTGGCAGTGAGGTTGCAGGAGTTTAAGCTGAAGAAACTCCATAGCATATGTATTGACTGTTATACTTATGAGTTAGATCACTGGTTTATGGACTATTTTGAGCTATCATTGGGCTGAAATACCCTGGTTTTTTACTGCAATTACTTGCAGAAAACTGTTATAAACAATTGAGGATTGACCTTGGTCAATTGAACTTGGTCAATCATACTTGTTGGCTTGCAAGAAGTCAGGCAGTGACTAAATAGTGTCTAGTACAACATGGCTAATGCAGAGAGGACTGACAACATAACCCAGATAGTGGGGGAAAAGCTTGACAATAACATAAGTTCCGCATGGAGAACTTCTTAATAGGGAAAGGCTACTAGGAGTTGGTGACTGGAGCGGAAGCTGAACCTGAGCTCCCAAATTGACCTACGACTGATCAGAGATGATAACACCGAGCTTGGATAGAAAGAGCTCATAGAGTCTTGCACTAGCTCTCTTTATGTATCTCAGATGCCATGGTAATGCAGATAATGAACTGCATCTCTCCTAAGAATGCATGGGACATTTCGGTCAAGTACTATGGCACAACCACAAGTGACATGAAGATACAGTTGAAGCAGAAGTTCAACAACATGGAGAGAAAGAGCAGATCTATACAGGATTATGTCACGGAGGTTAAGACCATTGCGGATCAGCTGGCATCTGTTGGTTCATAGGTTGAAGATGAAGACATGGTTGCTGTGACTTTGAATGGCTTGGGCCCTGAGTATAAGTCTTTTGGCACTTCTGTGTCTGTGAGGGCTGAAATGCCTGATTTTAATGAGCTGGTTGCATTACTTATCCATGAAGAGGTTAAGCTTGGCTTGGCTACAGGATCTAGCAATTCTAAAAACAAGGATGCAGTTTTCTATTCCCATCAGCGTGGTCGTGGCAACCATGGTAGAGGCTATGGATCTGGCAGAGGAGGCCAGCAGAATGCATCCTATGGCAATAACAACCAGCAGGTATCGAATGCAATAGGTGGTGGAAACTTTAGAGGCAGGGGGAGATCTAGCCCTAGAGGTAGAGGCTCCCGGCAACAGTAGTGTCCATCTAACAATCCGAACAAGAATAAGGATTGTCATTACTGCGGGAAGTATGGGCATATTGCCAAGGACTGCTGGAAGAAGCAGGGCAATCAGAAAGGCAAACAACATGGACATTTTGCTACGTCTAGTCAGGCAAATGATACTTCAAGAGATAGATTGTTTGCCATGCAGTATGTAAAAGATAGAGTTGCTGAAAAATGCACTGATGATGCAGTTTGATACATTGATTCAGGGGCATCGAACCACATGACTACTCACGGTGATTGGTTCACTAATATGGTGGCTGAAAAACATGGCTATGTCTGTACAGGTGATGACACGCAGCATAGCATTGAACACAAAGGAAAAGTGCCTCTTGTGGGACCTAAAATCGGCCCGACACTGGCTATAGGCACTAGCCGCAGGCCTCTAACACACAAGACAACCCCACATGGCCTCATGGCCAGGAGCCTCCAAGGGACACACTGCCCTAATTACTACTGTCGATATCCCATTTATAGTAAAACATAGTCCAACGATTTTCCTTCCCTACTCCTCAGAGGGAGATCCCACATATCTTGGTATAATATACCACGTAACACAACCATAGGAGGCAACCCCTCGGCTAAATGATGTAGCCCCACTACAGCTCTCCTACACCGAGAGGATTGGCCCCTCGATGCGCTACTCTAACATAAAGAACATACGAACAATCTCCACTCTTATATATTTGAACGATACCAAGCTTGCCCCAAGAAATCGTTCATCTATCCTACAACTTCGGTTTTCTTACACACTCCACGTAGGTCAATGCTTGGAAACCAATTACAATGCATCCAGGTTTGATACCATGTTATGCTCAATGCAAGTGTGGATGACCATTGTGCTCAAGCATTTTATCATTAGAAACCAGCTAGATGAAGCGCAAAAACAACCCTTTAATGCTTTTCCAACTGATGGTACTTGCGGCATTGATAGAGACTAGCACCGAATTTCTTTGTGCTACTAGTCTCCTTAACTCAAATGATAGTCTATCCTATATGTTGTGCATAGATAAATATATCAGAATTTGAATCATTTTCAGTAACTAACCACTTTCACAATCCCTCTTCCCTCCTATCGTTTAGGTTTTGCATTTCTTTTGGGTAGATTTAGGGTTCATTTTTATGTAGTTTTTCACGTAAAATTTGATAAAATCATACTATAACATAGAAACAAGGCTTGATCCTCATGATCTAGCCTTGTTATATGCTCACAAACATAAAATGTATTTTTCTCTAATTTTTTAGACGCAAAACCCAATTTTTTCTTTATTTTTTCTATTTTTATCCATTTACTTATTCATAAAAATGTGATATTTTAAAATTATGTGTTCTTATTAATCAAGGACACTCAACATCATTTTTATATCCATTTCTATCCCATATGACCCCAAAACACTCAACAAAAATCCTAAATTCCATTATTTTCAAAAAAACTACAACCTGCAGGTTTTTCATGTTTTATAGAAAATTATTATAAAATTGTATTTTTTTGTTTTCTTTCGCATTTGATAGAGAATGCAACATGGAAAACCATAAAGAATCATTATCAAGCACTTCCTTCAACCATTTTCTATAAAACGAAAGAACCTCTCACTTACACATAAAAACCCGTGAGTTTGAGGCTCGTATGTCGTGGTGGGGAGGCCGTTGATGCTTCTTCTTTGCTATTGATGCACTCTCTTGGCCTGATCTACCATCTCTACTGCTACAACATCATTATTTGCTCTGAATTCTTCATCACACCCCTTCCCCTTCTATCGTTTAGGTTCTGCATTTGTTGGGTAGTTTTAGGGTTCATTTTTATGTAGTTTTTCACGTAAAAATCAATTAAAACATGATATAACATAGAAACAAGGCTTGACTGAGGCTTGATCCTCATGATCCATCCTTGTTATATTCTCACAAACATAAATGCATTTTTTCCTAATTTTTAAGGCATAAAACCCAACTTTTTCCTATTTTTTCCATTTATTTGTTCATAAAAATGTGATACTTCAGAATTATGAGTTCTTACTCATCAAGGACACTCAACAACATTTTCATATCTGTTTCTATCCCATATGACCCCAAAACACTCAACAAAAACCCCAAATTCCACTATTTTCATAAAAACCGCAACTTGCGGGTTTTTTGTATTTTGCGATAAATTATTATAACATTGTATTCTCTAGTTTTCTTTCACATTTCATAGAGAATGCAACATGGAAAACCAAGAACAATCATTATCAAACACTTCCTTCAATCATTTTTCATAAAACAAAAGAACCGCTCACTTATGCATAGAAACTCGCAAGTTTGAGGCTCATATGTTGCAGTCAGGAGGACCTTGACGCTTTTTCTTTGCCTCCGACACACTCTCTTGGATGGATCTACGATCTCTACCACTTCGACATTATCATTTGCTCCGAATTCTTCGTCACACCCCTCCCCCTTCTCTCTTGAATTGATGCATACAAACAATAGCAATGAGGAGAGAGGAGAGAGGAGAGAGGAGAGAGAAATACTAAAAATCAGATTTCTCATTCCTCCATGATCAGTAATCTCTCTCTCTCTCTCTCTCTCTCTCTCTCTCTCTCTCTCTCTCTCTCTCTCTCTCTAAATGATTGAGCATCGGAGAGGCATCAATCATCCGATTTGAGAGGGCGTAAAAAAAAATTCACCCCCTTTCTCATTAGTTTTTTTAGTTGTGGCCCTTTAAAATAAGCTTAAGGTTAAATTATTAAAATAACTGGTTCATTCTTGACATGTTCACACTATATCGCAAGTGGATATTTTGATTTCGGGTGGAAAAACAGGCTCGAATTCAAGATCCGTCTAGACAAGCGGCTCCGCAACATCAAAATCTATAAACCTAGACCCCGTTGTGCACTTTCAAGCTCTCGGATCCAATAGCTGCTTTATAATGCCAAACCTTGCGGGGATTAAATGGGGGGTCAAACGACCTTCTATCAGACGAACTGAGACGCATTGGATTCCTAACATCGAAATACATCTAGGAAAACTCCAGCTTCGGCCATCTGCCACCGTTTGATATTTCATGAAAATTTGGTTTTTGGTGCTTTCCATGCACTTCTTGCTCCAAAAACGGCCTCAAATGCTTCAAGCACGGCTCGAAATCGGCTCCTAAAATCTAGCTCTCAATGAGCATGAAATACAAGCTCCCTCGAAGGGGTTCCCACCTCATCGGTCCACAAATATCGGTAGGAACAAGCTCCAAGGGTGCTAAAGACCGCCTCGAAGCCTTGTTGGGAACAACATCACGAGTCTGCTTCCCATGGATGCATGATATACAAGGCTACTAACTCACCACAATATGCAACAAACCTCGAACAAACTGGTCCTTAGATGCCTTCCGAAGGTAATCGTAATTGAGGTGGCCAAATTGAGCATGCCAAAGCTCAGACTGAGTTTGAGAGAGGTAAGAAGAAGAGAAGTCAAGCCAGAAGAAGACCGCAACTTGTAGACTCCATTCTCCTCATATCTTGAAGAAAGAACCTATCTCGATCCTCGATCAAGAATCTGAAAGAATCCACATCAAATTCAACCAAAAGGCCGAGGTCACAAATCTTGAGCACTAAGAGAAGATGATACCCCAAAGCTGGCACATAAAGTACCTCAGATGCATGGGCACCACCACACCCATCTAGAATAAGATGCATGTTGCCCCATCCCTGAATAGGAATAGGCGAACTACCATCAATGATAATTTGACCATGACAAGGCCACAAAGAGTAACACTTGTGGAAGAAGGAGTCATGTGCTGAGAGGCACCACTATCGACAATCCACTCCCGAGTATATGGGGCCATCCACCCAGTATCAGAAGTTGTTAGGGTCGAATCCTCAACCACCTCCAAATGGAGGAAAGTAGTTGATGAAGGAGCAGCCACCGCTCAGGAATCCTTTGAAGATTTCTCCTTCTTCTCCTTCTCCTTCTTCTCCTTATCGGGGCGATCCTTCTTCCAGTGACCTATTTTGCAACAAATGTGACAAATAGACTCCTTGTCTTTGTCCTTCTTAGATTTGTCCTCCTTCTTCTTTTGGTCCTTCCCCTTATTCTGAGAAGATTGGCCAACTAAAGCTTACAGTCATCTTCTTCATCTCTCTGCGTGGATCAGTAATCTCTCTCTCTCTCTCTCTCTCTCTCTCTCTCTCTCTCTCTCTCTCTCTCTCTCTCTCTCTCTCTCTCTCTCTCTCTCTCTCTCTCTCTCTCTCTCTCTCTCTCTCTCTCTCTCTCTCTCTCTCTCTCTCTCTCTCTCTCTCAGATCGAGCATCGGAGAGGCATCAATCATCCGATTTGAGAGAGTGTAAAAAAATTTGCATCCCCTCCCTTTTTCATCAAATTTTTTGGTTGTGGACCTTTTAAATAAGCTTGAGGTTAAATTAGTAAAATAACTAATTCATGCTTGACATATTCACACTACATTGCAAGTGGATATTTTGATTTCAGGTGGGCATACGGACTCAGATTTGAGATCTGTCTAGACAAGCGGCTCTGCAACATCAAATCTATAAACCTCGGTCCCATTGCGCACTTTCGGGCTCCCGAATCCAGTAGCTGCTTTATAACGCCAGACCTTGCGTGGATTAAATGGACGGTCAAATGACCTATCAGATGAACCGAGACTTGCATTGGATTCCTAACATCAAAATACATCTAGGAAAAATGTAGCTTTGCCCATCTGCCACCGTTTGATATTTCATGAAAATTTGGTCTTTGGTGCTTCCCGGGTGCTTCTTGCTCCAAAAACGGCCTCAATAGCTTCAAGCACGGCTCGAAATCGGCTCCTAAAATCTAGCTCTCAATGAGCATGAAATACAAGCTCCCTCGAAGGGATACCCACCTCATTGGTCTACAAATATCGGTTGGAACAAGTTCCAAGGGTGCTAAAGATCGCCTCGAAGCCTTGTTGGGAACAACATCACAGGCTGCTTCCCATGGATGCATGATACACAAGGCTACTGACTCACCACAATATGCAACAAACCTCAAACAAACTGGTCCTTAGATGCCTTCCAAAGGTAATCATAATTGAGGTGGCCAAATTGAGCATGCCAAAGCTCGGACTGAGTTTGAGAGAGGTAAGAAGAAGAGAAATCAAGGCAGAAGAAGACTGCAACTTGTAGACTCCATTCTCCTCATATCTTGAAGAAAGAACCTATCTCAATCCTTGATCAAGAATCTGAAAGAATCCACATCAAATTCGACCAAAAGGCCGAGGGCACAAATCTTGAGCACCAAGAGAAGATGATACCCCAAAGCTGGCACATAAAGTACCTCAGATGCATGGGCACCACCACACCCATCTAGAATAAGATGCATGTTGCCCCATCCCTGAATAGGAATAGGCGAACTACCACCAATGATAATTTGACCATGAGAAGGCCACAAAGAGTAACACTTGTGGAAGAAGGAGTCATGTGCTGAGAGGCACCACTGTCGACAATCCACTCTCGAGTGTATGGGGCCATCCACCTAGTATCAGAAGTTGTTAGGGTCGAATCCTCAATCACCTCCAAATGGAGGAAAGTAGTTGATGAAGGAGCAGCCATCACTCAGGAATCCTTTGAAGATTTCTCCTTCTCCTTCTTCTCCTTATCGGGGCAATCCTTCTTCCAATGACCTGTTTTGCCACAAATGTGACAAATAGACTCCTTGTCTTTGTCTTTCTTAGATTTGTCCTCCTTCTTCTTCTTTTGGTCCTTCCCCTTATTATGAGAAGATTGACCAATCAAAGCCTCATATTTTGAACCATTGGTTCCTTTCAGTTGCTCCTCTTGGTCCAAGACCATAGGAACCAACTCTTCCCACCAAAAAGTCTTAGGCCGCCCCCTGAAGCAATCAAGGCAGAATAAAAACCACTGAAGTGAGGTGGTAACTATGAAAGGGGAGTAATTGCCATGTCTTTAGAAGTGATCACCTTCCCTGTGTTTTGAACCTGCATCTAAAGTTGCCTTAATATGCTCCTGCATGGAGGAGGGCTTATTGACACTCATGGTCCTCATTTGCACTTCCAAAGAGACTCGCTTCATAATGGTCATCTGATTATACATCTGATCCAACTCCAATCATATCTCCCTAGCCATCATCAAATGTTTTATATGTGTGAGAGATAACAACTATAGTGCATGAGAGAAATAAAAAATGAGCAAATGCGAGCATTGAGTTTATCCCAATGTGCATGCACCTTCTCATTAAAAGAGAGTCGAGAATCGTCATGCAAAGAAGGACGATTGATAGCCTCCATAACAATCTCTGCCAAATCATATGACTTCAATATGGCAAGCATCATGACCTACCAAATGCGGTAGTTCTCACCATTGAGCTTTTGATCTGAAGGAAGAGCAGTTAGTAGGCTTTCGGTCCATGATTACCTAAAACTGTGTCTCAGCCGCCTTAGAAGACATCTTCACCTACAATGCTTGCACAAAACACAAAGAGCAGCCCTCTCTGACTATGAAATATAACTTGCTAGGGCTATGGTTCGCATGTCCCACCCCTTCTTCACCCCCGTCGAAGGTGATAAAAAGGTAAAATCTGCACTTCAAGGCCCAAAACACAGCCTTCTTCCTTCTTTAACAACAAAAAATAGCATTAGCTTCAGTAAATCTTCTCTTTTCTCACACGTCCATGCTCACCTCAATCTTGTTTTGATGCACAACCCACCTGCTCTCACTTGAATGCTGAAAACGCACCCTTGTATCATGCTAAAATCTCCTCTTCAAATGGGTCCACCTAGTCCTTCAATGCTCTGATACCATGTTAGAGTGAAGAAATGCGAAGGTGAATGACCAAGACAAAGAGTGAACACAGAGAGAAGAGAGAGAGAGAGAGAGAGAGAGAGAGAGAGAAAGAGACATTGAAATGCAAAAAATATACAGTGAAGAATGATGTATAAGGATGCGGAATTATACATGGGCGGCGCAGAGAGAATATATGCATATGTCTCCACCTTGAAGATCTCGGTCTCCATCAACCCCTGAGGAAGATCTCCACAGTGTGCAACCTCGAATCTATGAGAGACAATTGACAGAGGATATTGAATAAAAAGCCTATTTATAGGCTAAAAATAATGGCCAGAATATGCAGGTTAGCTACAATTAATGTAGCCAACTAGACAGCAGCTATCCAATTGGACAACACCGACTACCAATGGATAGTCCGACTGACTGCCACGTGGCACACATCCTACCCCTATTGCCTACTGTGCTTCTGCTTCTCTTGCCAGTCCACAAGCTCTAACAATGTTAGTGTTAAATCATGTGTGGATGTGTTGAAGAGTGATTAGCTTACTTACAAGCCTCCATTTGGTTGTTTAAGCATGTTTTAATTCATGTAGTAGCTTTTTATCCCCCTCACTAGAATTAATGACAAAAGGAAACCTCGGTGGTGGTATAGGTCTGTGGTGGTTGAGGCCTAGGTGACCTTGCTGAAAGATATTATTATGCTAACATCGATGAGAGTGAGATGAATACATTAGGTCTCATAATCAACATTTCACTAAGTTTGTTTCTTGAAGATCTATTCCAATAATGTTTCTTATCCCACTCCCTCAATGTTTGGAAGCATATAAAAGATAGCATGAAAGCTTTAAGTCTTGATGATAATCATGATCTTGCACTTTCCTAGCAAGGAGTATGGCTTTCCCCCATACAGGTCAATTCTAGCATTGGTTGGGATCAACTGACGCGATCTTAGTCCAATCCTCATATGTGAGTATGTTATTGTTGGCTCCCTCATCAATTAGTGCATCAAGAATGTGGTCTTGTGTAGTCGCAACATGCAACCATACATAAGCTAGTGCAATAGATTCCTCATCTTCCAAGTTAATTTATGTGATTGACACAACTTGTATGTTGATAGGTGGCAGCAGCATAGGGGGCTCGTGCAATGGGTGTGTAGGCAAGTAGTATAGCAACAACAAGTTTTCATCAATGATATTGTCAGCATAATAAAACATGGGGGTATAGTAAAGCATAGGGAAATCGTGTAGTGGGTGTGTAGGTGACTTCATTTTTTTTCTTATGGCCCTTGATCGAATATAGCAACACCAAGTCGCCTTTTTCAAAATCACATTGTTTCACATGCTTATCAAACCAGGCCTTTCTCTTCATGTGTTTTTGCAAATGAGTGCATGTGTGGCAATAAGCCAAGTTTTGGATAGTCTTTCCAATTCTTTTAAACATTAAGTTCATGCCTTGTGGCCTTTCCATCTCTCTTGAATAGCTATCTCTGCAAGCTTGGAACAAAGAACTTAACAAGCAAGATCACTTTCATTCCATTGGTTAACCTTAAATGGCATTTGTCCACGAGTAGTTTTGTAGGCCATACAATATGACCACAAGGCTACCATTAGCTTATTGTCCCAATCGCTTCACAAAGTAGAGACAATTTTTGTCAATACATTGACCAAGATTTTGTTTGTAGCTTTCGCTTGATTGTTGGCTTGGCGATAGTACAGTGATGAATTTCTATGGATGACCAAGGGTGGACAATAGGTGCTTGATTACTTCATTGATGAAACGAGTGCCTTGGTCACTAATCAGCTCAATGGAGTAGCCAAAACCTAGAGATGACTTGCTCCCAAAGGAACTTGGCAATGGTTCTTGCATCATCTTTCCTTGTTTTCCTAGCCTCTGCCCACTTTGTGAGATAGTCTATGGCTACTATGATGTATTTTGCTTGTGAGTATTGAGTAGTAGTGTCATGAAGGAGACCTAGGAGAGAGAGAGAGAAGGAAGAAGAATGTAGAAGAGAGAGAAGAAGGGATCAGAGGAGAGAGAAATACTAGGATAAGAGAGAGAAAGATAGGAAGAGAGAGAGAGAGAGAGAGAGAAAGAGGGGAGAGAGAGAGAGGGGGGAAGCCATGGGAGCTGAGGGTGAAGGTGAGGAGACAGATTTGTATTTATCAAATGGTACCCTAATCAGGTCCTTGTACACCTTAAATATCCCATCAGTGTAACTGGGTATTCGCATGTGCTAACCTCATGTTAACCCCGTGTAAGACCCTCTAATCCCATTCTTTATATTCCATCCCGACCCAGAAGGTTTTTGCCCTCAAAAACAAAAAGAGGACGTATTGGTATGGCTGGGTGGGGGGGGGAGAGAAATCTTGTGGAACAGTGGCCTATGAGCATGTATGAAAGTCCCAGGAAATCAGGGAGGCTTTGGCAAGACAACAGCAACAGGTTGCAGGGCTGGATGATAGGGGTGGAACAGAGGGTTTGTTCAAGCTGGATGAGGAGCAGTTTATTGATGTTGGGCAAACTTCTTTGGAAGGGGGTGCCTCTGCAGGTACCTCAACAGTTTATCATTCTCTTGCCACTTCATCAGAATCTCCAACTTAATGATGAGGGCATATTTACCTCTTGACCAGCAGGATACTCCTCCTAGACAGGCATTTGAGAGGTTACAGCATGCAGTGCTTGGAAGAACATTTTTGTTAAGAAGTGTTAGAATTCCACCTTAGAAGGTTTTGAATTTTAACCCATTACCACCTCCAAGGAAGCCCAAGAAGAGACCGGAAATGAATCCAAATCAGTTGGTTAATCTGAAGGTTCGTGCATCCAAATTTTCAGGCAAGAAGAAAGAGGACCCTGATTGCCATGTGGCACAATTTGAGACCAGGTGCACAGCCAGTGGGTTCAATCAAATGTACGGGGATCAGGTTAAAATGCAACAGTTTGCTGCCACCTTTCAGGGAAAAGCTATGGACTGGTTTGCCAGTTTTGGTATGGCATTTATATGATGCCATAAAAACAACATTTTTGGGCAGGTTCCATAAAGATAAAACTCTAGGAGACATTCTTAGGAAGATTAAGAAAATCAAGCAAAAGGCTATGTTGGTGGAGGATTATGCTCAGAAGTTTAGGAATCTGCTAAACAGGTTGCATGCTGATGATACACCTTCAGTTGAAATGCAAATTACCTACTTTATGAAGGGTTTGAGAGGTAAGATTCGGAACCACATTGCCAATGTTGAGATGGGCCAGAATGATACATTGGATACAATGATTAGGGCAGCTATGAGAGTGGAAAAAAGACTTGGTACCTCTAGGTCTAAGAACAGCAAAGATGAGGACTCTTTGGATTTAGATTTTGAGGCAGATTCAGGATCAGATTCTGATACAGAGAGTGAAGATGAGGGCATCGATTATAGCTCAGATTCTGATGATGATTCCAGTGACTTTGATGAAGATAATTTTAGTAGGAGGAAGAAGAAGAAGAAGAAGCAATCAGGATCAGCCAAGATCAAAAAGAAGAAAGCAAAGGAAAAAGATAGGAAGAAGTCAGTGGACAACAAGTTAGATAAAATGTTAAAATAGAAGCTAAAGGATTTGGGTATTTTTGAAAATAAGAAGAAGGAAAAGCATCGTGAGATATGCCAGAGAAAGGGCCATGAAACTAGGGCTTGCTGGTATAATCCTAATGTTAGGATGGCGCAGCAGATGCCAGTGATGCAAGCAAGACCGAGACCTATTCAACCAGCTGCAATGAATCAGATTATTCCTGACACTATACCACAGAGACCCTTCAGAGGACTTAGAAGAATGCAAGCTAGACAGCCTTGGGGAAATTTTCAGGCACAATAGCAAACTACACAAATGGGAGCATGCCATTATTGTGGAGGTCAAGGACACTTTGTTGGACCAAACTGTGAGCTTTGGGCAAGGCATAGGACTGAGAGACAAATGCTGGTAGCAAGCTCCCGCAATGACGGAAGACTTGCAAGAGCATCTCATCAACATCATCCACCTGCCCCAGTTGCAATAGTCCTTATAGAGTTACCTAATCAAGATGAGAATAGGCAAAGTCCTGAAGGTACGGGAACTGCTCACTGTTAGGAAATTTACCAGGAAAAGGTTCCAGAAGAGACAAAAGAGGTCTTAGGTAACACTAATGCTGTAAGTATAAATGTTACTTGTGATTTTTCTAATTGTATTGAAGTAGAGGAATGTCAGGATGAACCAATGTTTTTAGCGGTCACTAGAAGCCAAGCTGGCAAGAAGTTTGATTGGCAAGAACAAGAAAAGACAAGAAAAAAGGCAACCAAACAAGTTAGAAAGTTGCAAAGACTTGCTAAAGAAGTTGAATTTGATCAAGTTGGGGATGTAGGGACTTCAGGCATAGAACTTCCTGAATTGTAGGACCAACTTCCTGAACTGTAGGACCAACTTCTTGAACAGCAGGATCAGGTTCTTAATCATCAGGAACACTTTCTTGATAGTAGAAATGTTAAAAAATTACAGCAAGGAGGTTCAAAAGAGTTGTTTCAATCTTTGGCTAAGTGTTCCCTGCAGTTGACTTTGGAGCAAGTTTTGGATTTGATACCACGGTTTAAAGAGAAGTTACTCCTAAAGATTAGGCAGAAGAAACAGGAAGTTCTTCAAGGTACAATGGATCAAGAACAAGCAATTTCTAATTGTAAGGTAGTCATACCAACTCAGTAGGAGGTTGTGAATTACCAAGTACCTACTATTCAAGTTAAGTATGCAGGAAGAAAACATGATGATGTCATGTTGGATGGAGGTTCAGGAGTTAATATACTTCCTGAGCATACATATTTGGCAACTAAGCAAGAGGAGCTTTTACCAGCCCCATTTCAGGTCCGGATGGCAGATCAAAGGAGGTTACAGCCTTTGGGTATCTTAATGAATCAACAAATTTTAGTGGCTAGTCTAAAGTTCAGGGTGAGCTTTGTTGTGATGAGAATGTCAGAAATTGGAGACTCTTATGCAATGCTTTTGGGGAGATCGTGGTTTAGATTGGCTAAACTCAAGCAGGATTGGGGAAATGATTATGTTTGTATTCCAAGAGGACTTAAGGAAATCAGGTTATCTATAGTTAATAAGGTTATCTTGAAAAGTTCAGCTAGACCTATGGTGGCTCAAACTATTAACCTTGCAGATGAAGTAGAAGATGATGAGGAGGAATTATTTCTTTAGGCAAATCCTTGTGTGGTTCCAATTTTTGAGATAGATGTTGATGGCATTATACAAGGGTATCAGGAGCAGCCTCATGTGGCTGGAAATGTTCTTTTGAAGCATCAACCTGTTGAAACTACATGTCAAAATCAGTCTAGACATCAATCAGCAGGCCTTCCTGAAGGTCCGGAGCATCCAGAATTTCAAGACAGGTCAGGGATGAGTAGGATAAATTAATTCAGGATCAAGGCATTGTTTATCCTGAAGTTTTGCAACAAGAAGGACCTGAAAAACAGTAAGCTGGTATGGACAGTTTCATGGACAGTTTAGGTGTATTGGATGAAGAGGGGCAGAAAGCTATTGTGCAGGCTGAATTAAGGTATGAGCATACAATGAGAAGATCTGCAAGAGTTGTTGAAGATGAGGTTTAGGAGCTTGACTTGAATATTGAAGGAGAGCCTAAACCTATCAAGGTTAGTATTTTTGTTGAGGACAATTTCAAGCAGGATCTAATTTAGTTGTGCAGAGAGTTTCGAGATATCTTTGCTTGGGATTACACAGATATGAAAGGATTTGACCCAGTTGTGTGTCAGCATAGGATAAATTTGAAGAAAGATGCTAAGCCCATTGTTCAGAAGAGGTATAGAATGAATCATAATTATGCCAAATAGGTCAAGGAAGAAATTGACAAGCTCCTGAGAGTTGGGTTCATCAAACCAGTCAATGAGGTTACTTGGTTATCTCCTATTGTTGTGGTGCCAAAGAAGAATGGGAAGATCAGAGTTTGTGTTGATTATAGGAAATTAAATGCAGCTACTATTACTAATCCTTTTTCGCTTCCTTTTACTAATTCTCTCTTAGACTATGTGGCAGGTCATGAGATATATAGTTTTCTGGATGGGTTTTCAGGATACAATCAAATCAGGATGCATCCGAAAGACATGGATAAGACAGCTTTCATCATAGAGTGGGGAGCTTATGTTAGCACAGTTATGAACTTTGGGTTGAAAAATGGACCGCCTGAGTTTCAGGGAGCTGCTCATAAGACATTTGAGCCTTATCTAACAACTTTTATGAGGGTCTTTATTGATGATTTTTGTGTATTTGGTAGCAAGAGAGAGCATCTCAAACACCTTAGGTTATGCTTTCAGAGATGCAGAATGTTTGGTATGTCATTAAATCCTTTCAAGTCAGTCTTTGCAGTTAAAAGGGATGTGTTGTTGGGTCATATCTTGTCAGAAGAAGGCATGAGTATTGATCCCAGAAAGATTGCAGCTGTTGAAAAAGCTAAGACTCCAAGTAATGTGCATGAAGTCATGAGGTTTGTGGGCCAAGTTAAGTGGCACAGCAGGTATTTAAGGTACTTATCACATATTTGTTCTCCTCTTACAACTCTCACTAGGAAAGGGATGCAGTTTGTTTGGAGGGAGGATCAGGAGAGAGCCTTCAGTATTCTTAAGAAAATGTTGGTGGTGGCTCCAATCTTGCAACCTCCAGCATGGGATTTACCTTTCCATATTTTTGTTGATGCATCTGATTTGGCTGTGGGAGCTGTTCTAATGCAGGATAAAGTATCTGGTTGGTACAGACCAATTTATTATGCAAGCAGGAGATTAAGTACTGCTGAAAAGAACCATTCGGTAACTGAAAGAGAAGCACTTGGAATGGTTTTTTCAGTGCAGAAATTCAGACATTATTTGCTTGGCAACCCAGTCATTTTTCATGTTGACCATCAAGCACTCTTGTTTTTGGTAAATAAGCCTCAATTGATAGGTAGATTAGCAAGATGGATGTTGTTGTTACAGGAGTTTGATTTCAAAATTGTTCATACTCCTGGGAAAGAGCATGCTATAGCTGATTATTTAAGTCGATTGGAAAATGATGATTTTGAAGTTGGAGTTTCTGATCAGTTACCTGATGCTGAACTTTTTGAGGTTCAGGTTCTTGATCTTGATTCATATTATGATCAGATGCTGCATTTTCTAAAGTCAGGCATTATGCCTGCACAGCTGTCAGCAGATCACAGGAGGAGGTTGGCACTAAAGAGCAGAATGTTTCAGGTTATTATGAATACATTGTACATGAGGGGAGTTGATAATATCTTAAGAAGGTGTGTTCCTGAGTTTGAGCAACCAGCAGTGTTACATGAAGCTCATGCCGGACTATCAGGAAGTCATTTCTCTGGAGAGATTACAGGCAGGAAAATACTACAAACAAGGTTATGGTGGCCTACTGTGTTGAAAGATGCTCATCAGTATACCAAAGAATGTTTGCACTGTCTCAAGGAAGGTCAACCACTTGACAGGGATAGGATGCAAGATCATCCTGTGTTGCCACTTGAGCCATTTCAAAAGTGGGGGATTGACTTTGTTGGTCCCATTAAACCAGCTGCAAAAAGGATAGGTAACAGATACATTTTGGTTTGTACTGATTATGCTACTAAGTGGGTTGAGGCTTAGGCATTAAAGGATAATAAGGCAGCAAGTGTGGCAAAGTTTTTGTACTCTAATGTTATGACCAGATTTGGCTATCCTATTGAGTTGATCAGTGATCGGGGGAAGCATTTCCTGAATCAAGTGATCAGAGAACTGACTATCAAGCATATGATTCTCCACAAAAAGTCTACTCCTTATCATCCTCAGGCTAATGGTCAAGCTGAAAGTTCCAACAAGATTTTGCTTCGTATTTTGAAGAAAATTGTTGAAGACAATCGGGAAGATTGGGATATTAAACTTGATTCAGCATTGTGGGCTTTCAGGACAGCATATAAAGTTGCAACCGGACTTACACCTTTCAGGCAGGTTTATGGCCTGGAAGCAGTTGTTCCTATGGGATTTGTAGTTCCAAGTCTGAGAGTTGCTGTTTTGAGCAAGATGGATCCTGAAGAATCAGTGCAGCGCCAATTAGAGCAACTTCTAAAACTGGAAGAGGACCGGATATTAGCAGCTTATATTACTGGAGTTACACAACAGAGGAGACAGGCATGGGTTAATAGACATGTCAAGAAGAAAAATTTTCAGGAGGGAGATTGGGTTGTAGTGTATAACTCTCGCCTTGGCAAGTTTCCTGGTAAGTTAAAGCTCAGGTATGCAGGTCCCTTTGTCATTTTCAGAGACATGGGTGAGGGTACCTTTTTGTTGCAGGACTTGCAAGGGAACGTTTTACAACCTGCAGTGAATGGATTTAAGCTTAAGAGATTGGTACAACCTTATTATTCCAATGTTCATGTTATCATTCAAAATGGGACAAAATAATCAGTTATTGGTAGTTACATGTGTGAATGGTTTAAATCTCATGATGTTGAAGTGACACTTAGCACAAAACAGGGTGGACTGAAAGAGGACTTGGACTTTGGCATGCAAATGGAAAAGGGCATGTTTTCTTTTGAGGGTTTCTCCCCTTCTCCACTCCCGACTCATTTTCGGCCTGCAAATCTCACCGCCATGACTCATACCCGTCGCTCTTCAGCCCGCTCTTCAGCCCGGAAGCTGTCTCTGACCAAGCGCAGCCGCTAGGAGGATGACGATGATGAGCTTTATGTGGCCAACGATGATGACAAACCAGTGCAGCAGGGAGACGAAGAGGTAATGCCATCGAATGCTTCAGCTCTTTCCAGCCCTAGTGCTGTTGGTACTCCCTTCGTGGACTCCAACTTGTATTTGAATGTTTGAGGCTGAGGTTCACCGATTATGGTTTTAAAAAATCAGGTTGTATGATTATACCCATTTGCCTTGGGATCGCTGGGCATAGAATGTGCATGCTTCAATCCAGATGGATATTTTGTGACACTCAAATTGTAAAATTGCAGGTCGTCTTGAGTTAACTCCTGCCATTGTCAGTGAAGTGTTTGCTCTTCCTATGAATGATAATCCGATTGCATATCGGTGTACCGAAGATCAGATGCAATATGTTTTTGGTGAACCAACTGGACCTCGGAATGTTTATGTCCTGAAGCGCATTGATGGTGTCAAGAAATTGAAGTTGCGGTGGTTTATGGAGCATATCATGATGTTTATCAAGACTGATAGTATTGCTCGTGATACTTATGGCATTCTTTATTATGCAGAGCATTTGGGGATGCCGAATTGGGCAGGCCTTATGTTTGATAGGCTCAAGGCTGAAATCAAGATCTCCAAAACTAAGAAGATTTTTCAGAAATCTCGGATGGGTTATTTTCTTGCAGGTTTGTATGAGCATGCACGGGTCTTGTATCCCGAGCTTACAGCTGAGTATTTGCTGAAAATGGATGTTGCTTCTTTGGCTGAAGATGCAGTGGAAGTTGATCATAAAGTTGATGTTTCTCAGGAGATTAAAAATGTCAGTGATGCTCATGATATGTTTTGATGGTGATGCTGCAAAACAGGCTATTTATAGTGACTTGAAGCAGGTTGGATATGATGAGGCACATGCTAAGCAGATTGCTTCTGAATTTGTTAAGGGGGATCATAAGGATGCAGACGTTAAAGAAATACTTCATGTTGGTAAACAAAATGATGGGAATGATGCTTTTAAAGTAGATGGCAGTCTTTATGCAAAGAAAAAGCAAAAAATTGGGAAGATATGGTTGAGGAGTCAATCTACATCAGTGGCGAAGAAGCAAGATGCTAATTTTGATGCTCGGAATCCTCTTTGTGATGACTTTGGTATTCAGCAGGTGGCTGAAGGTTCAACCGACATACCTTCGGTTTCAACTGGTTCTGGGATGCATGATGATCACATTGGTAGTCTTTCTGATGCTGTTGGAGTTATGCAAAAACTCATGGTCTATTTCCAGGATTTTGATAAGCACAATGCCCGAACTGTTGTTCGAATTACTGATATGCAGGTTCATTTGGCTGCCAGGCAGAAGGCAATTGAGGACTTGACTAAGCAGGTGCAGCACAAGCAATCCGAGTATGATGCATTGGAATTGGATCTTAATGGTAAAATTATGCATCTCCAGTAGTTGTTGGATAAAAATAAAATGTCTACTACACTTTTTGAAAAATGGACTAGTGAACTTAAGGATCAATGCTTGGAGGAAATGCAATCTTTTATGGGGAAACATGTTCAACTCCAGGTTGATTATCAAATGTTGTTGGAAAGATATCAGCCATTGAAAGAAGTTGAGAAGCAGATCTTGAGTAATGTTGAGGTTGAAGTGGATGCTTCAGTGATATTGAAATCTGATTTTGAGGATATTCGAAATGCATTGGTGAATGATGTTAAACTTTCATGGCAAATGGTTGCCAATAGGTTTGAAGGCATGATTTCTCGGCCTTATCATATGCTTCAGAATGCCTTTGTGTCTACAGATTATGAGGATGTTATGCATGAGAGAGATGCTTTGAAATTGAAAGTGCAGGAATTGGAGGCAAAATGCATGGATGTCACTGCAAAATTGGAGAAGGCTGTGGATGCAAAAAGAGAAAATGAAGAGCATGTAGCTACTTTGTTGCAGCATAGAGACTTTCGGTCTGATGATCATGATTCTCTGATTCAGGAGGTGGTTCATACACTTCATCAGGATTTTTCTGCTATAGATCATGAGCCAGTTCAGCATCATGATGTTGGTGCTGTGTCATGTCAAAAGTTTTCATGCATGGATATCATTCCCTATACTCCTAGATCTTACTAGTTGTTACTTTAGATTAGTTTTGTTTTGTTCATGATACATTTTGATCATCTCACTGACTCTTAGAATCAATTATGCAACTACATAAGAGGATTATGAGTATCCTAGAGGGGCTCTACTCATGATAGCTCAGTGCGGCTTGTCAAGGGGTGCAAGGCCTCTGGCAAGGCATAATTGTGTTCTTTGAGTAAGTTCTTCATCATATCTAGTCTTCATATGTTCAGTTAACTATCTACATGCTTGTGGGTTCGACTGGCCCAGCCATCCACCGGGCTATGCCAGGTGTAAGGGCTCGGATTCTACCATTTATTTAGTACTATTTCATACATTAGTATTAGTATGCATGTAGTCTTTTGGGTCAGCATATGTAAAGCAGTCTTTATACTTCATATGATGTGTCGCCTGAAAGTCAGGGCGCAGGTCCAAAACGTCAAGTAGTTGTGTTCGAGTAGTTAGTTTCTGATCATGAATGGAATATGACTGTGGGCAGTGCTCAGGAATGACTATTGATGTTTGATCCTATCATTTTCTTATCGTTTCTTGAATGTTAATGTTATTCTCTTTCATGTTATTCAATCAATGATGATTATGGTGAATGAAAACAGTGTTGTGTTCAATGATCAGTAATTTTATGTTGCTGAGCATGATGTTTGCTCTGCATTTGAATGTATTTCTTGAATATTATGTGGAGATGAAAGCTAGAAATCTATTCAAGGATTTTCTTTTCATTACTGTTGTGTATTCAGGCAGAATGATGTTTCATGACTGTTATGGTGGGTTAGAAGGCCAAAACAGACATCTTAGGTTTGAAATTCTATGACAAGTATGTCATTGGAATGTTTGGAAAGGGAGTTAATGAGATGATGCTAGACATGCAAGGAGAAGGCATTAGAGTACCCTATGAAAGAATACAAGTGTCACGTAGAATATCAATCAAAGTGCAAATGAAGGAAAATAATCCAGGAGTCTCATGTCGAATGGTGGAACCAGGTACCAACTAGGAGCACCAACCCAAGCATCGCCTGCCAAGTTAACCACATTAGACCTCACATCATGACCTACAGTGCCAAACAAGTGGAGAAGTCAGTAAAGCAGGGGGTACACGTGTATTTATGCATGATTTGACCCATTGAGCAAGAGGTCATCAAGAAACCAAAACTCCAAGTTGGTAATACAGAAGTGGTAGAAATACTTGAGGAGTTTAAGGACGTGATGCCAATAGAACTACCCAAGGGTCTACCACCCAAAAGAGATGTGGACCACAAAATGGAGCTCATTCCAGGGGCCATCTCACCAGCCAGAGCCCCTTATGATATGAATCATATTGAACTAATGGAGTTGGAGAAACAATTACATAGATTGGAAGAGCAAGTTTTCATTCAACCCAACAAATCCCCCTTCGGTGCCCCAGTGTTGTTTGTCAAGAAGAAGGATGGGGAACTCCAACTACATGTAGACAGTCAAGGTACCATCAAATTCGCATAGCAAAAGAAGATATACCCAAAACAACCTTTGTAGCCGATATGGCAACTTTGAATGGCTTGTCTTAGGCTTTAGATTTAGTAATGAGCTAGGCACCTTTTATGGCCTAATGGATGGAGTCTTCCGACCCGAAATAGATGTCTTCATTATCTACATCCATGATCTCCTAGTGTATAGTAAAACTCTAGAGGAATAAGAGACTTACGCCTAGTTTTTGAGAAGATGAGACAACACAAACTATATGCCAAGCCTGGAAAATGCGAGTTTGCAATGAAGGAACTAGAGTTCCTAGGGTTCATTAAACGCGAAGCTAGAATCAAACTAGACCCTCAAAAAGTAGAATCCATAAAGAATTGGCCTATGTTGAAGACCATGAGGGAAGTGTGAGAGTTCCTAGGCTTCACGATGTTTTGAATGTTGAGAAACACGGATCTAGAGTTAGTTGGCTATGGTGGACGCAAATCATAGAATCGATACATGATAGAGAGAAGAGATTGTAACTCAAGTGAATTAGGTTCCAAGATAGATTAGCTTGGACTCATAAACACAATCTTGAGTGACTCAAACTGAAAGTACCATTCTCATTCAAATGAGTGTCAACAAGTACATGCCTTTATAGCTTTTGGATAGTACCATTGTACTCACTATGCATATGGGATTTTGGACATCTCTTCCTAGAGCTTCTAGAGCATACATCTTTGTCATATCTCCTAGCCTCTTCAGGGCATTCATTCAGCCTCTATGGGCATTCATCTGGCCTCTATGGCCAAGCATCATTTGCTATTCTCAACACCCCCCCTCAAATGATGAATCTCTACCCTTGCTGGCTTTTGCCCCCCATACATGATAACATGGCCCGAGAGACTAGCTCATAGGCAACCTAGTCAAGTTAAAGCTTGAGACTTTACATCTTTGGTAGGGTTTTTACATCCACTATGGGAAGATATTTTGTTTGTTGAAGGCAGTGGAAAAAAATTTTCTTCATTTTCTTAATGCTTCTTTGGCATCCTTCGATCCTTTGCTCGATCTTCTTGGTCTTCTTTGTCTTTATGCTCCTTTTTTTTTCTGTTATGCCCTTTATCCCTTTTATTGATGTGTGGTACATGCTTTTACTGATGGGTACATGTCCTTGTCTCGACAAGTTCTCTTTTGTCATACATGACATAGATTTTGGGGTACATGATTTGTGGGGTCTATTTAGCTTGGTCTCATGGCTCATCGTTACATTGGTATTGATCGTTTGAGCGTGGTGCAGACAATTCAAGATTGGGTGCAATTTTTTGATGAGTAAATCCTAGAGGGTCTCTTTTGCTACATCAAATAGTTCCTCTTTACTGAAAAAACTAATCAGGATGTTGTAAGTTGCACGATCCGGTGCCACATTTTCTTCTTCCATCATCTTTAGTGTGTTTGACATGCCATCCATTTGGTCCAACTCAGCATACGTTCGAAGAAGGTTGTTGAACAATGGCAGATCCGAGGATGCTTTTGGCAAACGATAGATTTCTTGTACCAATGACTCAATAATGTCAGCTCTCCCCAGCTTTGAGTATGCTGAGATCAATATGCAGTATGCATAACATCCTTGTTTTATGCCCCTGGCCTTCAATTCCTCAAAAAAACAGTGTGCTTGATCAACGAGCTAAAGCTTTTCTTTTGAAGACGATGTTTTCCAAGGATGCAGCCAGGAGAAATCTGTTACACAAATTGTAGCACAAACCACAACCATGCTGAAGTACACTAGAAACATTTTTTATTGTAGATTGCCAAACTAATGTCGAGGAAGATGTTTGAACATGATGATTCCGCCTATGAAGGTGACCCATAAAGAAGCACCCCAAGCTATTGCGAAATTGAGGAGATAAGCAAGGCGAAGGGCTACTTCAAAAGCAACGAAAGAGCTCGGGCCTCCATGATTGCCAGAGCTATTGATGTTGTTGCTTATGGGAGCAATCAGAAGCCCCAGCGCCACAAAAGACACCGAAATCATGAACCGAGTGATCCACATCTTCTCTCGCCAAGTCTCTCCTTTCTTCCTGCCTGAACTTTTTAACAACAAGGCACATGGAGTGTTGTGTGCATAAACGAGACAAGACAGCTCCAAGAGAGCAATATAGAAATTGAACTGACACGGATTAGATCCTGCGCGCTGTCTCACAAAGGTAGATCTCCGACACAGAGCACCTCATTAAACGAGGGCAAGAAGCTTGATGTGATCTACTAGAACCCTAGAGTGACATGAGCTCTGGCCTGACATTGTACACAATCTATGTGCTGTAATGTTCCTTTTGCTATTTGTCAGATCAATCTGCAAATAATATGCCTTCTCAAGGAGCTTAATGAAATGAGATTGAAAAAGGTAATACTCACAATGAAGAGCTATGCTTCAAAGATGATGACTTTAAGAAATGGAGAGAATGAGAGAATGGAAGAGAGGAAGATTGAGAAAGTGCACATACACTAGCCAACTAGCTTGGCCATGGCTCTGATACCATGTTGAGAAACACGGATCTAGAGTTAGTTGGCTATGGTGGACGCAAATCATAGAACCGATACATGATAGAGAGAAGAGATTGTAACTCAAGTGAATTAGGTTCCAAGATAGATTAGCTTGGACTCATAAACACAATCTTGAGTGACTCAAACTGAAAGCACCATTCTCATTCAAATGAGTGTCAACAAGTACATGCCTTTATAGCTTTTGGATAGTACCATTGTACTCACTATGCATATGGGATTTTGGACATCTCTTCCTAGAGCTTCTAGAGCATACATCTTTGTCATATCTCCTAGCCTCTTCAGGGCATTCATTCAGACTCTATGGGCATTCATCTGTCCTCTATGGCCAAGAATCATTTGCTATTCTCAACATTTAAGAAGATTCGTCAAGGATTATAGCCTTGTTGTTGCACCACTATCCCACCTCACCAAAGGAGATAACAATTTCGCATGGGAAAACATGCTACTTTTGAGATGATGAAGAGATATATGAGTCCAACCCCTATCCTCAAAGTACCAAACTTCACCAAGCCCTTCGACATCTCCACAAATGCATCAGATTATGGAATTGGGGGAGTGCTGGTGCAAGATGGTCACCCCATAGCTTATGAATCCAAGAAGTTCACAGATGCTAAAACCAAATGGAGCACACATGAGAAGCAGATGTTAGAAGTAATTCACTACCTTTGAAAATGGAAGCATTATGTCCAAGACAAACACACAGTAGTCTTCATAGACAACATATCCCTCAAATACTTCTAGTCCCAACCAAAGTTGTCTTCCAAACAAGCTCGATGGCTCGACTTCTTAGCAAAATTTGACTTGAAGATCCACGATCCACCAACAAGATAGTAGTGCTCTAAGTTGCAAAGATGATTTGAAAGCCATCCGTGTGGTCGGTGCAGTAACTTCCTTGAGCTAGTGAAGGAGGCTTTGGAACATGACCAAGACATGCACAAGATTATAGAAGAAGTAATGCTGACAAGACTCCGCATGGCATGTATATCCTAGACGTGGGAATTCTATTCCTAGGGAAGAGATTGTACATTCCCAACAATGTGGAACTGAAGAAGGTCATTTTACATGAAGTGCATGATGGAAAATTAGGTGGGGATAAGGGATAAAGCAAGACACTTGAAGCGCTCACAGAAAGGAGTTCTTTTGGCCAAACATGAAGTACGAAGTCATAGACTACATCAATACATGTCCTACTTGCCAACTTGTGAAGGCACCATGCTCCAAGTCAGTAGGATTACCTCAACCAATGCTAGTACCTAGTTGGCCATGGGATGTAATTAGCATGGATTTCATTGTGGAGCTCCCCGAATCCCACGGTTACACCATTGTTTTTGTAGTGATGGACTATTTCTCCAAGCAAGCTCACTTCATACCTACTAAGCCACCATTGAATGCCAAGAAGGTAGCCGGCCTCTTCTTCATGCATGTTTTGAAGTTGCATCGCTTACCCTTAGCCATAGTGTTAGATAGAGATGGAAGATTCCTGAGTGACATGTGGAAGGATTTTTTTAAGACTCTAGAAACACAGTTGAGATTCTCATCCTCCTTCCACCTCGAGATGGGTGGGAAAAAAGAGAGAGTCAACCAAGGCATTGAAGACTATCTTAGGAGCTACGCCTCGGTGGACCAAAAAGATTGGGCCTTGTACCTCAATGTGCTCGAGTTTCACTACAATAGTTCAATCCACTCCGCCACAAGCTACACACCCTTTAAGTTAGTTACAGGAAAAGAAGTCATCACACCCCTTGCCTTAGCCTTAGGAGCTGCCAAATCTAAAGATCAGGATGCGAAAGAATTCTTGAAGAAATTGAGAGACCGCAATACCACAACTAAGTAGAGTCTAGACTAGAGAAAAATCACCATGACAGAACATGCCAACAAGAAGCGAAAGGCAGTACTCTTTACCAAGGGAGACATGATCCTCGTCAACTCCAAGCATATGTCCCTCCCAAAGAATATGAGCCCCAAATTCAATCATCGCTACTATGGACCTTACCCCATCACTCAAGTGCTAAACAAAGTCACATACAAGCTTGACCAGCCATAAAGTATTTGTCTCCATAATACATTTCATGCTCGTCTTCTGCGTTGGTTATATCCCAATAACCAATGGGGGCTACATGTACCATTGCTTCACTCCAGTGGGCCCTTCAAAGTAGAAGCATTCCTTCGGCACCGTGAACACAAAGGGTACCTCGAGTGCCTTCACCAAGTGGAAAGGATGCCCTCTCAAAGAAGCCACTTGGATTTCGAAAGCAGAGGCATCCGAACATGGCAAAGACGCATTCACCACCTGGCTCAAGGAGAATCCCGCCAATTCTTACAAATCCCCTTGAGATATCCACGGAACTTATCATAGGCCTAATAATGCCTCCACTCCTCAAATGTAATTGAGTCAAGGGTGGACTTGCATTATAGCCACAATAAACCAAAAGCACCCAAATAGTTTAGATGGGAAGACACTAACCAGCTTGATGGGAAAAGCTATGTTAAGACCTGGTGGCGGCAGACACTAACCAGTCTGATAGTAAAGTCTGTGTTAAGACCCCGCAAATGTATCAAGTCCTAAACACTAGCTAGCTTGTTAGAAGAAGCTATGTTAAGACCCCAAATGAGTCAAATAACCTCTACCCTTACATTGCTAAGGACAACAATCTAGTAAATGGGGGTGAGTGTAAGGGCTTTGTAGCTATACTATGACGTTGCTACACCAAAAACACCTATATAGGGAAACACCTATATAGGGAGTAGTGACTCTAAGTGCCTTGCTTAGTTTCCACTCTATGTGTGATTCCCTATACCTAATGGTAAACCCTCATATGTGCGGCATTAGGGTGTAGTCCTAGGATGTGCCTATGTTGTACCGTTGCTTTCATTGAATAATACAATAGTATACCTTGCTCTCACATATCATGTTACCTTTTGTGCCGTGTTGAGTGAGTGAACGAGTGCAAGTGCATCATAGGGGGAGGGGGGAGGGGGGGAGGGGGAGGGGAGGGAACAAGCCTAATTTTGGTGGGCCTAAGAGGAAAAAAGAATTGGATATAATATACACACCGCTCCATCTCCCATTGGTCCACCTCAAATCTATTGTCATTTAGGAGAGTCATTAACTTCTAAGCTAAAGGGCCCTTTTTGAGTCTATATTTTCCCTAATGATCCTATCATTTTTCAAAGATAAAATTAAAAAATTCCTTATTTATATCCTTACAAGTGAACATGGAGGAATAGTGATGTATATTAGTGGTTTGAATATATACACAACAATATGAATTGGTACAAACCATCAAAGGCCCACCACAGATCTTGAAGTTTTTCTAAATTTTAGCAAACTATGAATGTCATATACGATATTCAACTTCAATTTCTGAAGCACCACTCATAAAAAATGGTCCATTCCAAAGTATTGAGAGATGGACAAGTAATTCAAAAGAACGTGCAAACTAATAGAAGTAGGCACTATATACATAAATGTATAAAAGAACATGTTGTAATCTAGAAGATATCGTGGTGAATTTTTTATTATCATTATCTCATCCATATCTATATGTAGAGATTTGTATATCCTAGTCAAGGTTCTTAAAGGTTTAACCTCCACAAGATTTAAAGGAAAAATGTCTAATAGGAGAAAAAAATAAAAACCTCACCAACAAATTGAAAATTAAGAACATGAAAGCAGTGACTTATACTTTGAGGAAAAGACTTGTCGAGGAGTCTTAAAGAGGTAGTTTCAAGCTCTTTGCACTATATACATATTGAACTGATGTAATAAGATCACTATTTCGAGCCTTCTGAAACCTAAGCACTCTATCCTTTCAATAATTCTATAGTACATCATGACAATGAGCTCAATAAGACCCAATTGCTGAAGGTTGCATGCAAACCCATGAATCCTTCTTAAACTTTGCTCCTCTCCCTCTTCCTTGCATGAATGAAATTGGTAATAGTAGGAGTACTCAACTCAGATACCACATGTTGGATTTGACCAACTATGGAGGAGAGAGAAATGAGAGAGTGAGAGTAGATAGTGTGAGATTGTACCTATGAACTCAAAAGTGATAGAGTGAAAGTACAACCTTGGGTCTAAGGTAACCAAACCCCTAACTTAACTCAAGTTTACTAACTCTAGAAATGGTGACACAACTTATTAATATAGTTAGTGTTCACACTATTAACCAACTAACTAAACATTGGGCACTACCCATAGAATTGGTAAATTCTAACATAACGTTGATTTATTCACTTCAGAGTTCTCTTTCTTCTTTGTTTGTGTTTTTGTTTTTGCGTTTTGAGTTTTGAGTTTTGCTTTTAGGGTATGTGTTTATCTAGTCATTGTTTAACTTATTGTGTTTTAGCTATAATCAAATGCTACTTATAAGGAGAGAAGTGCAAGTAAGAATTCTTCAAATGTGTGGTAGAAATGGAGATGGAAGAAAGAAGAAGCTTAGGATTTTGTAAAAGATATTGGTGACTATGTGACTATACATGACATAAAGGAGGATTTGGAAGGGAGAAAAACCTTTTCTAAAGAGAGGGACAATTTTCAATTTTTGGGCTTTCTTTTTGGGTACCTAATGGGACCCACCTAATAGGGGGAGTATGAATGGGGGGAGGGGGAGCAAGATAGATGGACAAGCCTATAAATGGTAGGCCCAAGGGAAAAAAGCAAGTGGATAAAATGTGCACACTACCCTCTCTCCTATATAGATCCACCTCAAATCTTTTGCAATTAGGAAGGTCATTAACTCCTAAGCTACAAGGCCCTTTTTGAGTCCATATTTTCTCTAATGGTCTCAACATGTAGAAAGTACAAAAGCCTAATAATTAAAGTTGATTGTGCAAGAGTAGAGAGCATATGCATATATATTTCTTGCATGCATCCCACCATGTTCATCAGTTCTTGGTAAATCCACATGGAAAAACAAACAAACCCCTACAATTAGGTGTTGGTCTCAACTTGATTATTGAATCTATGACCTCCTATTCACCAAGCCACACCCTCATGCTATGTTTGCAATAAGGCTTTGAAAATGGTTGTTCTTGCATGTTATAAAGGGAGCCTATGTGAGGTCACATGTGACATGTTGTTGATTGATTTCCACTAGCATGTAGGGGCTTGTGGTTGGGCCCCTACGTAAGTCTATCCTTAACCAAGGGGAGAACCAAAGGTAATATTGATACTTGGTACAATACTAGGTTGAGAAGTAGAGAATGCAAGGAAGTGTAGAAATGAAGTGAAAAAGAGGGAAGAAGGCACACCAACAAGGAGTGTAGATGACCTTTTTACTTATGTTTAATAATTTTATCCAATGAACAAGGAGTGTAGATACCTTTTTTCTTTAATTTAATAATTTTCTCCAATGAACCTATTCGAATCTATCAAGTGTTGTTAATCTATTGAGGAGTTAGCATGAAAAAAATTGCAAACCAATTAAGGAATTAAATGAGAGAGAGAGAGAGAGAGAGATTATCCTAAAATGCACTTGTAGCCTTCAAGGTGTAAATTCAAATCAAAATTGTGAGAGAATCATACATACATACTTACATACATACATACATACATATATACATACATGATATATGTATATATATATATATATATATATATATATATGTATATGTATATATATATACATACATACATACATATATATATCTATATGTATATAAAACAAAGGAGAAAATTTCAAACCAAAAAGTGACTTCAAGTCAAACTAAGGAAAGATTCCTAACCAAAAACGTGGTCAACTATACATACGACCACGTGCCCCAAGTGGTGACTCGGACCAATGAACCATCAAAAAGTCGCCTTTTATAAGAGATAGAGATACGAAGAAGAAGAAGAAGTCTTTTGAGAGAGAGAGAGAGAGAGAGAGAGAGAGAGAGTGTGTGTGTGTGTGTGTGTGTGTGTGAGGGTTTTGATTGACAGAGGGGCACGGCTCAACGCACAGAGAGAGAGAGAGAGAGAGAGAGAGAGAGAGGGCGCGTGCGTGGCAATGGAGTCGCCATGGAGAGTGCGCGTGGTGAACGAGTGCCTGGTGCAGCCAGCCTCTCCAGCCCCTCAAAGGACCCTCTTCCTCTCGGCCTTAGACATCATGTGCAGGCGCGTGCCCTACAATCGCCGCATTCTCTTCTACAGAGTGGCGGACGAGGAGTACGCGCCGATGGTGGCGAGGCTCAAGGAGAGCTTGGCGCGCGTGCTGGCGCACTTCTACCCGCTGGCAGGCAGGCTCTCGACAGGCAGGGCCGGTACTGCACAGAAGAGCGGCGGCAGGAGATCAGTAGAGGAGCTAGAAGAAGTGGAAGAGAGAGAAGGAGAAGCTGACGTCGGGAGGGCGCATGTAGAGTGCAATGACATGGGCGCTGAGTTTGTGGAGGCCGAGCTGATGTGCCTGGTGAATAGCGGAGAAGGAGGTGATGCAGCAGCCGCAGTCCATCACGACTTGTTCGAGGAGATGGCGAGAGGAGGCTTCCAAATGAGACCCTTCTTCCGAGACCTCACGCGATGGGCGTCTTACTCCATGCACGATCATGAAGGAGTCGCGCCCCTCCTCTCCATCCAGGTACCATTGCTCTCCATCCCACTGAAGGGTAATTGTATTAATTGCCAAGACTCTGATTCAAGAGTTCATTTATCTAAGGAGATGCTTGGCAACGAGTGTTCCCACCATTGCCACACATGCATAAACAACTATCCCTTTGTCTTGGAACCACTCTTTACTTTACTTTTTTTGTACGTGCTAATCTATTCTTGGAGCAAAGGGATGAATTTGAGAAAATTCATTGTACAAATGCACACTAATGGAAAGTGTCCAAGAGTGATAGAGTCACTTTCATGCTGGGCAAGAGGGCTTGAGAGCTTAGTCAATCAATGGAAGTAATAGATACTCGTCTAGAGACCAAACATTTGCTAGTGGGTTTAAAACCTCTACGAGTAGTGCCACATTGCATTCAAGCCTATCTGAGAGGGATGGAAAGGATATCCACATAGCAAGTTCAAATAATTGAATATTGAAAATTTAGTAATCGAAGGCAAAGCTAATACCCAATTACCTTTATATGCCATATTTTTTGCAAAACACATTCCCTTTCGACTTTGTCAAACCAAACACAACAAAAAGAATCCTTTTCTAATCAGTTTATATGGATTCAAGATCACTCTCCATTAGAAGGCCTTTGCAAACTAACGATAAAATTCCTCTTTACCAAGGACATTCCACATAAAAACATATGAACTCAACCATAGAGTAAGAGAGATACCTTCGGTTGAATCACACTCAAGAAAAGACTACTGCGCCTTTAGGAGACATTTATCTGAGCCCAATAACTCCTTACACCTCTAATTATGGATGTAAAGATTCTCCTTGATCTCCTTCTCCACTTCCTACATATCAAATTGGTGGCATTTCTAATCATTTTAACCATTGTTGCCTTTGTTTGATAGCACTTAAACTAGCTACCTCACCATCAATCACCCTCTTTAAGGACTCTAGAGGATGCATGCATAAGCCAAACCATGTGGCACTTTCCTTTATTAATGCTCTTAAGAGTTTTAGTCATTACACACATGTTGGGTTTCTCCTATCCATCCACTCTCACTACAAAGTCTTGGACTTGGTCATCGACTCACCCCACCTACCACACTTTTAACACTCATTTGCACAAAAGCAATGAAGAAAATGAAATAATGGAATGTGGTATTATATGATATAATTAAAAGATAATTTTTTTCTCATTCTTAGATGTGAAAAGAAAGTGCATATATGTAAGCATTGAGAGAATACATAGTGTGTTACTTATATCAAGTATTAACAAATAAAAGTACATTTGCATGGTTTCAAAACCCCTTTTTGAAATCATGTATGACCCACTTATAAATATAAATTGTAAATGTTCATAAGTCTTACACATCATGTCTATATTTTCTAGATCATGAAAAAAAAATTTAAGTGTGTGATATTGTAATTTGAACCTTCAAAATATAAGAACAACTAAATAGAAACATAGCTTCTCATGTCAAATTTCTCTTTCATTTTATTTAGTTTGCAAGAAATCTAAAAGAAACATTAGGCAAATTGCTAACAATGCTTTGATTTAGATATCTCATAATGCTTGTGTGTTTTCTTTAAATCACGTGCTTAAAGTATAGTGATATTTGACTAAAGCACTATGGAAATGTTTAATTATGATACCTAAAAACGCTTTTTATTTTGGTCTTTTTATCAGATTACACGACTAAAATATGGTGGGATTTCACTAGGAGTGTCATATAGTCACGTCATTGCAGATGGCCACTCCCTTTGGCACTTCATGACTGCATGGGCTGAATGTGCTAGGGGTGAGTGCATTTCTTTACCCCCAGTGCATGCACGAACACTCATGAAAATCAAACAACCATCAAAGGAAAAGGCATTTTGGGACATGGAACAGATAGATGATGATCCTCATTACCTATTACATAACAAACCTAAGGTACAAAAGTCTTTTGATTTCAAGAAGGAAATGATAAATTCCTTGAAAGGAAGAGTGGATTATAACTTTAGCTCCTATGAGGTGTTATGTGCACACATTTGGAAATGCACAAGCAAGGCTCGAATTCATGCACCAGTTGTAAAAGTAGGATTTTTCAATATAGTCAACATGAGAATGAAGATGGAGCCACCCTTGCCTATAGGTTATTTTGGAAATTGTATAGCATGGGGTGTGGCCACTGCCAAAGCAAGGGAGCTTGAAGAGGAGAATCTCTCCACCACCGCAATGCGTATAAAAAATGCAATAAACACTTGCACCAACTCAAAATTGTTGGGCATGCTTCATTTTTTGGAACTTTATGGTCCAGAGGCGATGTTTGAGGCAATGTTCTTCAATGCATCTGCACTTTATTCAGCTCACATACATGTGTCGAGCTCAATAAAATTTCCAACTTTTCTTGTAGATTTTGGATGGGGGAAACCACTTGCTACTCGGCCTACGGAAGTTGCACCAAATGGTAAACTTGTACTTTTTCCTAGTTTTGATGGCCTGGGTTCTGCAAGTATTTGTATGGCACTACCTCAAGATGTTATGGAAAGACTTGAACAAAATCCAATTTTTTTGCAAAGTTGACCTTAGATATTTTTTTAGAGGAACATGGGGAAGCTAGGAGCTAAAAAGATATTTCCCACGTACGTGAATAGTCATGTTTGTATATTCCATACATTGAAAAATCCTCTTTGCATTGTTGTCATTATACATGTCTTTGTCTCCTTATCCTTTTACCTTCTAGTACATTTTGCAATCTCATATTAAGGTTCTCCCTATATGGTCAACCCAATGTGTAGTTTGTCCATTTTTCACTCTCCAATTCATGGAAGATATCACTCATAAAGCAACTAAGCTTATGGCGATGTATATGAGATGATAAATATAATACCCATGCTTTGATATCCCTTAATTTTCTTGCCCAATAAGTATACAAAGTCACTCAAGAGAGGATAAATGTATTGTTATCAAAGTACCCTCTTGAAAATAGTGACCTCTTAAAAATAGTTAATACTTCAATTGTGTAGAGTGTAAGCATGTCAACATGGCAGACTTTTTTTGCTACTTAGCATACGGAAAATAGCATACCTTGTTAGCATGAAAAGAACAAGAGGGGAGGTTTGAATCATGATCATGTAGAGGAATAATAATAATAATAATAAATTGTGACAAATATTTTTACATTACTTTTATGGGGTGAGTTTTTACTCAAACTTTTTATAGAAATTTTGAGCTAAAAGGGTGCTATTTAACATGTGTGAAAGAGTATTTTAGTCTAGCTCTTCATGAATATGGAGAACTACCTCCAAATATCTTTCTTGGCCATTGCCATACTGACAAGACATGGAGACTCCATGTCAAGTGTTTTACTATAGTGAACCATTGTAATGGTTGTGGTCTTGTCCTTGATTCAGGATATTATGGAAATGGTCAGTATTCCTTATGGACTTGTGTATCACCTATTGTGCTTTGCTACTACATGATCCCTTGGGTCAATTTGTAAGGCTTTCAATTACCAACAAAAAATGGCAACAAACTGGTTGTCTAAGGTTGCTAGAGAAGAATTTCTCAACACTTCAATCAATGAAAACTCTGGTATCTTAGCTAACATGCCATATACACAAGAATAGCATCTATTTACTATACTTAATTTTCTCCAAGTATGATAGTTAGCATGCTAGGTATACCAACATGCATAGGGGTTATACTAGCTAGCATACATTCAATGGAAAGTTGCATACCTGGTCTGCAATGCTTGCTAGTAGATCTAGAATCCTTGCTGGGGTAGGTCTCAAATGCTTATTACCATACAAAGTGGCTAATTAGCAATGTCAATTCACATTCAATGCTTGTTGGTAGGTCTAGAATGTTTACTAATGTGCAAGGTGGCTAATTAGAAATGTTGGTTAGCATTCAATGCTTGTTGGTAGGTCTAGAATGCTTATTAACCTATAAGGTGGCTAATTAGCAATGTCAATTAGCATTCAATGTATGCTAGTAGTTAGCAAATCTGATTTGCTACTAGTTACCATACTATGAATGTTAGTTAGCAAGTCAAGTATATCAATTAGCTAACCAATATACCAGGTATGTTAGCAAGCATACCAAGTATGTTAGCAATCATACAAGGTATGTTACCATACTAGGAATGCTAATTAGCTATCCACCATACCAAGTACATTAGCAAGCATACTTGAAAAAAACATTTTATGCTAGCGCTATATTATCATGCATGCTAACAAGTATACTTGTAGCATATTAGGTGTGCAAGCTATCATGCTTAGAGTGGTCATACCTCTTTTCAAATTATACAAACCATGCCCTTTGTCACACAAGAGACATGATAATTAGCATACCTCATTTGCTTTAAGTTTTGTATTTATGCTACAAGTAATGCTAACTACCATGCATGTATGCTTAGCAACCTCTTAATAGCCTATCTTTTATGCTCTTTGAATCTTGGTATCATACAAGAAATGCCAATGCATACCATGTATGGTAACTAGCATACCATGTATATTGACTAGCATATCTGTTATGAACTAGGTGTACCTAGTTATTGTACACATGTTAAGGTGAATATCATGTAGCAATCTTATATACTATGAGCTATGGTGTTGATTTGGGTGAAGTGGAGGGATTGAATAAGAATGGAAAGAGGGTCTACTCTATTGAAACATAGGAAAGTAAATAGGTTACAAACATTTTTGCAAATGCTATAAGCCCTAGTGCTTAGGTGGGTGAACTAGAAGGGTTCTTAGTGTGCTTTTTACAATTGGCATAAATGGTGATAGGAACACATGTATGACTTAACAAAAACTTTTGCAATGATCTTAAAACATGTCATAGAATTTCAGCTGTATAATGACATTACAAGCATTTGGCCATAGAATTTGGGCTTTATGAGCATATTCCAAGCAAGTAACTATGCTCATGAGCTATATGATCAAGGAACAATCCTTTAACCATGAGTTAAGATACATATCAAGCACCCTCTCTTAGCAATGACTAAGTTCTCAAACTTGATTGAGGATAGATATCAAGCACCTTCCCTTGTGATAAGGAATTTGCTCACATATAGGGTAATATAGAAATTTGATTTCTTTTGCTTTTGTTTTGTATATGTAAGAAGTAGTAATTTGAGACAAAAATTCTTTGTCTCAAATTACTACTTCTTACTATTAATGAGATCAATTTTATATGTTTCATGGTGTGGTAGGGTCTAATTAGTGTCAAGATTGTGGGAGAGAAGGAAGGAGTCTCGCTTGAAGCTTTCTTGCTTGCACAATGGGGGAAGACACACAAGGGTGGAGGCTGAAAACAGTTTTCCTCTTTTTTAGTTGTGTAAACCAAAAGAACTCAAGTACAAAGAAATAGAAGAACCCTCTATATGGGTCTCAAACCAAACTCAACTAACTAAGGTGGCATACTAACTGAGCCACGAACTAGAGTAGATAAGGATAGCTATCATGTAGCTATTATTCATGGGCGGTATACCAACCGCGTCTGCAACTGACAAGTCGGCGACATAAATACACAACGGTCACCCTGGCGTATCACGAGTGGAGCTCGATATCTCAACACTCCCCCTCGAGCTCAACCCCAATTCATGCACACCAAGCAGGTCTCTGAACTTGCGCAGCTTCTCTGCGCCCAATGCCTTCGTGAATATGTCAGCTACCTGATCCTCTGTGCTGACATAAACTAGATCAATAAGACCTAGTAAAACCCTCTCTCGCACATAGTGATAATGCACCTCAATGTGCTTTGTTCTAGCATGATAGACTGGGTTATTTGCCAAGTGTATACTACTCATGTTGTCACAATAAATGACAACTAGTCCATCTGTAGACTGATGCATATCATAAAGTAGCTTATGCAACCAAGCTACCTCACATGCAGCCATTGCTGCACCGCTGTACTCAGCCTCTGTGCTCGACAAGGCAACTGTAGGCTGTTTCTTGCTGCTCCAAGTGACTGCAGCACTCCCAAAAGAGAACACGTATCCACTGGTAGATCGTCTATCAGAAATACTACCAGCCCAATCAGCATCAGTGTATCCATGCAACTGTATCTGAACCCCAGTCTCATAAAATAGTCCATACTGCAATGTGGACTTCACATACCTGAGTATGCGTCTAGCCGCATCCAAATGTGGTTTCCTTGGAGCTTGCATAAACTGACTTACCAATCCAACAGCATAGCTCAAATCTGGCCTGGTAATAGTCATATAAATCAAACTTCCTACTATGCGTCTGTACATAGTAGGGTCTTCTAGAAGCTGACCTGCATCTGTGCTCAGCTTCACATTCTGCTCCAAAGGAACTGAAATAGGCTTACAGCCTGTCATCCCATATTTGGACAGCATGTCCAATCCATACTGCCTCTGCAAGAGCTGTATCCCACTTGGTGATCTAATCACCTCAATGCCCAAGAAATAACGCAACTCTCCCAAATCCTTCATCTCAAACTTCTGCTTCAATAGCATTTTCACATGAAGGATATCTTCATCACTGTCACCTGTCATAATCAAATCATCAACATAAATGACAAGTAGCATAATACATTTCTCTGTTTTTCTCACATAAAGTGAGAAATCTGCCTTGGAAATCTGAAAGCCAATAGTGACAAGATACTGTCCTATCTTGTCAGACCATGCTCTAGGTGCTTGCTTCAAGCCATACAAGGCTTTATTCAACCTGTAAACAAACTCAGGATGAACAGCATGCACATAACCTGGTGGCTGTTCCATATAGACCTCTTCTTGCAAATCACCATGCAAGAAGGCATTCTTTACATCCATCTGATGTAAAGACCATCCCTTTGATGCAGCCATAGCAATGACCGCTCTTACGGTTGCCATCCTTGCAACTGGACTGAATGTTTCTTCATAGTCAATACCATATGTTTGTGCATACCCCTTGACTACTAATCTTGCCTTGTATCTGTTCACAGAACCATCTGCATTGTGCTTCACCTTATAAACCCACTTACAACCAATTACATTTTTACCTTTAGGCAAAGGTACCAATTCCCATGTAGCATTAGCTTCCAAGGCATCCATTTCTTCATCCATGGCTTTCTCCCATTTTTCTTTTCCCATGGCTTCCTCAAAAGAAGTGGGTTCTGGTTCCTGCATCACTTTGACAATATATGCATAGTGAATGGCTGTAAATCCATCATATTTCAGCCTATCCACAGGATACCTAGCTCTCGTAGACCTGCGCAAAGTAGGTTCACTCCTAGGTGCTCTCAAAACATCCCTGGTCTTCCTTACTCCAGGTGTAACAATAGAATGAATACCCAACTCATCATCAATGCTCTGTTCTGAGCCACTGGATTCACCATCCACATAAGAGTGACCTACATTCACATCAAACATGGACTGATCAACCTTCTCTTTTCCTTTTCGTGATACATGCATACCACTATCTGCATTACTTTGAGAAGATTCTCCTGATCTCAATCTGCCTGTCCATGGCGAAGAATGTGAACCACTGCTAGAGGACGCTCCAGGTCCACTAATATTTTGTGACTGCTGCTGTGAATTCTGTGCAGCATTACCATTTTGTGCATCTACATCATCAATCACATTTACTGGTTTATATCAGCTACTCATCTTATCAAAAACAACATCTCTGCTCACTGTAAACTTACGAGTAGAAGGGTTATAGCATCTATACCCTTTTTGCTGCAGAGAGTAACCAATAAAGATGCACTTCTCAGCTTTTGGATCCAACTTGGATCTCAACTCATCTAGCACATGTACATAGGCAATGCAACCAAAAATTTTCAAATGAGAAATATCTGGTTTCCTACCAGTATACCTCTCCTCTGGAGTCATTCCATGTATTGCTGCAATGGAAGTCCTGTTCATTATGTAGACTGCTGTAGCAACTGCTTCAGCCCAATAAAAATCTGGCAAGTCTTTTTCATTGAGCATGGTACGAGATACCTCTCCAATATGCCTGTTTTTCCTTTCTGCAATTCCATTTTGTTGTGGGGTATGACTGCATGAATATTGCTGCTTTATGCCATGCTCCTGCAGGAACCTTGCAAACTCATTTAAGAGGTACTCTCCCCCTCCATCTGACCTTAGGCATTTTATCTGCAGGCCTGTTTCTTTTTCAACCATCGCTTTAAGAGTTTTGAAATGCCCAAAAACTTCACTTTTCTTGTTCATAAAATACACCCAAATTTTTCTGCTATAGTCATCAATAAAACTGACAAAATAATGACAGCCTCCAAGAGATGCAGCTTTAGTTGTCCACACATCAGAGTGGATTAATTCCAATGGCTTCTTACTCTCTTGAACATGTCTAGGAAATGGTTTCCTTGCCTGTTTTCCAAATTGAAAGGCTTCACATACCTTATGCATTTCTGCAACCTTGAATTTCGGCAAACTTGCAACAATATTTTGGGCCTGCATTGATTTAAGTCACTGTACATTAACATGACCAATGCGTTTATGCCAGATATCAATATCTGCAACTACACCGGTCCCATATGCAAACATTGCTACACTCAATTCAGACATGTCTGCATCCAATGTAAACATTCTGCCCTTCTTCTTTCCTTTTGCTATCAAGCGACCTTTATTTTTCATATCCTCAACAAAGCATCCATGAGGATTAAATCTGACCTGCAAGCCCTGTTCAACCATTTGACCAACAGAAACCAGATTCTTGGTGATATTCGGGACATGAAATACATCGGACAGGTATTTCTTTTTCCCATCCTGCATAGACAAGGGAATTTTTCCAATCTGCACAATAGGATGTGCACTATAATCACCAGTCTCCACAAATCCTGGTTTTTCCATTTTCCTTGCATCCTCCATCCATTCTGCATGACCTGTCATGTGGTTTGATGCACCTGAGTCAACATACCATACATCATTGCTTTCTTCTGTACTTGTCACAGAATTGTTCATGTGCTGCACCATAAACAAGTGCTCATTTCTGTCATCACCCTGTCTACTAGAAGATGCATAATTCCCTTGTTGCAGTTTTCCATTCATGATGTCATTCTGCTTTTTATAGCAGTCTTTAGCCATATGACCCATTTTACCACAGTAGTAGCATTCAACATTACTGTTTGCATTTTGGCCTCTTTGCCATCCACCACGACCTCTTTGGCTCCCCCTGCCTCTAGAGTTACCACGTCCTCCTCCATAGGACTGGTTTTCTTGAGTTTGCTGCATATTTTGATTTCTGCCACGGCCTCCAAATCGGCCTCCTCTACCTCTGCCTCTACCTCTTCCAGCATTTGAGTAGAAGACAGCTTCTTTTGAAGTTCCTCCTGAAGAAGATGCACCACCATTTCTCTGCTCCTCAGAAATTAGAAGAGCAATCAACTCCTCAAAATTAGGAAATCTTTCACGGACGGAAATGGATGTTCAGAACTGTGCATAATCCTTTCCTAGACCATTCAAGGTCAAGGAAACTAAATCATCATCTTCCACTAGCGACCCAATGGAAGCAAGTGCATATGCAATCTTCTTCACCTTCATGTGGTAGTCGTTGATGCTCATACTTTCTCTTTGCACATTATGCAACTCTTGCTTGAGCTGCATTTTCCTGGCTTGCGTATTTGTGCTATACATTTTTGACAAAGTATCCCATGCCTCCTTTGGCGTACTTGCATCCTGAATATGCACAATCATAGAGTCTGAAATACTAATAGACAGCCAATACATAACTTTCCTGGCTCTCTCATGCCATGTTTTGAATGCCTGCATTTGCTGTTGATTGGGAACATCAGGAAGAACTGGTTCTTCTTCATTTCCTGCAACAAATTCCCAATATCCTTTTCCCATAAGGAAATTTGTCATTCTAAACTTCCATGCTTGGAAGTTGTTCTTGTCAAGCTTTTCAGTGACAATCTGTGAAAGAGAATCAGATGCCATTACAGAAGACTGGAAAAAATTCTGTCACTGCAAAAACCACAGCTTCACCCTCACACGGGAAAATCTGCAAAACTGGCGAAAGTGGTATTTGACCACACAGTCACTTCCTAGTGACGATTTTGCATCAACAGGCAACAGGGATGATTCTGTAACTCCCAATGTCTCTGTGCACAAGCATACAATGCAATTTTTACAGTAACTTTTCACCGACCTGTAGAACAGTGGCTGCCCTGCATAAAACTGGGCCTTTTCCTGAGTGCGTGTAGAAAACTTCCGCCTCCAAAACAGGCCCTGAAATGGCCTCAAATCAAAAAAACAGGGTCGCCAAGGGCTAAAGCCTTTCCCGCAACATATACTGCCCTCTTGCTTCACCGCAAAGGGCGTCTCAACCTGAGACAATGCACTCCTGTACTTTCCGGCTGTGCTACCTGCAGATATCTGCTCCCAAAACAGAAAATGAAAGCAACACTGCTCCTCTTACCAGAACACCGCGAGCTTGGCTCGCTTTCTTGAGCTCCTTACCACGAACAAGGCTCTGATACCATGTCAAGATTGTGGGAGAGAAGGAAGGAGTCTCGCTTGAAGCTTTCTTGCTTGCACAATGGGGGAAGACACACAAGGGTGGAGGCTGAAAACAGTTTTCCTCTTCTTAGTTGTGTAAGCCAAAAGAACTCAAGTACAAAGAAATAGAAGAACCCTCTATATGGGTCTCAAACCAAACTCAACTAACTAAGGTGGCATACTAACTGAGCCACGAACTAGAGTAGATAAGGATAGCTATCATGTAGCTATTATTCATGGGTGGTGTACCAACCGCATCTGCAACTGACAAGTCGGTGACATAAATACACAACGGTCACCCTGGCGTATCACGAGTGGAGCTCGATATCTCAACAATTAGATAATTGACCAGACCTTCTCTCCTACGGAAAGCATTTTGGGTGAGTCTTATATATGGTTTGATCTTAATTTTGTAAATCTATATACATGCATACAAGGTCTACATAGAGATTGGTATATGGGTGAATTTTGTATGTAGTGATATTAAATTTTTGTATATATTCTCATATTATTTTCTTCTACAAGTGTTACAAAATAGTGTTATGATTATTGCAGAATGAGATGTTGGACAAGGAAACCATTGTAGAAAAGGAAGCAGCCAATGAAGGGTATCATAAAATCAGGAATAGAAGGGTGGTTTAGATGGTAGTGGTGCTGACACAAATGATGGTTTGAATGAAGGTGGTGTAAGTGCCACAAAGGATGATTACCTACCTGTTTTTGCAAATGACACAAGGGTGATGCACCTACTTGAGTTTGAGAAGGAATATCATGAGCTTGTTGTCATGAAGGGAAAAGATGTGTCTAGTGGAGATGAAGGAAAGGATCTTGATGATGATAGCCCTCTTGATTGGTATATGAAGATTAGGCTATTGAAGAGGAAAGGCCTTAAAAGTGGTATTCAAGAATTGTGGGACAATGCCTGATCTGTTCCAGGTGAAAAGAAAGCCACCCATTCTCGTGCATGCAAAAAAAATTTCATTATCACTAATATTAACTCCAATGAATAACCAATTATTCCCTTTCTAGTTGTCACCTTCTTTCTCTCATTGACCTTTTTGTAATCTTAGGAAACACTTAATGGAGAATATATTTATTTTTATTATCTCTTCATATGGTTGTTTGAAAGAATACACTATTTGTGTTGTAGGCATAGCATTATTGAGTTTGTTTGAGCCTAATCTTGATATGTCTGTTGACTTATTTTGGGGAGATGATTAAGTATAGCATGGACAAGAATATTATGTCCTTAGTCATAGGGATGCGTATAACATTTTAGAATTGTCATTTGCTTTTTCCATATGTACATGTGGATCGCAACCATGATTCGCAAAGTAAATTAGCATAGTTGTCTTATAGTGTAGGTATATCAACATAGAAACTATATTTAGTAAGTTAAAGGAAATATGTGCAATGTGATGAAGTTTATTGGAGAATACAAGTTTAGCGAAATGCATTTTGGAACAAAAACCATGGTTGCTCATCTGAGAATACACCTTTTGTTGATGATGATACACATAAAGAACAATTTTTGCTGATGATAGTATACTACTTGTAACAGCAAATAAATTTGTAAAGCTCCTCACTACTCATTAGCAAAGAAAAATATGCAAAACTCTATACATTCAAACCTTTCTAATGGAAGACTTTTTTGTAAGGCTAAATCTTTTGTCCTGAAAGAAGTCCTCTTTTGATGGGAATGTTATTGCCTAGCATTGTTGTCATCTCAAAACCTTCTAATTATTCTTTAGTTGGTATTTGGTTGAAATCATAGTTGTCATGGCATATGTGTATGATATGATATGGTATGGTGTAGTTGCATTCATACTCGTATCATATGTGTATGATATGGTATGGTATGGTGTATTGCATTCCAATCATACTTGTATGATTGGAATTCCAAACAATACGACATGGTACGACATAGTTGCCTTCATAGTCACATTAAAAACACATGGAAAAATATTTCATACTTCCTCTTTTCTAGATCAAAAGATAACATGTTTTGCTTTTTGGATTTCAAGAAATCACTTGTAGTTTTACTAGTTTGGATATGTGACCCTTGAGTCTTGAAAAGTTGAATGGCTAATATGTTAATGATGGTGAATTTTTCATTGTGCAACATAAGTAGGTTGGGTAATTTTCTTTTGGGACAACTATATTAGGCTATCTAGTAACAAAAGTTGAATTAAGTTTTTTGCTTGTGTTGTTGATCAAATTGCACATTCTCTTATGTATGCCTACATTTACTTACACCTTTATTAATATTTAGATTGCAAAGTTAGGGCAATCTATGATCTATCCCCAATCCTGAATCATAGTTGGCATTTAAGGTATTTTAAAACTCATTTCATAGAGATACGTGGCAATTTGGTGCAGCTTTTAGAGGATAGATATGACCTTTAATTGGGGCAATGTATGATCCAATCCCAAGGTTTGAATTGTAGCTAATATTTAGGGTGTTTTTAAATTCATTTCATATGATATGATAAGTATGTGGTAGAGTATGGATATGAGTTGTCACCTCAATTCTCCCTCAATTATTGTACATGTATCTTGATAAACTAAGTTGAGCTTAATACTTTCAAGCACAGTATGGACACAATCAACTAAACATCATGGAACATTCAAGAGGCTTTTTGAACTAATACAACAAATGAGATAGCTTAAGAAAGAGAGGAAGCATCCCATTTTGAGTTGGCTAAATGGAAAGAAAAGGAACTGTGCATTTCCAAAGACCTTCAAACTTTCAAATTGAATGAAACTGAACTTAAAATTAAGGTTGACAAGAGACATGGAATAAATCACCAAGCCTAAAGGTCATATAAAAGCTTGGAGAGGAAAATTAGATATTGCTTGTAGTCTCAAATTACACCTTGAACATGTATATGAAATAGAAGTTTCAATGATGAAATCAAAGTAAGAGACTCAACTTAGGCTATCTTGAATCCCATGTGATTGATTGAAAGTTCAAGGCAAAGATACCATCAAAGATGGTTACATATCAAATGCTACAAGGGATGCTATCATAGATTGCTTCATAGCTCTCTCAAGCAATTGTGTACATTCAGAATTGTTTAAGGACGCGCTCCATAAGTGTTTTGATACAACACACAAGATGATCCTTCCACAACATAAGAACCTTGGTCAATCACATTGTCTAATCCATTGATGTGCACCTTTCCAAACCTTCTTCTTTGTTGCAATGCATTTGACTAAGTAAAAATGTGCATCCTATGCTTCTAGCATCTGAATTTATTACAAAGGTGTCACTAGCACACAGAGAACTACTTAGTGCATTATCATGCCTTTGTATAGGAACTTGTCATAGCCACTTGATTCAAATGCAAGGACATCATCTTTCAGTAGCTCAACTTCATCCTCATTATCCCCTCAGGCAATGGCACTAGAAGATGAAAATCCCAAGGTTGCACATCAAAGTGTCCATGAGCAACTGCTCATGCATGAGCTCCAACCTAATGACTTTAAAGTGATCACCACTGCAAAATCTGACAACAAAGCATCAACCTCCAAGCTTCTCAAACCAAGCTCACCACACCCACTAAGAATCCCAAAGTGGAAGTACCATGCATCAAGTTGTTTGATTCAACTAAACCCAAACCACCAACATGGCCATGGACATAGGGGACAACTTGGTGACGTGCATCCGACAACTGGACTCAACTTTCATATTGTTTGCTAGAAGTTACAAACATTTGGACCTAGGCCTACTTAGGTGCATGCTTTGCCGTGTTCTTGGGAAGAATATGAATTCATTTTCACTAAGGCCCCCACTATTGCAAATGAAATGATTGGCAATGAAATTTCACGAGAAGATGCCTTAAGTCAATGCTTAATCACATCCTATAAGAAGAGCAAAATTTCCATGCGACCACAGGAACTTGCTGAATTCCAACAATTAATTGAGTTTGAGTCCAATTTCTTACACAATTGGTACACTTTGCGCATTTCATGAGCTCAAGAGGGATACCAAATCATGGCCAATGCGAAGCAATGACATGTCATCAAGACTTCCAAGTATGACCGGACCTATGTGGCTCCAACCTCATTTAGAGTGTTAGCCATGACAAGGAATCAATGATTAGAAGACAACATCATGCTCCACCCATACTTGGATAGGATCCTAAAGAAGGAGAAACTCCACATTGCAAGCCGAATCAACTTCGATGACCTTTTGATTATTGTATTAACTTATATCACACAAGTGGGCATTTGTCCACAGGATATGGATTGTTATGTGAACCTAGAGTATAACCCCAAGTTTTACAACTGCCTCTTGAAAAAGTAAAGCACACCACGAACACATTACGTACCCATCCACCTTGCTTTCCATAATTCTAGGAAGGATTTTCATACTTTCCAAGAGGGAGGGGGTAAAAGTGAAAGCTGGATGAAAAATCAAAATAGGAATTGACTTTTAAAGGGAAGAATGAATGTGTAAAATGTGTGGATTGATTGATGTGAGCATTCTCATTTTGTCATGTCATTTTACCTTTCATGCAAGAGAGACTCTTTCAAGAGAACTAATTGCGAGTTATTGTGTGGTGATAGGAACCCAAATGGCAGGTGAACAAGATAAAGCCAACAGGCTCCCCTTCTTGGAGGAACAGCACAAAAGGTATGGATTAGCTATGGAGATATGCACGTTAAATCGATTAAAATACCGCAGTATCTACAATCTGGAAGGATTAGTGATATCTAAAGAGGCTATTGGGTAGATGATAGAACGATGTAATCTTGCCAAGTACCTGAAGAAGGTGGGGCAAGACATCAACCACAGCAAATGCACAGAGTTCCTGAGAACCTTTGATGCCCAAAAGAATAGCAACATACTAACTATCAGGCAAAGAGATACCACTAGAGGAGTGAACGTCACACTTAGTCCATAAATTGTGGAGAAGGCACTGGGATTAGTAGATAAGGTGGAGAAGAGGCCAAAGAGGGATGTCTACCAGATGCTAGCTATAGACAAAAAGAAAGCCTACACAAACAATGGAATCAAACCTAGCTAGCACTCTTAAACCCACCATCTAACTGCAAGTGAAAATGGTCCATACCCTCCTCTCAAGCCAAAGATACAATGCTCTCATGAATAGAATAGGAGTGCCATTGTTGGTGAGCCTTGTAGCAAATGCTCTAGATGAGGTAAATTGGAATACCTATGTATGGAAAACAATCCAGGCATCGGCAAAGGTACTAGTAATAGTACCAAGGGCAGCGGGGGGAGTCTTTGACTAACACACTAGAGTCAGAAAGGAAAATACTTGCTTCCAAGGCTTCAACCATAGGGTTTGGAGGAGTACTAATGGCCATAATCTAGGAGGCCTTGGGGGAGATGGAAAGAGAGGAAGTGGTGGAGGAAACCTTGGAATCATCATCACCAACCCAAGAGGATCATCACTCCCACACCCCAGTGAGCCCGCCTATGTCACTCTGGGTGAGGAAGATTTCAACAAGGATTAGCATGAAAAAATAGAAAGAGATGCTAATGAGAGGGAGGCTAACTAACCCACTCAGCAGCAAGAAACTTCGAGTGAGAGGACACTCGATGAGCAACAAGGCTCAGAGCTATCAAGCTAGGGTGGGAGAAGAAAGATCACTCTTAAAATCCCCATCAAAGGAATCCGGACCACCTTTGAAGAAAACATAGAACTGCAAAGGGTGGAAGAAGAATTGAAAGGGCTTGAAGAGGAGCACAAGAAGAAACAAGAAGAGGAGAAACAGAAACTAAGGCAATAAGAGGAGGAACAGATAGCCTGGGCCATTCAAAGATCAATGGACCAACCCTCCCAATCTCAAGAATTGACAATGATGAGCCCAATACAAGACGACATGCCAAGCACAACTGCGATAGTAGAAGAGATAAGAGTAAGACTAGTGTGGCGAAAGGCAAGGGTAAAGCCCCTCTACATATAATCCCACCAGTCATGGCCACCCCTACAATCACCTCAACACAAGAAACTACTGAAGGGGCAGTCAATGAAAGCAACATCGTGACTTGGGTGCACTATTTCATGAGCAAAGTGTAAGAAATTGCACCTACCCCTAGCAAAGGAGCACCCTTGCAAGAACAAACAAGCCAGTAACACTGACGTAGAATCGCGCCAAGGGCCAAAGGTGCCCCGTTTGGGAGTGTCAACTATTTATGTGCATTCAGCCATGTGCAACACTAAAGATTACAACAAGTTGGTGAAAGAGCTTCAAAGACAACTCAACAAGATGACTAAGGAGAAAAAGGCCGTGCTTTTTGCAGAGCTAGAAGAAGATAAGATTGCATTTGCAACCTACAGGTTAGAAAGAACAAGGATAATGACCATCTTAAACAAGGAGAGGATTGCACTGAAAGAGGCCTTAAAGGCAAGGCAATGAGAGAAGAGCTTAGAGAACATGTACGATGAAGAGAAAGACAAGAGTATAGCCCTAGAAAACATGTGCACCTTCAACTCCAAGGAAAGCGCACACCTAGAGCTGGAATATGAGGAGTTAAAGAGGGAAAGAGAGGAGGCAAGGAAAGAGCTGCATGCGGCAAAGACTTAAAGATATTAGGAGATCACGAAGAAACCGATACAGCTGCACAACCAGCTTCAAGTAGCTCTCCATGAACAAACTATACTACGAGTGGAATGTAGAAACTAGGAGCAACAACAAATGCAGGTATTGTGGCTGGAAAAGGACCAAGTAATCACCACTCTAGCCCAGTACCAAAATCAAGGGCTAGAGCATATAAAAGAGAGAGTAGAGGAATGGGCAGCCAAGAATGAGGATAGAGTCAAAGACTTGGCATACCAATTGGCCCATTTCCAAAGTGAATGCCTCTTGGTGGAGAGTAAAGCCACGGCTGTGTTAAGACATGAATACTAGAGCAACAATGAGCTTTTTTAAGCACAATGTTGAATGTCACATAGTCAAGAGAAGAAGAAACACTGGAAAAAGTAAAAAGAAATATTAAATTTGGCAAGGAGAGCATTGCAACATGGACTCCATGCTAAGGCACCCAAGCCTAGCACCAGCTTGGGAGTAGAGGAGCAATGAGCCCATCTAATCTCAGCTTGATTAACCTCATAAGAACTCGACTTACTAGGGTTTGGGGAGCTAGAGTAGCAAGCGTAACCACCTCCGCAAGAGCCAATGGAGCTGATCCTAGACGACATAGGGCGGCCTGATTTTGAATACGACCAAGAAGAGGAAAAATAAGTCCATGAAACAACCACAAGCACACAACCAGAAGTGCAAGGAGAGTGTAATGTGTCTAGGTCGTGACACATTTTAGTAGTCTATCGAGAGTCTAATCTAAAAGATGCCGCCTGGCACTCCCACAGAATGTCACAAGGTTTGTCAGTTGACGACTCCCAAGTCTACTCCACAACAAAATGTATCGGCCAATCGTGTTAGGATCGACCTGAATCTTCCCGGGTTTCTAATGGTCAAGTCATTCTACAGCCTTTTAGTGTTGTTTTGCGTAGAGTATCTAAACCAAGGCGAACTCATATTGCACTTGGTTTAAAGAGAATGGGAAACGAGAGGGATGCATCACTTGACCTCTCTACCCGTAGGGTAGAGTCCCATTCTAGTCCCCTAAAACGATATGAGCTAGGGTTCTACCTGACATTATCTAAGGCCAATACGTCATAGCGATTTGAATGTTGAGAAGCCTCCTAGTTCTTTGGGACCACCTTGGGACCAGACTCGTCGGGGGTTCCACCCACCCACTTCTCTTGATAGCTTTAGTTTCCTACTTGCCTAAGGACACATTAGTGGTAACACATACAAGTAGCTTCCTTAATTAACCCGTTAGTCACATGTTCCTTTACGTAATTTTATGCACTAACACAAAAACAGATCAGACAAAATCCTCAAAAGTAAAGTTTATATTAAAATTCCAATTGAGATACAAATCCCATCCATGGGACGATTCTCACAATCCTTACAAATGCATCTTATTTTCCTCCAAGTTTCTACCCTCGTACTAGTAACAGAGCCTCAAGATTCCTTCCCGAGTCATGTAGACCATCTGAGTAGAACTCCGAGGCAGGGGATTTACAGCCAGAGTCCCCCCCGGCATCCAAGCATCCTCCTACAACCAAATATTTCTAGAGAGACCTCTTACAATAGGTTTGGTCCACATTCCCGACATGGCTATCAAAAACCCCCATTGGATAGGGTTGGCAGCTAGCTGGGGGTGCTCAACACGCCTTTCCCAAGTGTTTCAACATGAATCCTATTAGAAAGATTTTCTTCTTATCAATTCCTTTGTTAGATGACTCATTTTTCAAACAAGTGTTCCTAAGTACAAACACAAGCAAAAGTGCACAATATGTACTAGACAATTCTTTGTTCTCTCTGCCGAAGGAAATTCCAATTTGATGCGATAGCATCTAGTCTCGACTTTATCCATGTTATCGTCGAAGGTTTCTAGAGATAACCTAATTTAATTTCCTCATTCTTTGGAACGAAGGAGTATCTTTGCAATGTTGGTTGCAATTTGGGACATTGGCTTCCCTACAACGAAACCCTACATATTCATTTGAACTAGGATTTGTCGCATAATTCATATAGTTACTTAAGGACTTTGAATTCCTTTCAAGTTCAAGCAAGATGGGCCTTGAGAAGAATCCTTCCAACTTCTAACACTTTAGGGTTTGAAATTATTTCGACTTCATAAGAACCCTATGTATTCTATCACAAGTTTAATCTATGTTTTGTGAGATGTAATAGGATTTCCTATTATTTCAACCAAGTAAACGAATGTGGATGCATAAAATCTGTCTGGCTTAATTGTAATTTAATGCGTATTCTTGAAACTTTTTATATATATTAGCATGAAATTTCCATGCAATTTATGTGCACTTTAACGGCTTCTAAGTGCTATTTTAATCAATCATCTAAGATGAATGCGATAAACAAAATTCTCCTAGTATGCTCATTATCTCAAAACATGCTCAATTAAGTTGTGATAATTAACGTAAACATTTCTTTCTTCCGATTTATTTTTTCTAATACAACGGGGTGTGCCTGATTCATAAGAGATGCATTTTCCGTAGTTGCGGTCCCTTGGTTTGTCGTCCCATTGGTTGTGGTGGGAGTTTCAATGTTTGGAGAGATCTTTCACTTGGGGGCCATCATCCGCAACTGGATTCGAGAAATAAAGAAAGAGGAATGGATTTGAGATGGGAGAGCATAAGAGAAGATGGCTTAGTCAAAGACTGAGATAGAGGAAATTGAGCTAGCTCTCTCCCTTGCAGCTTCTCGAGGTAACTGCTCTCTCTCTCTCTCTCTCTCTCTCTCTCTCTCTCTCTCTCTCTCTCTCTCTCTCTCTCTCTCTCTCTCTCTCTCTCTCTCTCTTTTGGAGTGGTATCCTTCGACCTCCCTCTCTCTCACAGCCTCTCGGGGTCCCCTTATGCTTCTCTAACTGCTCCCCATGCCTCATATTAATAGCTAAACAAGAGAAGAAGGGTTGTGGTTGAGAAGAGCTCTTTATGGAGGGGATCTTGGAAAAATCAACAATCTGCTACTCAAATCACAATTCTGATAGTTCTATTGGCTCCAAAAGTGGGGTATCACTCCTTCTTCTCCCTATTCGAAGTGTTGTTTACTACCTATAAATTGTGATCGCAACACATGTGATTTCGCTAATCCTTCTTTTTTTGTATTAAATTTTCAAAACAGACTGAAAAAACCACTTTTTTTTTTATACATGACATCCTGTTCTAGAAATCTCCATAGCTTTTTAGGATATTTACAATAAGTAATATCTAAAATATGCTAGTTTTGCCCAAAGATCTAATATTTTTGGACCATCCATACTATACACATTAACATTAGTGATTAATATGCCTCATAACTCTCGTTCACGTTGTAACTTCCATGAAGGGTGGCTACAAACCTTGTCAATTTGAGAAAAATGTTAGATTACGACTCTTGGTTTTTTAATATTTTTAATTAAATAAAAAATATTAGTTATTAATGCTAGTTATTTTTTACTTTAGTTAGTCTTTAGTTAGTAACCTTACTAACTTATTAATTGACTAACTAACTTTCAAAGTAACCAACTAATTTTTAACTGCGTAGAAGTATTACATCCTTCTCCCCTTAGAGAAATTGAGATATCCTTATCTCGAGAGAAATCGTGGGTGTTGTTAATGAAGAGTATTCTCATCTATCCATGTAGCATCTTCTTAAGGATAATCCTTTCACTGGACAAGGTATTCTCTAAGAGTTCTACTCCTCAATTGTCTCTCCCTAGTATCTAGGATTTTATTTGCCTGCAGCTCAAGAACTCCTTGGTTAGGCATTAGAATTTTTTTATCACTCAGTACATGGTTAGGATTAGGCACATATTTCTTTAGTAGACTAACATGAAATATGTTGTGAACTTTTATATTTTCAGGGAGCTGAAGTTTGTAAGTATTAGATCCTAGGATTTTGAGAATCCTGTAAGGCCTGCAATACCTTGGGCTAAGCTTTTTAAATTCTCCCAAGGATAAAGAACTCTTCTTGGGTCATACCCGAATGAAAACCATATCCCTCTCCTTGAAGAGCCGTTCTTTCCCATTTAAATCCTCATAAGCCTTCTACCTATCCTTGGCGACTTTGATGTCTTGCCTAATGGCCTTAACATGTTCATCCATTTCTTCTAGTATCTTCTTGGAAGCCTCTACCCTTAAACTAGGGTCCGAGAAAGTTAATGGAGAATAGCAATCATACCCATACAATGCTTGGAAAGGTGTCATTTGAATGCTTTGCTGGAAGGAAGCATTGTAGGCGAACTCCTGAAAGGTGAGAAGGATTGAAGCTTGCTTGGAAGTGAGCTATGGCAGCAGAGAGCAAAAGCAAGACGAGAGAGAGACACAAATGAAAATAGTCACAATGTGTGATTGGGCCTTCTTTTATTCAAACTGTCACTATATGAAAAAAGAATAAAGTGACAGTGACGGGTACCCGCCACTTGTAGTGTGCAGTGGTGGGTACTATCAGTGTAGTAATACACATGCGGCTAGGCAGAGATGCCTTTACCCCCAACAACCTCCCACTTAAAGGTGAATCTACCCTAGTGAGGAGTGAAAAGAAAAAGAAAAGATAGTACAATGTACACATGTACAACAGGATGAGGAAAAACAGCATCTCATCCAACACCCATCAATCTCCTGAGGAAGGCAAAGTGCTCAGCAGTGAGGCTTTTCGTGAGCAGATTTGCAGGATTTTCGTCAGTGGGGATCTTGACAAGGTTAATAGACTTGTCCTCCATGACCCCACATATGAAGTGATACCTCACCTCAATGCATTTCATCTTCACATGGAAGACCGGATTCTTGGCTAGCTGAATAGCACTCATAGAATCTGAATGCAGGGTAGGTATAGTATCAATCCCAAGGTCATGAACCAAATGGCCCAAGCATATGGCCTCCTTACAAGCCTTAGTGGTGGCAACATACTCGGCCTCAGTGGTAGAGAGAGTCGTACACTTCAGAACCCTGGATATCCAAGAAACAGCACCTCCAGCATAGGTAAAGACATAGCTGAAAAAAAGTGGACTTCCTACTATCTGCATGTCCTGCATAATCGGAGTCTATGTAGCCCATAACTCCTGTATCTTGGCTACCATAGCAACTACACATATTTGTTGTGCCCTTCAAGTATCTCATGATACCCTTTATGGCATCCCAATGCTTTTTTCCAAGTATAGCCATATAGCGTGCCACAACACCAACTGCAAAGGCAATATCTAGATGAGTGGCTATCATGGTATACATCAAACTGCCCACGGCTGATGCATAAGGAAACTTGTTGGCCATCTCAGCCCTCTGCTCATTCGTCTATGGACATCGGCCTGTGAAAACCTTCACATAATAAGGTAATGGATAGCCAATAGGCTTTACGTTCTGCATGCGAAAATGCTCAAGGACTTTATAAATGCAATCCCTCTGTGAGAGGTAGAGTAGTCCCTGATGCCTGCTATCGCACTTAATGCGCATACCAAGAATGTGAGAGGCATGTCCCAAATCCTTCATCTCAAAGCTCTTCTTCAGCTGAGATTTAAGAGCATCCCAGCTCATCATGAGTTTTCTCTACTATCAGCATATCATTCACATAGAGTACCAAAATAAGCAAGGAGCCATCATGGGCTTTCTTTCTGTAAAGACACGGATCCATAGCACTTTTGATGTAGCCCTGTGACTGCATAAAGGCACCAAACTTATGATACCACTCCCTAGGTGTCTGCTTCAAGCCATAAAGACTTTTCTTCAACTTGCACACTAGGTGCTCCCTGCCAGGCTCTGCAAAGCCCTTAGGCTACGCTATGTATATCTCATCATGAAAATCCCCATGCAAGAATGTAGTCTTAACATCCATCTGATACATGTCCAAGTCAAGTTGCGCGACTAAGGCCAAAACCAAGCATAGGGTGGTCATCTTGACCACAGGAGAAAAGATTTCATCAAAATCAACTCCATGTTTCTGTTTAAAACCCTTAGGGACAAGTCTTGACTTATAAGCTGGCTTGGGGCTTCTAGGGGTACTTTTCAGCTTGCACACCCATTTGCATGGCAAAGCCTTCTTGCCCTGAGGAAATGCAACCAAATTCCAAGTCATATTCTTATGCAAGGAGTCTATCTCAGACTGCATAGCCCTCTCCTAGGAGTGACTGTCATGCCTACGCATAGCCTCATCATAGATAAGAGGCTCTCCTGCATCTATAACCAAGACATAATGTATCGAGGGCTCAAATCTATCAGGTGGACGTCTATCTCTAGTAGACCATCTCACGGCAGGCTCTATGGCTGGTCCAATACTCTGGCCATGTGTATCAACTACTACTGCAAGCTGTCCAACTTGCTGTGCAGGAGCTTGTGGCTCCTCCTAGAATATAACCCTACGTATCTCTACCACCTTCTCACGTTGCCTATGCATCTTTTCTTCATGGAAGACTACATCATGGCTGCAGATGACTTTCCGTGCTTGCGGATCCTAGAGCTGGTAACCTATCTCACCTGCATCCCTATAGCCAAGAAAAATGCATTTGACACTCTTAGGATCCAACTTAGTACGCTTGTCTTTGGGCACAAGGAAAAATGGCTGACATCCAAATACACATAGATGCGCATAAGACAGAGGTTTCCCAGTCCATATCTCCTCTACAACCTGGAAATCCAAACCATTGGAAGGTGATCTATTTATGACATGCACAGCTATACTGACTACCTCAGCCCAAAAGCTCTGTGGTAAGCCTCATGGCTAACCATACTGCGTACACGCTCCTAGATGGTTCTATTCATTCATTCAGCCAAACCATTCTAGGGTGGGGTATAGGGGGCGGTCAATTGACGCTTAATACCCCTCTCGTCACATAGCTGCTCAAAAGCACGTGACACATATTCTCCCCCATTGACAGTCCTAAGGCATTTCATCCTATGCCCAGTCTGGTTTTCAACAAATGTAAGCCATCTCTGAAATACAGCTACGACATCTGACTTAAGCTTAATGGGGTAATCCCACACTTAACGCAAAAAATCGTCAATGAATGTCACAAAATACTTGGCACCACCCATAGACTGACAGAGCATGGGTCCACAGACATCCGAATGTACCAGTGCTAGGGGCTCACTCATGCATGTCCTACCACACTTCTTATGTGTATTCCTATTCTGTCTGCCATAAACACAATGTTCACATGAATCAAAACATGCGTAGTCAAGGGGCGGTAAGTACTGTAAACCAAAAAGCATTTTCATTTCCTTTAAGGACATATGGCCCAAATGGGCATGTCAAAGAGATACATGTGGGATGGAACCCACTGATAAAACATGGTCAACAGAGGACCCATCAACCATAAGAGGATAGAGGCTACCAGCTTTGGCACCTCTAGCAAGCACAAGTCTGCCCCACGGGTGATCTTCCAGGTAGAATCCCCACATGAAACATGAAATCCAGCATCATTAAGCATCATTAAGCTACCCTGCAGACATAAGATTGTGTGTAACTGTAGGTACATGACGTACATCCTGTAATAGAAAAATACTGCCAATAGAGAACTGCAACTGTACATCCCCAATACCAACAATAGCAAGTGACCTGTCATCACCCAAGCGAACTGAACTAGAGACAGTGCAGTAGGAGTGGAACCACTCACGGCATGGTGTAACATAAAATGAAGAAGCACTAGAATCCAAAATCCAGCAATGCGTATACATAGAGTGAACATCGATCAATGACGTAGCATCACAAGAACTAGCTACAAGTATGTACTCCCCATCGGAGTCATCAATCTGCATGACATTTATCTCCTCGATTTTCACACTGGATTTTGCAAGCATAGTGTTGCGATCAGAGAACTTTTCCTATACTTTGTCTTTCCCCTTCTCTTTGCGCTTCTCATTGCGCAACTCATGACAATGTGGGCATATATGACCCTTCTTGCTGCAATGATGACATGTCACATTAGCATTTCTCCCACGAGACTTGCTACGCGACTTACCACGCGACTTAGACCTAGACTTCTGCGAATCTCTGCCACGTCCATTCCCACGGTCATTCTTGCCATTACCATCTCTGCCTCTAACAGTCAAAGCATGCGACACACAAGAGGCATCCAAGTTCTTACAGTTGATCTCTTCCTGTAGAAGAGCACTCTCTACATCAGGCAAGTTCAAAATAGTAGCAGGAGCAAATAAGGCAATGCGAAATATATCCCATGACTCACCTAGAGTCCGAAGCAAAAACAATGGAGTAACCTCATCATTAAAGGTAATATCCTGTGAAGTTAAGTTCTTGAGAATAGCATGGAACTGGCTTAAATGAGCAGACATTGTCATATTCTCCTTCATGTACAGGTCCATAAGCTGCTTCAGCCAATACATCTAACTTGCTGGACTTTTCTTATCATAGAGGTTCTTAATTTTATCCCAAAGCTGCCAAGCACTCTGTGCTTCCTCACCCACATTGTAATGCACCTGCTCAGTGAGAGACAAGATGAGGGTGGACTTGCATAACTCATCAAGCTCATCCCATTTGTCATCAGTCATAGTTTCAGGATGCTCTCCATACAACCTTCGTGGCTTTATCTGTGATTTCTACACCAATACCTACCAAACTTGGCTCTTCCAATAGGCATAATTCGTACCATCAAGCTTAATGATGTTGAAGAAAGCACTGTCAATGGAAGAAGAACCCATTATGCAGTCCAAAACAGTGCAGACAATTCAAAACTGCTTGTTTTTTTCTGCTCTATAAACAGTCAAAATACCACCAAAACTAAGGCAAAATGACCACGGGCTGATAACTAATGATCCTGCCCACCAAGTACCATCAAAAGTACATAAAATTAGGATGATTCAGTATGAAAATTCCACATCATTCCATACATAACTACTTGCTGTAATAAATTACAGCCAGGTACAATGAGAGCAAACTGTAGGCAAAATCAATGCACCAAGTCAATCATCACTGACTGTCAAAGCATGACCAGCATTAAGTGGGCATAAATCAGCATATGACAGTCATACGGACATCGCGCAAACACCAAGCATGTCAAACAAATCTATCAATAAGCCAACACACTCCCTATGTAATAGGGCAAAGTGTACACAACACTGGCAAGACCTAATACAAAGAGGTGTATGCTCAGGGAGTGCGAAGCCCAAGTCAGCCCAAGTACATGTATGCGGACACGGCATATCAACCATGCAACATCCAAGTGAAGAAGATCCCAGTCTCAGAAGACTCAAAGCTTAGTAGCATAAACCACCTACTCAATGTCTGTCAAAACATCCAACGATGCTCCCACTGGCACAAAATCCGTATGGATCAATCCAAGAAGCTTAAGAAAGGCATATGTCCAAGACCAAACATCAATAAGACATCATGAGCATATAGGTTCTATAGCCTCCAAATAGAGCATCCATAGACATCCCAAATACAACTCTGGCAAGCCAAGAAATATCCCAAGTAAGTTCCGGGAAGCTAGATGCAAGCCAAGATAAGGCACTAGTAGCAATCGGCTCCAAACAATGTAACTAGCATGTAGTAGTGGCATATGCCAAGCATGTCAAGACCAGTCAGACATAGGTAACATACACGCCATATGTACATCCAAGACAGAGCATCAAATGCATTCCAAAGCCGAGCTCAAACTCAAATGAAGATCTGAAATCAAAGACAAGCTCGATGTCATACCTTGAAGGTCAATACTTCATTGCATATCCCAAAGACATAACCCGAAACCAATAGGCATAACCAAACATGAAGTAATAGGCTTCAACCCATTGTTGTATAGCAGTGATTTACTATTCAAAACTGAGTATTTTCAACAAGAAAATCAATCCAAAATGATGGCATAATATGTGCTTCGCATCCCCCAAACGATCGGGCGCCATTAATAGGTACCAAACTGATTAAGTAGAAGTGCCCAAACAAGCATAGCATTAGATACCAATGTTACTTCTGTATAACATGACTGTGGGACTGCTATAAATAGTCCTAGGAATATATAGATCAGACCCAAATCTGATGCTAATGATCAAGGAGGCATCAATACATGTTAGAGATCATTGCCAAGTGCATTGCCAAGCCTAAAGAAGCATGACATAGCCATCACTGAGGAGTAGGCGAGCTACTGTAGTATGTTGTCTAGATCAGCCAAAAAAATGGCACAAATTTGCTGATGTCTGCTTCTACTACTCTGCATCCATGTGGCCTCAACAGTAGTGGTTAGAGGCTCCAAGGGGTGCACATGGAGGCACACAACAAGCCTCAAGTGCCCAAATGCAAGAGGGAGCAAGATACAAGCTCCAAGGGTTTAAGCTATGGCTGCCTTGATTGACTGCAACCTAAGAACTGAATAAAAGCACTAAAAAAACACTTAATACCTTTGTAGCAATGACGTGAGGGTGCCTCAATAGGCTGGGAAGGTGCTCGAGAAGCCGGGGAGTGACGGGAGCTCGAGAAGGTCGGCTATGGCTACCGGGAAGGAGACCCAATGTTGTAGGTATTTGAATGGAAGCTAAGAATTCCACAAACCAAGCTCGGGAAGTCGAGAAGCCTTGCTCTAATACCAATTGAAAGGTGAGAAGGATCGAAGCTTTCTTGGAAGTGAAATATGGCGGAGAGCAAGAGCAAGAAGAGAGAGACACACAAATGGAAACTCCAATAGTCACAATGTGTGACCGGGTCTTCCTTTATTCAAACTGTCACTAAATGAAAAAAAAATAAAGTGACCGTGGCGAGCACTCGCCACCTGCAGTGTGCAGTGGTGGGTACTGTCAGTGTAATTATACATGGGCGACTAGGCAGAGGCGCCTTTACCCCCAACAACTCCATCAAGGGTAGATATTGGATCCACTTCTTGGGTTCGTGACAGCAATATGCTTTAAGCATATCTTCAATCACTTGATTGACCCTTTTTGTTTGGCCATCAGTTTGAGGATGATAGGCCGTACTAAAACAGTGCTGAGTTTCAATAGCTTCAAATATCCCTCTCTAGAAATGAAATGTGAAAAGGGAGTCTCGATCACTGATGATCCTTTTGGGTAGACCATGGAGTCTAAATATCTCCTTAATGAATAGTCTGGCAATATATGAAGCCTTATAATTTGTCTTTAATAGGATGAGATGTGCAACCTTGGTCAGGATATCTACTACAACCATAATTGAATTGTACCCACTTGGAACTAAAGGTAACCCAACAACAAAGTCCATGCTGATAAATTTCCACTTCATCTAAGGGATATCGAGGGATTATAGCTTTCCAGGCATCTTGACATGCTCTGCCTTGATGCGTTGGCAAGACAAACATTCAGTGACATATTTGAGTACATCTCCCTTAAGTCTTTCCCAATGATAGCTCTTCCTGACCATGTTGAGGGTCTTGGCATATCCTGGATGACCAAAAAAACGGGAATCATGTGCTTCCCAAAGTATCTGTTGTTTAAGTATTTGGCTCGAAGGAATACATAGTCTTATCCCGACGTAGACTAGGCCTTCATAGACAGAGTCCTCTTGGTATTTAACTTCGAGTTTGAAACGTTGGTCCTTTTCTAAGATCTCCTTTATCATTTTTTGATATTGTGGGTCATTTTTTGGGTCCTCCCTAGCAATTCAAGGATAGGGTTGCCTGGCATTGACACCATGGGGGCTAGTAATCCAGCCGCCATCGAAGGTTCCTCCATGATGAGAGAGTTGAGGAGACTTAAAGCATCAGAGACCACATTTTTCTTACCATGTCTATATCTGATTTCAAAGTCATACTCTTGTAGCACCTCGATCTAGCAGTGTTGCCTCATGTTGAGGTCAGCTTGGGAGAAAATCCATATAAGCCTCTTGTGGTCCGTGACCAAGGAGAATTTGTTGTTGAGCAAGTAGTGCCTCGAGAGTTTGAGGGCATGAATGATAGCCAATAGTCCAAGTCATGAGTAGCATAATTTTTCTCATGGGTTTTTAACTTCTTTGAGGAATATGCCACGGGATGACCTTCTTGCATTAGTACACAGCCTAGTGCAAATGAGCTGCCATCTATAACAACTTCAAACTCCTTGCTCAAGTCTGGGAGCTTCAAAATTGGTGCTGTCACTAAGCTATGTTTGAGTTGGTTGAAGCTTGCTTGTTCAGTGGCTATCCACACTATGGCAACCTACTTCTTTAGTAGATTTGTGAGGGGTGCCGCAACTAAGGCGTAGTCTTTGATGAAGATTCTATACCATCCTATTAGACCAAGAAAGCTACACACTTCCTTAATAGTGGTTGGTGGGGGCCATTCTTGTACATCTTTAACCTTTGTAGGATCCATTCCCTTTTTTGATGATACAATGAAGCCTAGATACTCAAGCTGTCATTTGAGGAAGGCACACTTCTTCTTTTTGGCATCAAGCTTGTGCATCCTCATGATTTCAAGGACAATGCAAAGTTGAGGCTCATGGTATTCTTCTTCCTTGGAGTAGACCAGGGTGTCAACAAAGAAAACAAGTGCTCGTCAAGGTATGGTCTAAAGATATCCTACATTAGCCTATTGAATGTAGCAGGAGCATTGGTTAATCCAAAGGACGTTATTGTGAACTCAAAATGACCATATCTGGTGTTGAAAGCTGTCTTTGGAATATCCTCATCCTTGATGCAGATTTGGTAATACCCTGACTTAAGTCAATTTTTTAGAAGAAATTTTTCCCTTGTAGGCGATCGAGAACTCATCTATCTTTGGGATAGAATATTTATTCTTGATGGTTACTTGATTTAGCCGTTTGTAGTCAATGCATAGTTGGGAGTTTTCCATCCCTTTTCTTCTGAAACAACACAAGCTCTCCCCATGGTGAACTACTAGCCCAAATGAACCCCTGATCTAAAAGTTGTTTGAGCTACTCCTTTAATTCGATAGCTTTGAGAATAGACATTTTGTAAGGTCTTTTTGCAACGAGTCACGTAATCATAAAATTCTCATTATTCAAAAGAGATATAAGCCTCAAGTACAATTATTCAGGGGAGATAGAGATAGGGTGGATAACTATTCCAAAGATACATCAATACCAAGAGAACAATTCCTTATTGGATTCTTCTACAGGGACAGAGTACTAATATGGTTTTGGGGAATGGATTCTCAGGAAGCGATAAGTCACGGGAAGTTCAAGAAATCCCAGCTTCTGATAGCCATGATGTTTGCATCGCCCCATCATTTTAATTCTATCTACTGGCAAGACTTTAACCACCTCTTCATAGATGTAGCGAGTCTGTTCTACCTGCCACGTCCGATGTAAACATCGTGACAAGACGCTGTTGAAAGAAAATCTTCCTACTGATGCATACATTAACTTAGATGTTTTGTACAGAGTGGAAGGTGTAGAAATTCGGGCCATTATTATTATTCATGAGTAGAAATTCGGGCCATTATTATTATTCATGAGTAGATACTACTTAAGGGAGTAGAGGGAATGCACTTTCTTGACTTATGAAGGATTTTTCCCAGAATGTTTCTTTTTGGATCCCACCAACTTTGCTATATGGAGAATTTGCTCACCAGTGATTGTTCTTGCCTTAGTGTGTCCATCCTCGGTGACATATATTTCATAAGGTGTGATGGCCACCTTTTCAACCACACCCAACCTTCGAGCTAACAATAGTTGAAGGTAGTCTTCATACTTTGCACTTCTACAAAACTCCACACCGTTCATGCATAGTTGTCCTCCTTTGATGTGGATTAGGCCAGAGAGAGAGAGGGATTTGATGATTTGGAGACAAGGACCTCCCGGAAGGGCCTTTACTTTGTTTGCAAAACACTCACCACAATTATGAGAACCTAGCAATTGATGGCAACATGATTTTCTCCGTTGTGAGAGAATGGAATTTTTAAGGTGAACACCTTTTACCCGCATATATGCCGTCATCCGATAGGCATACTTCCTTTCTTGGGCTTCCTTGGGAGACCATTGTGGGAGTCGTGGACTTCAACCAGCTTCAAAAAGAGTTGGTGAAGGCGTTGAAGAAGAGCCACTTGGAGTACTTGTTGTAGAGGATGCACCATCATGCGTTGTATCGTCCCGCATGGATGAGAATGTCCTCAGCGGGGGCACCAATTTATGACGAAGGAAATTCAGTATGGCAGCCTCTATACTATGCCAAACTCCCTTCTGCCACAAAGTGAATGAGGTAAGGGCACCACCTAGTCATGGAAGAGCGGACTAGGATGCTATGCAAGAGGGAGAGGAGATTGTGAGAGAGAAGAGATGAAAACTAAGAGAGGGAGAGAGAGAGAGTGAGTGAGAGAGAGAGAACTACGAAAAAATAGATGAATCAATCAACTTAAGAGATGGAGAACCCTCGGGACATAACCAATATACACAATATGGACACCAATATCATGGGCTTATTACATTGTAGAGTATACATAAGCTATAGTAAGAGAAGGAATTTCATAAGCTCATGAGGGAGAATGGGGAAGGCTCAATAGGGCTAAGGAGGCCTCTTGGCTCCCTCTCTTCTTCTTACAAATTACAAAGGAGAAGGCCTCTTTATATAGGCCTTGAGAGTGTTTAGGGAGGAGGTTAAGATGTAATAGGAATTAACACCACCAAAGCTGCATTAAGGCGGTTCCACCAATGTGGAAGCTCCATCTAGATGTTTTGTTGACCTATTTGTACTTAATCAAGCTCCATCATAGGTGAGTTGTCTCCATTCTCCCCCCCTATAGCTTGAGTCCAAGAGCTTTCCTATAAAAAAATATAGAGAATCTTCATAAAATAAGATCATATCTAGCAATAATAGAGAGAGAATAATAAGAGTTCATACATTACTACTACAATTAAGGATGATTTGAGGGTGATTTGGGAGGGGAATTCTAATGGTTTATTAGCTTGAGAGAGAGGAGAAGAGAGGGAAAAGGGTTGGGGGACTAATGAATAATGTTTTATGGAAGTGTTAAGTGTGGGGAAGAAAGTATGGATGTGTATAAAATTGGGAGGTGGTCTCCACTGCAGTTGGAAAAAGTTGGCATCCACCGTTTTGGCCATATCTCCCGACTCGTAGCTCCAAAAATTTATAAAAAAATACCAGCCGTAACTTCAGCTCATGCGCTCCAACTTTCATGTTGAAAAGTTTTTTTGGATCGGAGTGGAAGTATTTTTAAAAAATCTTACAGAATCATGTGCCCGATTTTTCTTCCACTAATGCTTCCAAGAAGGGTCCCATTTGGTTGAATTGTCATAAGGCTCCAAAGTCATGACATTATGAGCCTCACATGCCCTTTGGATGGCTCCAAATCTATTTCATATCTTTTCTTTTCACATTATACATTTTCCCTTCACCTTCCTCCATTGATCTTTACTCTTCACCCCCCCCTTGGTAAATCGGTCCATGAAATATTTTCATCCAATGATTTCTTGGATTTCCCAAGAGTTTGTTCCCACCCTCTTCTTTATTTCAAAGCTCCAAATGTACAAAAAATCAACAAAGTATTAGACAAATATTTTTTTGTGATTTTCTCGGATCATATAGCCCTCCCCAACCTGGCTAGAGATATTTATGCCTCTAGACACTCTTTGGTATCTTGAGCTAACCCCACCCTGATGTGATAGGGTTTTAAGCGCCATCCATTTACCCTGGTCTTATGAACTCTTCCCTCAATGTCTTGAAGTTTGTAGGAGCCATTGTTGAATTTTTTTGTGACCCAAAACGGTCTCTCCCACCGATAGAGAAACTTGCCATCCTTTCTTTTATCAAAGCGATTGTCATATCGAAGCACTAAACATCCCTCCTTGATGTTTTTATCTGTTAGCTTCTTGTTGAAATTTTCTCTACACTTCTCAGCTTCCTGGGAGTAGTGGTTGATGGCTTCTTCACGATCCAATTGTAGCCTCTCTAGGTCCAGTAATCTTTGATGTAACTTCTCCTTTTGAGAGCCTACTGTGCCACCTAATACCCGAAGGCTAGCTAATTTCACCTCAATAGGCAAAAGAGTCTCTTGTCCATAAACTAGATGAAAAAGTGTGAACCCTAACATGGTTTTGAAGGAGGTTCTGTAAGCCCATAGAGCTCCACTAAGGTGCTTGTCCCAATCCCGGGGCCTTGAATGTACCTGTTTGCTGATGATTTTACAAATCATTCCATTTACCTTTTCCACCAATCCATTGCATTGAGGGTAGTAAGGGGTAGAGTGTCGTCGTTGAATATTTAGCTTTTGCATGAGTTCACCCACCACATTAGCTCTAAACCCTGGTCCTCTATCTGATAGTATTTCAAGAGGGGTACCAAACCTACAATAAATGTGGTCAAAGATGAATTTACTCACTTCCTTAGCAGTGATTCTTCTAGTTGGCATAGCCTCGGCCCATCTAGTCATGTAATCTACCCCCATGATAATATACTCTTTTCCTGATGGAGTGCATGGTAGAGGCCCTATGGCATCAATTTCCCACTTCTCAAAGGGTCCATAGACCTTGATTGGGGTTTGGGGTTCTGCTATGAGCCGTCGTGGTCCTGATTTCTGACATTCTTCACATGTTTGACACCAATATTTGACATCTCGGTGTAGACTGGGCCAAGTAAAGCCGGCTTGTAGAACCTTTCTACTTGTGATGTCATGTGCAAAGTGACCTCCACACACATCATCATGGCAAGCTTTTAAGATTTCTTCAATTTTCCATTTTGACGGCACTTTCCTAAGCACACCATCCTTACCAAGACAATACAAACTCTCATTTACTATGCGATATCTTGTAGCCTTCCGAGCTAGCCACTGTCTTTCTCCCTTAGTCAGGTGTTTGGGAGCTTCTCCTTGTTCTAAGAGATGTAGAATATCTTCTAAGTCTTCCTTGCCTTGTCGCAGTGGGGGTTTGATAGCCACTGCTCCCACCATTGACTCATTCAGCTTTGATGATGCTAGATGGTCGGCATCTTTGTTCTAGTCTCTTGGCACATGATGTACTTGTGCCTCCCTAAATCTTCTCATAAGAGATTTGGCCCCTCTCATTTTACTAGAGAGGTTTGTATTTTTGCATGCCCATGTACCTTGCATCTGCCTTACCAATAGCATGGAGTCTCCAAAAGCATTTAATCTCTCGATTGAATTACTAAGACACCAACAAAGACCATGAATTAAAGCTTGATATTCTGCCTCATTGTTAGAGTGGACACCTTCCAAGATGATTCCTTCACCATAGATTTTCTCTCCTAAAGGAGAGAAAACAACGATGCATGCGGCTGCCTTATCCTTAGTTCTCTTGTATGCACCATCAAAGTAGAGGCTATAAGCATCTACAAGAGTTTTTATGGATGGGGGTGGTGGAAGGTTCTTTCTTTTCACCATGATATTTTTCTCATAGCACCTATTTGTCAAAATATCAGCCAAGCATGCCCGAGTTGTTTTTTCAACCTGCACTGTATAGTCAAACTCTTGAAGTCGGACCACCCACTTTGCGATTTTGTCAGAGATTTCCATATGTTGTAGTGCATAGGGAAACATATCCTCCACAGTGATGATCACAAACCTCTTTGGAAGTAAATATGGCCGAAATTTGGTTACTGCAAACATGAGGGTCAACACTAGTTGTTCCATGGAGGTGTAAGCCTTCTCTGAGGCTTTCATGAGGCGGCTGGCAAAATACACAGGCCTCATGAAGGATGTTTTTGGATCTTTTTGTAGGAGAGCAGCACCAATGGCCTCTTCTCCCACACTAGGGTTTACAAAGAATGTTTCTTCCCAACAAGGCTGGAGGATTATAGGAAGTGACCCCAACATTTTCTTTATCTCCTTAAAATATCCTTCACTTTGTTCACTCCATACAAGTGTTTCTTGGCATGTCAGTTGCTGCAGGGGGTATATGGCCTGAGAGAGTAAGTGTATAAATCTACCCAAATATCTTAGCTTTTGTAAGAAGGAGACCAATTGTTTGATGGAGGTTCGGGAAGGTAGAGCTAGCAATGTTTCTACCTTATTTGGATCTACCTCAATTCCTTCAATTGACACTACATGCCCTAGTAGTGTAACCTTGCTTTCCCCAATGTGACATTTATCCTTATTTAGTTGTCCACCCGACCTAGCTAAGCGAGTAAATCCTTCATCAACCTTGCGTAGATGTATGTTCCTTGAGCTGTAAATACAAAAGTCATCTATGAAAACCCTTATGGACTTACCAAAGTAAGGTTGGAAAACCATATTCATGAATCGTTGAAAGGTTGCTGGGGCATTTGTGAGACCAAAGGGCATGACCCAAAAGGCAAAACATCCCCATGGTGTGATAAAAGTGGTATTCTTTTGATCCTCCTCTGCAATGTGAATCTGGAAGTAGCCAGAGTAGCCATCACACACCGTATACCGCTCATGTCCCACTACTTTATTCAAGATTTCATCCTGAAATGGGAGAGGGAAGTGGTCCCTCTTTGTTGCAGCATTTAGTGGCTTGTAATCTATGCATACTCGCCACTTACCATTTTTCTTTGGCCTCACTACTACTGGGGAAACCCATTCTGAATCTTTCACTGGGTATATGAATCCTGCATTCAAGAGTCTCTTCACCTCCATCAACAGTGCATCCTGTTGCACAACTCCCAGTCTTCTCAATCTTTATACTACAGGTTTACTTCCTTCTTTGAGTTGGATGTGATGCTTCACTGCAGTGACACCTGTAATGTGAGTATAATCAGAAATAAACAATGATGCATGCTTCGTGAGAACATTCACATAACCCTTCCTTTCTTCATCCTTTATATCCTTGGATATCATCTTCTCTAGGCTAGCATCCCATACATCTTCTCCTTGGATTCTTGGGTTGTCTTCTGATGAGGTAGGTTCCTTTAAGGTGACGCCCATAACTTCGAGAGTGCTATCACTCTCTCCACTTGAACTCTCTTCCTCTTCTACCGATGAGGAACATCCACTTGAGCTCCACTCATCGGTAGATGTTTCTAGTTCAAGGTTCTCTTGACGCCCACTCTTCAAGTTGTAAACCACCTTTTGATCGTGGCCACCCACCTTACGTGGCCTCAACTCCAGATCTCCTGTTGCCCAATCTTGCCTAGCTCCGATGCCCATAAGCCAAGGTCTCCCTAGGATGAGGGGATATCCTCCCCCCTTTACTGGCATCACATAAACATCCACTGCTACAGTGATTCCAAAAACAGAAACTCTCAAAGCTTTCACTACACCCACATATGTGACCGCATCATTGTTGGCCATCTTTGCCCTGAAGGTTGAGGATTCCATTACTTCTAAACCTAATTGATGCATAAGTTTTTCTGTCATGACACAAACCTCTGCTCCACTATCGATATATGTTTTTCGAATCCGTTGACCTTTATTTTGAGCCTCCACTATAGGCACTATATCTTTGAGTCCATATACCTTGATTGCACTAACCATTTTACCTTGCCTTGCCCTTGTGCTTACCATTTTTTACCATTGTTGTAGTAGCTTTGGAGAGGCATGAAGTAGTTGTGGCCAAGTAATTTTTGGCCCTTGAGAGCTCACGTCTGCTACCAGATCATAAGGTTGTGTCCTAGAACCCAAAGGGAAGCCAGAGATATCAATTTTAGACCTAGTTCGAGTCTTTCTCTTCTTCCCTTCATCTCTAGGTGCCCGTGATGTACTTGCCTCATTGGTTGCTTCCTTACTTGCCTCAATTTGGACACGTATCCGCTTGATAGGCATGGTCTCTACTACATCCACCTTCATCTTACCTCTCGCTATTTCTTCTTGAAGCCTTCTATCCCTGACCACCTCCTCTATTTTTATGACATTAACATTTGGTTGAACAGCAGGGGTTTCAGCTTGAACATAAGGTGGTTGTAAAATTGCAGGTCGTGACTACTCTTGCTCTTGAGTCCTAGCACGAGGAGGGCTTACTTGTTGTCGAGGACCTCTGGCAGGGTGATCATATCTTCTAGGGTGAGGACAATTGTACATGCCATGTCCATTTTCTCCACAGTTATAACACAACATCTCCCTTGCTTGTCGCCGCATTTGTGGTCGATTCCCACCATTCCCCTCGATAGGTCTTCTTGCACCTTGCACAAGATTCAGTCTCAAATCTCTAGTTGATTAGTAAGATTGTTTATTTATTGGATCATGTCTTCTTAACCTCTAACAAGGCCTGGTGCATTAGATACATTTGGGGAAACTTGAGAGGCCTCCATAGTTGTGATGTTGTTCCCAAACATGCTTGGCTAGCTTGGGCTTGGTACAGAATCTTTCGATTCTTTTCCCTAGTGATTCTCAAAGCATCTTCAAAAGTATTTGGAAATTTCACATTTACCTTCTCCCTGAGCAAGGGATATAAACCTGAAATAAATCGATCCTTTTGAAGGCAGTTTGGAGCTCTCTCTCCAAGATTCAGTGAATCTAACCACTGCCCCCAAAGCTTCAAAAACCCTTCCTCATAAGTTGCATAACCATAAGGATCACTTTGATGGAGGGCCAAAAGCCATTGCCATAACTCTTCAGCTGAGTTAGTTTGTTGAAATCTCTGCAAGAAAGCTGCCTTCAATCCTTCCCATTCAGCTCTTTGGGCCGGATTTAGAGTTTGGAACCACATTCTAGCTTCTTCCTTGAGCACCAAAGGAAAAGCCCTCAACTTTAATGCTTCATCATCCCTCCCAGAGACAAGGAAGGCCATCTCAAGGTTGTCCAAAAAATCCAATGCATTTTCTCCATTGCACCCAAAGAAGCTTGGAAAAGCCATATTGCCTTAGTAGAGTACAAAGATGAACACATCTAGACTTAAGTTGTATTTTATGAGGGGAAGGATGAATGGGTTTACAGATGCATTGATTTCAGCAAGACGTCTAGGTCCCAATATGCTTCTAATAATGCCTTGGAATCTAAGCTTTGTGCTCGCTACAATATGCATAGTTTCCATAGCAAGTGGACGGATAGGTCCATACAACTCGTTGTGATTCATGAGAAACTATTATAATAGGATAAAGACATGTACATTGAAGGATGTATTATAGTCTAGCATTGGGAAGATTATAGGTTCTGGTGATACAAGAATCTCCCTTAATCTTTCAGCCCCAAAGTACATGACAAGACGCTATTGGAAGAAAATCTTCCTACTGATGCATACATTAACTTAGATGTTTTGTACAGAGTGGAAGGTGTAGAAATTCGGGCCATTATTATTATTCATGAGTAGAAACTACTTAAGGGAGTAGAGGGAATGCACTTTCTTGACTTATGAAGGATTTTTCCCAGAATGTTTCTTTTTGGATCCCACCAACTTTGTTATACGGAGAATTTGCTCACCAGTGATTGTTCTTGTCTTATTGTGTCCATCCTCGGCGACATATATTTCATAAGGTGTGATGGCCACCTTTTCAACCACACCCAACCTTCGAGCTAACAATAGTTGAAGGTAGTCTTCATACTTTGCACTTCTACAAAACTCCACACCGTTCATGCATAGTTGTCCTCCTTTGATGTGGATTAGGCCAGAGAGAGAGAGGGATTTGATGATTTGGAGACAAGGACCTCCCGGAAGGGCCTTTACTTTGTTTGCAAAACACTCACCACAATTATGAGAACCTAGCAATTGATGGCAACATGATTTTCTCCGTTGTGAGAGAATGGAATTTTTAAGGTGAACACCTTTTACCCGCATATATGCCGTCATCCGATAGGCATACTTCCTTTCTTGGGCTTCCTTGGGAGACCATTGTGGGAGTCGTGGACTTCAACCAGCTTCAAAAAGAGTTGGTGAAGGCGTTGAAGAAGAGCCACTTGGAGTACTTGTTGTAGAGGATGCACCATCATGCGTTGTATCGTCCCGCATGGATGAGAATGTCTTCAGTTGGGGCACCAATTTATGACGAAGGAAATTCGGTATGGCAGCCTCTATACTATGCCAAACTCCCTTCTGCCACAAAGTGAATGAGTTAAGGGCACCACCTAGTCATGGAAGAGCGGACTAGGATGCTATGCAAGAGGGAGAGGAGATTGTGAGAGAGAAGAGATTAAAACTAAGAGAGGGAGAGAGTGTGTGTGTGTGAGACAGAGAGAACTACGAAAAAATAGATGAATCAATAAACTTAAGAGATGGAGAACCCTCGGGACATAACCAACATACACAATATGGACACCAATATCATGGGCTTATTACATTGTAGAGCATACATAAGCTATAGTAAGAGAAGGAATTTCATAAGCTCATGAGGGAGAATGGGGAAGGCTCAATAGGGCTGAAGGAGGCCTCTTGGCTCCCTCTCTTCTTCTTACAAATTACAAAGGAGAAGGCCTCTTTATATAGGCCTTGAGGGTGTTTAGTGAGGAGGTTAAGATATAATAGGAATTAACACCACTAAAGCTGCATTAAGGCAGTTCCACCAATGTGGAAGCTCCATCTAGATGTTTTGTTGACCAATTTGTACTTAATTAAGCTCCATCATAGGTGAGTTGTCTCCATTCTCCCCTCCATAGCTTGAGTCCAAGAGCTCTCCTATGAAAAAATATAGAGAATCTTCATAAAATAAGATCATATCTAGCAATAATAGAGAGAGAGTAATAAGAGTTCATACATTACTACTACAACTAAGGATGATTTGAGGGTGATTTAGGAGGGGAATTCTAATGGTTTATTAGCTTGAGAGAGAGGAGAAGAGAGGGGAAAGGGTTGGGGGTCTAATGAATGATGCTTTATGGAAGTGTTAAGTGTGGGGAAGAAAGTATGGATGTGTATAAAATTGGGAGGTGGTCTCCACTACAGTTGGAAAAAGTTTGCATCCACCATTTTGGCCATATCTCCTGACTCGTAGCTCCAAAAATTTATAAAAAAATACCAGCCGCAACTTCAGCTCACGCGCTCCAACTTTCATGTTGAAAAGTTTTTTTAGATCGAAGTGGAAGTATTTTTAAAAAATCTTACAAAATCATGTGTCTGATTTTTCTTCCACTAATGCTTCCAAGAAGGGTCCCATTTGGTTGAATTGTCATAAGGCTCCAAAGTCATGACATTATGAGCCTCACATGCCCTTTGGATGGCTCCAATTTCATATCTTTTCTTTTCACATTATACATTTTCCCTTCACCTTCCTCCATTGATCTTTACTCTTCACCCCCCCCTTGGTAAACCGGTCCATGAAATATTTTCATCCAATGATTTCTTGGATTTCCCAAGAGGTTGTTCCCACCCTCTTCTTTATTTCAAAGCTCCAAATGTACAAAAAATCAACAAAGTATTAGACAAATATTTTTTTGTGATTTTCTCGTATCAGCAGCTTGGAGATGGAGCTTGCTTGAGGGTGCATCTTGAATTGTGGAGCTATCGACAGATTTGTGGGAGGAGGTACTCTATCGGATTTGAAGGTAAGCTCACTACATTGGTGTGTGGAACAGTGTGTATGGCTATGTGAGACGTAGCCATAAATCTCAATAACAGCGGAATTTTGGTGACGAGAAGTGCTTAAAAATAGCTAAAAATTATGAATATCAAGGGAAAAATATTCAACGTCAAAGGCGGCGACTCCAGCTAGGACGATTTTAAGCGTCAAAGTGCTTTAAAGGCGCCCGAGCGACACTTGTTGATTTTTCATAATTTTTCAGACAGTCGTGCGGGTTGACACGAGTTACCGACCAATGCGGGATGCTAAGCCGGACGCCCAGGATTTTTCAGAGCAATTCGGATTCCGGACGGGGAAATGGCCAAGAAATGGTCAAGATTTGAAAGGGTGGCCACAACATGGACCAAAGGGGGGGTGCCCTTTGGGAAAATTTTAACCCCCCAACCAAAAGGCATGCAAATAGAAGAGAGGAAATCGTGGAGAGAGAGGAGAAGAAGGCGTGAGCAAAATGCGCCGAATTTCACGCCATGGATGGGAGGATGCAATCTTCAGCCTCAATACAACCCACATCACTGATCATTGCCCTTGCTTCCCTCCTGGATGCCAATCATATCGCCGCCTCTCGCCCGAGAAATGGTGGTCTCTATGAAGATCTCTGATTTCAGTCTTTCTCTCTTCTCGCTCTCTCTCCTCTAAGGGCAAATTCATGTGGTGAAGAAGAAGAAGAAGAATTGATGACGGATGCTTGTCCAATGAAGACCGGATTGCTCCATGGTTTAAGAGGAATGAAGATTGCTGATTGTGGACTGTCATGAGCATTCATGGTGGCTGGAAATCAGTCCCGAGATATGGCAAATAAAAACCCGCAACCCGCAAAGAGCGGTATTTTTTACAAAGGAAATTGATGTTTTATGCAATTTGCTTCATGAATACTTATTCCCATGGGATGATTATGCATCATAATGTTTTTTGCAATGTCTTCCAATTGTTTGAAATTAGAAAATCAGAAAATCATAAGTGTTGTGGATAAAATTAGTAGTGTAAAACCCGTAAAACACACGAAATATAGGGAAATTTGATATTTTTGAGATATAATTGGAAAATATAGTAAGATACACCAACTAAATTTGTGATTTTGCTGCAAATGAACCTAAGGGCCATAGCCCACAACTCATTTTGTATTTTTATTTATTTAATATTACAAAAAAATACAAGAAAAATAGGAAAAATATAAGAAAAATATGAGAAAAATAGATTTTGAGTGTCGAAAATTAAGGAAAAATAAGATTCATGTTTGTGGATGTATGGAGGGTCTGAAGTATGAGGTTTAGCCTCAGTTCAGCCCTACCTTTATGTTCTAGTGAGTTTTTATTGCTTTTCATACAATAAAAATGTGAAAAATGAACCCTAAACCGGTCAATAATGCACAACCTAAACAGGTGAGGGGGTAGAGTGTATAAAAAGTACTTAAATGTTGAATGAAATGATGAAAAGCTTGCTGGTTTTTATGCATACCATTTAGGTTGGTTGATAATTAAGGATTAAGAACCTAGTAGCACGAGAGTTTCTCGGTGCTAGGTTCATGCAACGCCGCATATGAGGAATAGTCTAAATCATTGAAAGAAATGTTTTTCACATGTGCACAAATACTGATTTTCTTAATTATTTGAGCACGTGGACATCCACAATTTGCATAAATCATGAAGAAACTTAAAGATATCAGACAATACCTCCTGGATGCATGGCAATTGCTTTTTAGAGGAACATGACCAACGTTGAGTGAGTAAGGATATCCCAAGATGTAGGCTAGGTGTTGGGTCTAAGGGGAAAGTAAAGTGAGGAAGCATGGTATATCTCCTGGAAATACACGAATCATAAAAGAGAGAAGTTTGTGTTCGTATGTTATATATGTTTAGCGACGCATCGAGGGGCCAATCCCCAAGGTGTAGGAGAGTCGCAGTGAGGTAGCGGTAGTCAGCCATGGGAGAACCTCCTATGTTTGTGTTTCGTGCTATTTGGCAATGTGTTGGGACTCCCTCTGAGGAGTGTTAATTGGGTTAGAATTGGACTACGAGACGTGATACAAACGCAAGATGTTTAGAAAGATGATGTTGTATGTGTCATCCACGCTCCTAGCCGCGAGGCCGTGGGGTTGTTGAGCACATGATAGAGGTCCGGCTAGTGCATGAGCCAGTGCTGGCCCGTGTTAGGTCCCATCAGTGGTGCGTCTGCCGGGAGCCGCTTAGAAGTGGCGGTCCTTGAATCCTGGTTGTCTAGGGACCAGTTAGCAGTTTATGCCAAAGGATACTGAGATTGACCCGTTATTCATTGATAAGCATCGTCTAGCCGAAATCCAAAAGCAAGAGAGAGACGAAAGAGCTAGGCGATGTGCTAAAATTTTTAGGAGGTATTCCCCTAAGCGTAGCGGTGCTGAACCCTTACAAGGGAGTGGATCTAGTGGTCCTGGTGCCACAAGCAGTAAGTTAGGAGAAGGTGGGAGCTCTAGTGTTCCCCTTCCTTCCATAAGCCAGTCTACATCAAGTGCGGGAGGTGTAACCCCACCATCCCCTATTTCTAAGTGCAAATCCAATTTCCGTCATGGCACAACCTATTGCAATTCCTGCAGGAACGACGGATTTGCCGGCTCTAGGTTACCCGATACCCATTTTTAATGGGCTAGTTGAGGAAGATGCGGAACTCCACATCAGGGAGTTTCAAAAGCTGATGTTTAACTGTCGCATCCAAGAAGAAGGACATTTAATGATCTTCTTCAACATGACTCTCAAAGGAAGAGCTGCCATATGGTATCATGGTTTAGAAGCCGGAACCATATTGAATATTGATTCATTTTACGGAGCTTTTTGAAGGGATTTTTCCCCTGAAAGGGGTGGGCAATATTGGTTGCGTGTACTTAACATGACCCGCCAAGAACCACACGAGGATATTCGTGCTTATGCGAAGAAACTAAAAGAGGTTTTCTATAAGTTGAACACCTCTATTCCTATCCCCGCAGCTGCCCAATTGCAATATTTTCTGCATGGTTTGGACTTTAATATCCAGTTGCAGTTGAGTAGTGTCCCTTTGGGGGATATAGATACTGCCATTACACGAGCACAAGAAGTGGAATCCGACTACAAGCAGCCTATGCTTCTCGAGGCAATTCGAATATAGGTCTAGCATTGGGAAATAATATGGCAACGGCCAATGGCAGTAGTAGCCAAGGGATAGCGATGGCTAATCCTAATGGGAGAGGGAACATGATGCAGAATGTGCCTTTATTACCAGCTCCCCCTAGCATATCGATCTACGGGCAGTCAAATGGCTCCAAATGGTGGAGGCCAGGCAGTTAATCCTAATACCATGCATGTGGTCCAACAACCAGTGCCTAATCGAATCGTCAAGCCATTTGGAACAACAAGGTAATGATCAAGGCTACGAGTCGAGCACTTCCAATGTTCTTGGCAAGGTTAAGGACATGATGAAGCATTATAGAGCAGTATCGACAAATAGCTGTTGATGTCAACTTCCTTAAAAAACAACAAAATTTGATAGGAAGTAGATACCCAGATGAGGGTGCACCTTTGAGGTTTAGCTGCAAATGGTGTAGTGGTCAACATTATCCACGAAATTGCCCAAATGTCAAGTGCGACATCTGTGGGAAATCCGGCCATTTAGCAGCCACTAAGATTAGTTCCCTCCAGCGAGGTAGTCGGCAAACCAGGGCCTGTTAATCATCGTGCGCAAGGAAATGATTCCCAACGAGAAGACGGGCCTAAACAAATACTCCAACGACCAAAGACTACAGTAGAGGAGCTGCCTAGTGGTAGTGGGGTTAGTTTGATTGAGACTGTGCACGTTAATGACGCTGAAACCTCTAATCTGCGAGTTGTCCTTACAAGAGGTCAAAAGGGTAGAGAGGCCGACAAGGATAAGCCTGTCGACGGAAACCCTAAACAGGGCGACAAAGGAACGCAAGTTCTGGATCCTGCCATGGAAGGGGGACCTCTGAAGCCCGTGGAGAGTAAAGCCGATGTTAAGAAGAACAAGGAACCACCGAGGAAGAAGGTGAAAGTTAAAAAAGAGGCAGTAAAGCCGATTCAGCGACCTAAAGAGCGAATGGTTTGGCATGAAAAGCAAACTCTATCGAACTATCATGAATTCGATTTGGCGAGCTTTCTTTGCGAAGTCAAGCCAGATGTGAATCTTTTACAGCTTATTAAGCTTTCTCCAGGAGTACACAAGGAATTTAGAAATATCCTGCATACCGGGTATATCGTAGAACCTTTGGGTATTGCGCGAGTTGGTGATGACTGGTTCGAGCATGCTGAGAAGCATTGCCCAAGGGTTGCAGCCTATGTCGATGGGATACTAGTAGATTATACCATTGTCGACACGGGATCATCTGTTAACATTATGAGTTCTGAACTGATGGAAAGGTTGGGTCTTGCGATCCAGAAAGATACCTCCACAATTCTCAGAATGACGGATGATAGTTTGAGACAGCCGGAAGGCTGCATTACTAAGGTCCATGTCACTGTTGCAAATGTAGAATGCCTGTTGGACTTTAGGGTGATTCGTTTTGCAGGGCATCCAAGTTACCAAGTATTACTTGGACGACCTTGGATCTTGCAAGCGGACTGCCAAGTGGATATACCCGCCAGTCGGCTGATATTCGGGAGAGGTGCTTAGCGCGTGGTGATTGATGCCTATCCTGAGTCCCCGCAGAGTGAGAGAGCTCCTCTATCTTCTACAGAATTGGAGACATTAGAAGATTTATCTGCCAATGAGACATCATCGAGTGATGAGTCCAAAGAGGGATGCATTACGAAAGACATCTATCAAATCACTCTGAATGAGCCGATAGAGGCCCAAGATCGTATAAGAGATGTAGATGTTATCGAGCTAGACCTTGGCACGCCAAATGATTCGCGGCCAATTAAATTAGGTTCTATGCTCAGTTCAGCAGAAAGAGAGGACTATGTGTCCCTAATTCAAGAATTCTAGGATATCTTTGCTTGGAGTTATGATGAGCTGAGAGGCATTCCTCCCAGCCTGGCTATTCATACTATTCATGTAAAAGAAGGCAGTCGTCCTGTGTGTCAGAAAGTAAGGTGTATGCCTTTCGAACTGAGGGACGGGCTGTTTGAAGAGTTACAGAAGCTACGAAAAGTGGGTTTGATTTTTCCTGTGCAACACACGGAATGGTATTCACCAGTTGTGATCAGGAAGAAGAAAAATAATCAAATCCGATTATGTGTGGATTTTAGAGAGCTAAATAAGCAGACAGTTAAGGATTACTACCCGTTGCCATTCATTGACCAGATTTTGGATCAATTAGCGGATAGGGAGATATATTCGTTTATGGATTGCTTTGCAGGATATAACCAGATGAAAATTGCAGAAGATGACAAGTTGAAAATAACTTTTATTACTGTCTTTGGTACTTTTGCGTACCATGTGATGGCCTTTGGTTTATGCAATGCGCCTGGTTCATGGCAACGAACAGCAGATAAGACATTCGGTGACATATCCCCTGAAGAGTTGAAGGTGTTTATTGATGACTTAGGGGCCGCCACCAAGAGAGAAAGGCAGTTGATCATTTTAAGAAAATTCTTTGAGCGCTGCAGACAATTTTGCATCGCTCTAAACCCACGGAAATGTGTTTTTGGTGTACCTTATGGGCTATTATTGGGCCATGTGGTCAGTTCGGTAGGAATTGCGACAGATCCTGAGAAGGTCAAAGTCATAGTTGCCATGGGCCCACCACGCACTCCGAAAGAAGTTCATAGCTTTCTGTCTTTGGTTGGTTATTACCGTAGATTCATAAACGCCTTGGCAGAAAGAACGTTGCCGCTTACAAATCTATTGTCCTTTAGCTGTTTGTTTATATGGGGTGACCCTTGTAGGGTAGCTTTCGAGGATGTGAAGTAGGAGCTAGTAAAAGCTCCCGTTTTAAAAGCACCTAAAAGAGGTGAGGTATTTTATATATTTTCAACACCCACCATGCATAGTATCAGATGTGCTACTGTTTAGCCCAAATTTGGGAAGAAAAGTGGTATCACCCAATTGCTTTTGCTAGCCGAAAGCTGGGGGTATCTAAGATCAATTATACTTACATGGAGAAGTTGTGTCTTGCGATGGTCTTTGCGACCAAGAAATTTAGGCATTATATTCTCTATGAGAAAGTTATGCTTTATACAAAGGCAGAGGGGCTTCGATTATTGATGAATAAGCTGCAACCGCCTGATCGTCTAGCGAAGTGGTTAATCACTTTGCAGGAGTTTGATTATGACATCAGGAGTAAGCCACCAAGGTTACAGGGTATTATGGAATGTCTTGTGGACTTTGGGGAGCCGAAAGAATCTGTGGCTGAAGGTAGTGACATGGACTCGTTGTTTAAGATAGATACTGTGTCTATTCCCTCCTGGTATGATGCAATAACGCATTATTTATCGACAGGAGAGGCGAGATCCGAACTATCTAAAGTTGAGAGAAGAAAAATTAAGCAGCAGTGCGTTAAAGTTTGCCTTGATCGCAGGTACATTATATCGGCAAGGGTTTGATGATATCTATCGCTGATGTGTGATGCCTGACGAGGTGCCATTCATTTTGAAAGAGTGCCATGATTTCGCTTGCAGAGGCCATTTTGTTGGACAGCTTACAGCACAAAAGGATTTAAGAGCAGGTTACTGATGGCCTGCCATCTTCTAGGATGCGTTCGCGTATGTTAAGAGATGCGATATTTGTCAACGACATGATAGTCGAGAGAATAGGAAAAGACCACTCACCCCTATTATGGCGATCCTTCCATTTGAGAAGTGGGAAATAGACTTTGTGGGTCCTATTACTCTGTCGTCGACTGCACAAAAGAGGTATATTATTGTAGCAACTGACTACTTTACAAAGTGGTCAGAAGCACGTGCTACAAGGAAAGATGATGCTAAAGAAACTGCTAGTTTCCTCTTAGAGCAGATAATATGCTGTTTTGGTCCACCGAAAAAATTAGTGTCGGACCGTGGAACCCATTTCCTAAATAAGGTGATCAAAAGCTTGACAGAGGCTTGGCAAATCAAGCACAATAAAACGACTCCTTATAATCTGCAGGCAAATGGGCAGGTTGAAAGTACCAACAAGCAGCTTGTGGGTATCCTATCGAAGATAGTATCTGAAAAGAAACGCGATTGGGATAAGAAGCTATATGTGGCAGTATGGGCATATAATACCACGTTCAAGCAAGCCACTAGCCACATGCCGTTCAAACTAGTTTATGGTGAAGAGTGCATTTTACCCTTATAAATTGAGTTATTGACCATTAAATTCGCAATAAACCATTCTTTGGGTAGTGAAGACGCCCTATTAGAGCGATTTACAACTTTAGCACACCTAGATGAACTTAAGTTGCAAAGCCTGTTACATCAAGAGGTGGCTAAACGTCGCATGAAACAGTTGCATGACCTAAAAGCGAAGAAGTATACCTTTAAGAAAGGACAACTGGTTTTGTATTATGATGCACGTAGGGAGTTGTTTCCAGGAAAATTGAAACCTAAATGGGATGGCCCCTACAAGATCGTTAGGTTAGGGAAGAACAGGTCTATAGCCCTATTAGCTGATCTAGAGGGAGTAGAGTTTAAAAATAAGGTTAATCTTAATAAGATTAAACCTTATTACGTCTAAGTATGCAAATACAAGAGAAATGCGTTGCAGGTCCATGCTGGGGATGATCTGAGACCTGCGGAAAAGAGCTTAAAAGCCGGTTGATGGGTCGGTTAATCCCTTATTTGGAGCACCCATATCTGGAGCAAAGATACCATCAGGGGAAACTCATCTGGTGGAGCAAAGGATATAAAGTGATTGAGCAAGAAGACGAAACCTTTGTGTGGGAGATCAAAGTCTTCTGCCATCACTGCTTACGACTGTTGACGAGTATCCCTGTTGAGCTCAATGAAGAAGGTGGGATGGAGCCGTCAATTCATCCTCTCAACATGCTAAACTTTGATTACCATAATTACGAATAGAGGAGTTCCTGATGGCCGTCTGTGTAAACCCATTGTGGACATATACATTATACTTTGACGGAGCGTCCAGGGGCCCTAATAGAAAAGGAAGTGTTGGAGTAGTAATCTGAGATCCCCGACGTAGAGTTACGATGAAGTTAGCTGCTATGGCAGAGTATAAAGCCTTGATTATGGGACTGCATATTGCCAAACAAGGTGTATTCATCGATTGTTAGTAAAAGGGGATTCCCAGTTGATCCTGAATCAGCTAGATGGGACGTACACAGTGCGGAATTCCATTCTTTGTATGTATCACCGGACTGCTATGACCCTACTAGAGGAGTTTGAGAGAGTGTCTTTTCAGCTGATTCCACGTTACTGGAATCAGCTTGCGGATTCATTAGCAAATCTTGCTTATGAGGAAGACCTCCTCTTTAATTGTGGTCCTAGTGCAGATATTGTTATCAATGATGAGACAGGACCCGGTCGCTTGTGGAGTATGTTATCAGAACATGCAATATATGGCAGACGATGGTTGATATGGGTGATGCAACGAGTAGCCGAGACCAATCTACTGTTATTATCTGGGACCCACAGGTTAATTAGACGACATATTATGCGTACGCCTCTTTCTATCTATGCAGGAGGGATGGTTCATAACCTCATGCATTTAGTTTAGGGCTACGAGCCTGTTTTTTCTCCTTGGAGGGAGCCTCTTATTGTATATATGTGCTCTTCCAGGGAGGGATGTATAGGTGCTACTTTGCTTTATTTCGTTAGGCCAAGAGGGCCGATTTAGTTTTGTAGTGAAGTGTTTTATTTCATTAGGCCAAGAGGGCCAGTTGTCTGTTTAGTGCGGATGCAATTAATGGTTTCTTGTTTGAGTTCTGTGCTAGACAGGTTTGAAGACGAGCTTGGAAGGAGCCTTTTGTTGCGTGGAAGCTTCTTGTGGCCCTATCCAATTGATATTTTTTCTTTATGAGTACTGTGGTTGTTGTGCTATATGTGTTTGTGTACTTGTTAAGGGGTTTTTTGTTTCTTGTTGGGGACCAGCGTCCAAGGCATGAAGTCCCGAGGTTTAGGTTCAGTATGTTTGAGGGAGGTCTGAGTAGTCATTGCCTCCTGTAAAGACATTGTTAAGCATTGAAAGACCTGTTTTAGTAGGGTGTCCTAGTGACCCTGTTCTGCTAGCCTGCTAGGCAGCCGTTCTAGGAGTTCTTGTTAGTTGTGAGGCAGTTAGCGAAGCCTGCAGAAGGAAAATAAAGATGATAAAAGGAAAAGAAACCCTGAATATCTTCAAGAAAATAAAGATATACAAAGGTGTGTAAAAAGGGATTCTAACCCCTATCAAAGAAAATAAAAGGAAAGGAAAAAATCTTATGAGCAGTTGATCATTGCCTTGCGACGGCCTGGTAGGTTCCTGGGAACGAGTCAGACCTGGGGCCGATGCCTTGTCTTCCTAGGGGTGGCTTCTTACTGAAAAAGAAGAAAATAAGAAAGGTTGGAGTGAAAATAAAAGTGAGCGTCAAAAAAAGATTAAGTGTCGCCTTGCGAGGGCTTCGTAGGTTCTTAGGTATCGAGACAGGACCTGAGGCCGATGCCCTGTTCTCCTTGGGTCACTACGCTCAGCTCCCTCCTTTTTACATACCCGAGTATGAAAAATAAAAACCCTACAAGAAGAAATGTGCTATAAGGAAAATACTTCTTGATCAGGCTATAGGAGTCCTCACCTAGTAGGAGCTCCTGGTTGTGTTATCCTTAGTTAGGTAGGTAGTTCAGACCACCACTTAGGGCAACCTCTTTGATAGTTCTTTTTAGTTTGACTGTGTTGGAGCAGTTCGTTAGTGACTAGCTTCGGATCTTCTATCAGATTCTACTAGGCCTACTCCTTGTGGATGTCATACCTTGGTTCTGTCAGGGAGTAGGGTGAGCATTGTGATGTGTTTAGTATGTATTTATTTTGTATCAGCTTGATGCTTTCTTTGGTTGTTTGTGCAGATCTATCGTGGGTTCGACGGGCTGAGTCACCCTATCCCGTGGTCACCAATGAGAGCGAAATTTTGTGCCGAGAAGTGCTTAAAAATAGCTAAAAATTATTAATATCAAGGAAAAAATATTCAACGTCAAAGGCGGCGGCTCCAGCTAGAACGATTTTAAGCGCCAAAGAGCTTTAAAGGCGCCCCAACGACACTTGTTGATTTTTCATAATTTTTCAGATAGTCATGCGGGTTGACACGAGTTATCGGCCAATGCGGGATGCTGAGCCAGACGCCCAGGATTTTTCAGAGCTCAATTCGGATTCCGGACGGGGAAATGGCCAAGAAATGGTCAAGATTTGAAAGGGTGGCCACAACATGGACCAAAGGGGGGATGCCCTTTGGGGAAATTTTAACCCCCCAACCAAAAAGCATGCAAATAGAAGAGAGGAAATCGTGAAGAGAGAGGAGAAGAAGGCGTGAGCAGAATGCGCCGAATTTCACGCCATGGATGGGAGGATGCAATCTTCAGCCTCAATACAACCCATATCACTGATCATTGCCCTTGCTTCCCTCCTGGATGCCAATCATATCACCGCCTCTCGCCCGAGAAATGGTGGTCTCTATGAAGATCTCTGATTTCAGTCTTTCTCTCTCCTCCCTCTCTCTCCTTTAAGGGCAGATTCATGTGGTGAAGAAGAAGAAGAAGAATGGATGACGGATGCTTGTCCAATGAAGACCGGATTGCTTCGTGGTTTAAGAGAAATGAAGTTTGCTGATTGTGGACTATCATGAGCATTCATGGTGGCTGGAAATCAGTCCCGAGATATGGCAAATAAAAACCCGCAATCCGCAAAGAACGGTAATCTCATTTTTACAAAGGAAATTGGTGTTTTATGCAATTTGCTTCATGAATACTTGTTCCCATGGGATGATTATGCATTACAATGTTTTTTGCAATGTCTTCCAATTGTTTGAAATCAGAAAAACAGAAAATCATAAGTGTTGTGGATGAAATTAGTAGTGTAAAACCAGTAAAACATGCGAAATATGGAAAATTTGGGTATTTTTGAGATATAAATGGAAAATATAGTAAGACACACCAACTAAATTTGTGATTTTGCTGCAAATGAACCTAAGGGCCATATCCCACAACTCATTTTGTATTTTTAGTTATTTAATATTGCAAAAAATACAAGAAAAATAGGAACAATACAAGAAAAATATGAGAAAAATAGATTTTGAGTGTCGAAAATTAAGGAAAAATAAGATTCATGTTTGTGGATGTATGGAGGGTCTGAAATATGAGGTTTAGCCTCAATTCAGCCCTACATTTATGTTCTAGTGAGTTTGTATTGCTTTTCATACAATAAAAATGTGAAAAATGAACCCTAAACCGGTCAATAATGCACAACCTAAACGGGTGAGGGGGTAGAGTGTATAAAAAGTGCTTAAATGCTGAATGAAAAGATAAAAAGCTTGCTGGTTTTTATGCATACCATTTAGGTTGGTCGATAATTAAGGATTAAGAACCTAGTAGCACGAGAGTTTCTCGGTGCTAGGTTCATGCAACGCCGCATATGAGGAATAGTCTAAATCATTGAAAGAAATGTTTTTCACATGTGCACAAATACTGATTTTCTTAATTGTTTGAGCACGTGGACATCCACAATTTGCATAAATCATGAAGAAACTTAAAGATATCAGACAATACCTCCTGGATGCATGGCAATTGCTTTCTAAAGGAACATGACCAACGTTGAGTGAGTAAGGATATCCCAAGCTGTAGGCTAGGCGTTGGATCTAAGGGGAAAGTAAAGTGAGGAAGCATGGTATATCTCCTGAAAATATTCAAATCATAAAAGAGAGAAGTTTGTGTTCATAGTTTAGCGACGTATCGAGGGGTCAATCCCCAAGGTGTAGGAGAGTCACAGCGAGGTAGCGGCAGTCAGTCGTGGGAGAACCTCCTATGTTTGTGTTTCGTGCTATTTGGCAATGTGCCGGGACTCCCTCTGAGGAGTGTTAATTGGGTTAGAGTTGGACTACGAGACGTGATACAAACGTAAGATGTTTAGGAAGATGATGTATGTGTCATCCATGCTCCTGGCCGCGAGGCCGTGGGGTTGTTGAGCGCATGATAGAGGTCCCGCTAGTGCATGAGCCAGTGCCGGCCCGTTTTAGGTCCCATCACTCAACTTGAAACGCTTGAAGCAATAAGCAGTTCGTGGGTCTTGGTGGTTTGCTCAGGAGAGCAACCACATAACCTCCATGTTCACATCCCTTCTTTAGCCTCCCAAAATACACAAGCACATTCCCTTTCTTTTGAAGGATATGTCGCACTTGCTCCCCTTGATAGGTTGGCTTGGTAGTAAGCAACCACATTTCCTACAAACCTTAAAGTGGATCCATTAGGCTTCAATTGTTAGAATGTCAATGTTCTTTTTACAACTAGATCAATGCCATGTTCTAAAGAAGAACCAACTCATCTATATATTCTTTTCAACCCTACATATAGTGCAAGAAAATAGAAAGGCCTAATTTCCTTGAACTATGAGGCTACACCATCTGACCAAACCCAATGTTATGTTAGAGCGACACCCTCTTTTTTTGTAACTAATCATGATGCATCTCGAAGAAGTATTGGACAAACAATGTCTCTTGATTTTTGTCATTAGATATAAAGAAGTGGATTTTTTTTACTACCTCCCCTTAGCAACATACTTATGATTGATGAAGACCTTTAGCTTTATCTTTAACAATTGTAGAAACTTCTAGCATTGCATCACCTTTTCCAACAAGTCCCTTGTCATTTATCTACTTCCATGCTTATTTGTTGCTTCCACATATGCAAATATGTTCATAAGAATAACCTTTATTTGCTTTTTTGTCTCTAAGCAGCATCTTTCCAACTTCTTCACACCACAATTCTTACATTCTCTCATCAAGTATTTCCTATCATGGAAAAGTGTATCTATTTGCCTTGGATACCAAATTGGCTCTCCCACAAATGCAGACACTCATAAAAGTGTGATGTGAAGGCAAGCAACCCTTGCTACTACCATCACAACTAGCACAGATGCCACATTGACAATCATAATCTACTCCATAAAACCCAAAGGTATGAGACCACATGTGGTTCAATGTGTCCTTTAAAAAGGACATTTGCACATAATATTCATAGCAACATGTGTATCTATCCTTCAAACATTATATGAAACATGCCTTTAGTATCTCAAAATTTCTCATGTTGGTCTTGCAATTTTGATGTCGTTCTTTGAAATTTTGAAAAAATGTTGCATGTAATATTTCAAAATCATACCATTTATTAGGCATAATCATACATGTAATATTCATTTTGTACTACACCATAATCATTATGCTATGAACCATGTCTAGTAGACATTTAACATTCTCAAAATGCTAATAGTAGCATATCCAAATTACTAACCAGCATATGCATTGTACATAGCATATTTAGCATGCTAATTACCATACTCAATCTACTAGCTAATATATCCATCATGCTAATAAGTATATCTTGCATGTTGAGTGGGGATTCTAGTATGCTAATAGCTAGCATTTCTAGCATCATAAGTACCATACCCAATTGCTATCAAAGCATACTAAAAATGGTAGCTAGTGATATTTAGCAAGCCAACAAGCATATCTAGTTTCTAGCTATCATATCCAAGTTGCTAGCTAGAATTTCTAGTATGATAACTAACTATCCAATATGCTACCTAGCATTTCCAATGGGCTAACTAACATAACTATTACGGACATTTCTAGCATGCTAACTAGCATATCTAATTGCTATCAAGTTACGCTACAATAGGTTGTCAAGCATTTTTGGTATGCCACCTACCATATCTAGTATGCTAAAGTACAAACCACCATGCCAACTAGCATATCCAATGTGCTCAATAGCATATCTAGTATACTAACTAGCTATCCACTTTGCTAATTGACATTTCTAGTAGACTAACAAACATTTCCAACATGGTAGCTGTAACATATATCTAATGCTATGTAATGTATCTAGTACACTATAGTATTATGAATATGACATTTAGATTATTTATTCAATTAAATAGCACAGGCTTTATACTAGGAATCCTATAGGAAAGAAGGAAAAAACACTTATTCAATAGGAGAATAAGGAGAAATTTCAAAATTATAAACCCAAAAATGCAACCTATTGAGGATTAGTGGTGATTTTGAGCTCAATTAATCACCTGAGGTTCACCAAGAGATGCATAAGATGCTACGAAAAGCTTTTCCTCCCAATTCTCCTCATGCAAACATCCTTCTTTTTGGGGGATACACATGTACCATTTCTCCAATATGTGCAAATTAATTATTTCATTTCATTTGTGATTGGGCTTTAGCATTGTTTCTTATGACACGCAAACACTGAGAAGAGTCAACCATCAACATCAAGATTTAGCCTCCATCATTTTGCTTGTACAAAGTATGACTAATGACTTTATGGACCCTAGAAATTTTAACAATCAGCATGTTGTCATTTGAGTTCAACATCATAGACAATGTTGAATTCCTTTAAAAAAGCTCCTTATTAGAACTTGGTTGCTTGACAAGAGCTAATGTGTTCTAAACATTGGAAAGAATTGCACTTTTAATAGCAACCTCTTCCACTGCAAGATTGCTTATGATTTGCAACATAGGATGCTAAGAAACTAAATTTCAAATTTCTTGTTTCACTTGTGTGGGTTGGATTTCATTCCTATTCTTGAAAATTCTCGCAATATTGGAAGTGATTTTCTCATTCCTTGTGTAATCAAGGGCATGCACTCCACCCTCACAATGATGTTGTATGTGCTCCTCCCATTATTTCCTCTTTCTATCTCTCTCATAGTTCTGAATGGAAACAAGAGCATACTCTTGTGGGCTTGGAATCCATCATTGGTAATAGATGAATCTGGAGAGCACAATTAGAGTGTGGTAAGTAGAGATACCACAAATAGAGATAGAGAGAGAGAGAGAGAGAGAGAGAGAGAGAGAGAGAGAGAGAGAGAGAGAGAGAGAGAGAGAGAGAGAGAGAGAGAGAGAGAGAGCACATATCTACTAAACCTATGCGTGTGCACAAGAGGTAGGAGAGAGAGAAAAAGCACACATGTATTGGACCTATGAGTTGGTTTGGGAGAGATCTAAGAGAGAGAACCTATAAGAGGGAGAGCATGAGAGCACGTCCACCACCATCAATCAAACCTTATGGATCTGAAACATTATTATTTTTAGATACTAAGGTATCTTGTAACCTAAATTTAGGGAGGGAACAACACATCTAATATATTTTTAACTACAACCAATGTCTTATGTGTGAAAAAGCACCACTAAAAACTACAATTCCCAATTTACGAGGCCAATTTCTCTTAATGAAAAGTGATGAAAAGCCTTAAGCTTTGAGTTTGATATGTTTTAATCTGAGTGATTTATTGCAGCAAATGGACCAATGATGCTTTCTTGTTTATAACTAGATATTAATTTGGAAAAAGTATAAAGAATAAGCTAAATCACTATTTTTAAAATGGAAAAATAACTTCATGGAAAATGTCAAACATTCTAAGTCTCTAAATAAAGTCAGCAAAGAGTTAAGATATACCTCATAGTTATAGTGGCCTTTATAAATACTCATAATGATGTCCAATGTGTCTTTTACAACTTGTTTCATTGGTTTGCATACATGCATACATGCATACAACTTTTTTCATTGGTTTGAATACATAATTCATGTATGATATGGAAAAAATCCATGTGGATCGACTATACTAGGCATCTACATTTAATATATTCAACCTACTTAAAAGCTAATTGCTAACACAAACTAGGCACAACAATGTGAATGCAGCCTCACATGAAATGCACTGAGTTGGATCTCTAACATCCCAATGTGCACACTCTAAAATTGATTAAAATTTGAAATCTGAACAAATGAAAGGGCAAAACAAACCTCTTCCATTCCCATCAAACTCTCATGGATCACACAACTAGGAGATGACAAGCATGAAAAATACAGGGTAACATCACCTCTCAAAATCTAGGGAGTGTCTAAAAACCCAATAACCTCATGCAATGAAGCATAGCAAATTGAGAAAAAGGCTTGGTGAATATATTTGTTGCATTTTCTTTTATTGGACAATAGACAACCACTAGCTTTAACTCTAAGATCTACTCTTGAACGTAATGGTACTAAACCTCAAAGTGTTTTATAAGATGAGAGCGGAGTTTTGAGCTCGGGATGTGCCTAAAATTTTCCAAAAAATCCAAAATTTAGGGAAAAATATCAAACATCAAAGGCGGCAGCTCCAGCTAGGACGATTTTAAGCACCAAGTGAAATTTGACTCTTAAAAGGCGCCCGAGCGACATTCATTGATTTTTGATAGTTTTTCAGACTACCGTGCGGGTTGTCAAGAGTTGCCAGCCAATGTGGGATGTCAAGTCGGACGCCCAGGATTTTTTAGAGCTCGATTTGGAGCCCGGACGGGGAAATGGCCAAGGAAACGGTCAAGATGCGAAGAGATGGACTTATTTTTGGCCAAATGGGCATGACCCTTGGGGAGTTGGGCATTTTATGCCACTTGACATGTAGCATGAAAAAAAACGCGATGTAGGAGGAGAAAATGTGATGCCTGTAGGCACCGAAATTTGCGCCTCCTTCTTGATGGATCCATCATGGGGGTTGTATACACCCCACCCAAGTGATCATGGGCCTTGATTCCCTTTTGTATGCTGAGCATTTCGCCGCCCTTCTCCCGAGCAATGATGGCCTGGATGGAGAATTCTGATTCTAGTCTTTCTCTCTCCTCCCTCTCTCTCCTCCCTCTCTCTCCCCTAAGGGGCTATTCTTGTGTGCAAGAGGAAAATGAAGAATGATGGAGGAAAGCTTGTCCGGATGAGACCAGATTGCTTCCGAGTGAATGTAGACATGAAGATTGTTGATTTTGAAGATGCTGGACATTGAATGTGGGCTGGCCCGCAGTCCGTAGCAAAACCGAGATCCCGAGACACAAAGCCTAAGTGGTATTTCAATTTTTATGAAGAAAAAATGAGTTTTTATGCTATTTGGTTGATGAAATGTTGTTCCCATGGGCTGATTATGCATCATGATGTTGTTTGCTATGAGTTTGATCAGTTTATGTTCTAAAAATCAGGAAATCATAAGTGATATGGCTGAAATTAGTGTTATAAAACCCGTAAAACACGCGTTTAAGGGGTAAAATGGAAGCTTTTTGAAAGATAAAGGGGAAATATGAGATTTAATATCAACAAAACCTGAAATTTTGCTGTCAAGAAACCTAAGGGCCATAGCTCACAATCAATCTTAATTTCTAGTCATTTTTTATTGAAGAAAATAGAGGGAAAATACCAAAAAATGGTGAAAAATGGGTTTTAAATGGGAGAAAATTAGGAAATGATAAAAGAAAATTTCCAAAAAATTACATAAGTGCTTGTGTAATGTATAATAAAGGTAAAGCACGAGGTTAGCCTTGATTTACCCTCGTTTCTATGTTTTCGTCCATGTTTATCGCTTTCTCTATAAAGAAATACACATAAAATGACTCTTTCACCTATCAACGAATGCAAAATATTAAATGGTAGGGTGAGAGGGGAGTTTGAGCGTCAAAGTATGATTTTAAATCTGATTTATGTGGTGCATCATGCTTATAGGTCGTTGTTTTAAAATAAAGGAATGGGGGTTGTATACAACCCACCCAAGTGATCATGGGCCTTGATTCCCTTCTGTATGCTGAGCATTTCGCCACCCTTCGCCCGAGCAATGATGGACTGGATGGAGAATTCTGATTTTAGTCTTTCTCTCTCCTCCCTCTCTCTCCCCTAAGGGGCTGTTCTTGTGTGCAACAGGAAAATGAAGAATGATGGAGGAAAGCTTGTCCGGATGAGACCGGATTGCTTCCGGGTGAATGTAGACATGAAGATTGCTAATTTTGAAGATGCTGGACATTGAATGTGGGCTAGCCCGCAGTCCCATAGTAAAACCGAGATTCCGAGACACAAAGCCTAAGCGGTAATTCAATTTTTATGAAGAAAAAATGAGTTTTTATGCTATTTGATTGATGAAATGTTGTTCCCATAGGCTGATTGTGCATCATGATGTTGTTTGCTATGAGTTTGATCAGTTTATGCTCTGAAAATCAGAAAATCATAAGTGATATGGCTGAAATTAGTGTTAAAATCAGAAAATCATAAGTTATATGACTGAAATTAGTGTTATAAAACCTGTAAAACACGCGTTTAAGGGGTAAAATGGGGGTTTTTTGCAAGATAAAGGGGAAATATGAGATTTAATATCAACAAAACCTGAAATTTTGCTGTCAAGAAACCTAAGGGCCACAGCCCACAATCAATCTTAATTTTTAGTCATTTTTTATTGAAGTAAATAGAGGACAAATACCCAAAAATGGTGAAAAATGGGTTTTAAATGGGAGAAATTTAGGAAATGATAAAAGGAAAATTCCAGAAAATTACATAAGTATTTGTGCAATGTATAAGAAGGTAGAGCATGAGGTTAGCCTCGGTTTACCCCTGTTTCTATGTTTTCGTCCGTGTTTATCGCTTTCTCTATAAAAAAATACACATAAAATGACTCTTTCACCTATCAACGAATGCAAAACATTAAACGATAGGGTGAGAGGGGAGTTTGAGCATCAAAGTATGATTTTAAATCTGATTTATGTGGTGCATCATGCTTATAGTCATTGTTTTAAAATAAAGGAAAAGGCAGCATGAGCATAAGGCTCGGTGTCTCTCCTCGTTTCAATACATAAACGTTCTTGCAGGGATGCCAGATTTACCAACTTTAGGAGTTCCCTTGCCCATTTTCAATGGGTTAGCGGAAGAGGATGCAGAATTTCACATTTGTGAATTTCAAAGATTGATGTTCAATTATCGCATCCAAGATGAGGGATATCTCATGATGTTCTTCAATATGACGTTAAAAGGAAGGGCTGCGGTATGGTATCACAGCATAGAATCTGGAACCATAACCACAATTAATCAATTTTATACAGCTTTTCGAGGATAATATTCCCCCGAAAGAGGTGGCTAATACTAGTTGCGTGTCTTGAAAGTAACACGCCAAGATCCTCATGAGAATGTGAAAGCATATGCCAAGAAGCTGAAGGAAGTGTTTCGTAAGTTACAAACTTACATTCCCATTCTGCCGACTGCCCAATTACAATACTTTTTGCATGGGTTGGATTTTAATATTCAAGTACAATTGAGCAGTGTGGCCTTGGCAGATATAGACACCGCTATTACGTGGGCAGAAGGAGTAGAAGCGCGATTACAAACGGCCTACTCCTCTCGAATGAATGTTAATGCGGGTTTAGTACCTGGAGGCAATCTACCATTGACGAATGGAAGTCAAGGGATGCCTATGACTAACCCTAATGGGAGAGGAAGTATGGTTCAGAATGTATCCTTGCTGCCAGCTCCTCCCAGTGTGACTTTGCCTATGGCAAGTCAGTTGGCTCCACCAAACGTTGGAGGCCAAGTTTCGAACCCCAATGTTGTTCTTGTGGGTCAACAACCAATGCCAAATCAGATTGTTAGGCCAATGGAATGACGGGTCAATGATCGAGGCTATGAGTCGAGTGCATCTAATGTCCTTGGCAAAGTTAAGGATATGCTGAAGCATTATACCGACATGATTTCCGAACAATATCGACAAATAGCCGTCGATGTCAATTTCTTGAAGAAGCAGCAGAATCTGATAGGGAGTCGACGCCCTGAAGAGGGTTGACCCTCAAGATTCAGTTATAAGTGGTGTGGTGGACAGCATTTCCCTAGAAACCATCCAAATGTGAAATGTGATATTTGTGGGAAGTCAGGCCATTTAGCTGCTACCTGTTGGAGTAAGATTAGTTCCCTCCAACAAGGGAGTAAACAGCCGGGCCCAGTGAATCATAGAGCGCAAGGAAATAACTTGCAGCAGAATGATGCACCAAGGCAAATATTGCAGAGGGGGAAGACCACTATAGAAGAGTTGCCACAAGGCAATAGAGTCAGCCTTATTGAGGCTGTGCGAGTCAATGATGCTGAAACTTCTAACTTAAGAGCCGTGACAAGAGGCCAAAAAGCTAAAGAGGTTGACAAAGATAAGGAAAAACCAGTTGATGGAAACCCTAAGCAAGGGGATAAGGGGACGCAAGTCCAGAGTCCTAGCATGGAAGGTGGACCTCTAAGGCCCGTTGACAAGAAAATCGACCCTAAGAAGGATGAGGAAGTGCCAAGAAAGAAGGCAAGAGCTAAGAAAGAAGCACCGAAACCAATCCAAAGACCAAAAGAAAGGATGGTTTGGCAAGAAAAGAGAGCGTTGGCTATTTATCATGACTTTGATTTAGCAAGTTCTCTTTGTGAAGTCAAACCAGATGTGAACCTCTTGCAATTGATTAAATTATCTCCAGGAGTACGCAAGGAATTCAATAAGATCCTGCGTATCGGGTATATCGTAGAACCATTGGGCATAGCACGAGTAGGGGAAGATTGGTTTGATCATGCTAAAAAGAATTGCCCTAGGGTTCCAGCTTATGTGGATGGAATATTGGTGGAACATGCTATTGTAGACACTAGATCCTCCGTCAATATCATGAGTTCAGAGTTGATGGAGAGCCTGGGTCTAGGCATCCAAAAATATAGCTCCACCCTTCTTAGAATGGCTGATGATAGTTTGAGACAACCAGAAGGTTGCGTTACTAAGGTCCATGTTACAGTTGCAAGTGTAGAATGCTTCTTGGACTTTAGGGTAATAAGATTTGCAGGACGTCCTAGCTATTGAGTCTTGCTAGGCAGGCCTTGGATCTTACGAACAGATTGTCAAGTCGATATACCCGCCGCTCGAGTGGTTCTAGGTAGAGGTGCCAACCGAGTAGTAGTCGATGCTTACCCAGAGTCTCCTCAAAGTGAGAGAGCTCCTTTATCTTCTACTGAATTAGAAACAGCAGATGATCCATCTGGTAGTGAGACATTATCCAATGATGAATCTAGAGAGAGGTCCACTACAGAGGATATTTCTCAGATAACTCTAAATGAGCTGATAGAGCCGCAAGATAGGATAAGAGACGCGGATGTGATTGAGTTAGACCTTGGCACGCCGAATGATTCGCGGCCAATTAAATTAGGTTCCATGCTCAGTTCAGCAGAAAAGGAGGACTATGCGTCCTTGATTCAAGAATTTCGCAATATCTTTGCTTGGAGTTATGACGAGCTGAGAGGCATTCCTCCCAGCCTAGCTGTTCATACTATTCCTGTAAAAGAAGCCAGTCGTCCTGTGCATCAGAAGGTAAGGCGTATGCCTTTTGAATTCAGGGACAGACTGTTTGAGGAGTTACAGAAGTTACAGAAAGCTTGTTTGATCTTCCCTGTTCAGCACACAGAATGGTGTTCACTAGTTGTCATCAGGAAGAAGAAAAACAACCAGATCAGACTATGTGTAGACTTTAGAGAGCTGAATAAGCATACGGTTAAGGATTACTACCTGTTGCCATTTATTGACCAGATTTTGGATCAATTAGCGGGTAGGGAAATATATTCATTCATGGATTGCTTTGCGGGATACAACCAGATGGCAATTGCAAAAGAGGACAAGTTGAAAACAACTTTTATTACTGTCTTTGGTACTTTTGCGTACCATGTGATGGCCTTTGGTTTGTGCAATGCACCTGGATCATGGCAACGAACAACAGACAAGACCTTTGGTGACATCTCCCCAGATGAGTTGAAAGTATTTATTGATGACCTGGGGGCAGCCACTGTAAGGGAAAGGATGTTGATTATTTTAAGAAAGTGCTTTGAGCGCTGCAGACAATTTTGTATCGCTCTTAACCCACGAAAGTGTGTCTTTGGAGTGCCTTATGGGCTATTACTAGGCCATATGGTCAGTTCAATAGGGATCGCAACTGACCCTGAAAAGATCAAGGTCATAGTTGCTATGAGTCCACCACGCACTCCAAAAGAGGTTCATAGCTTTCTGTCATCGATAGGGTACTATCAAAGGTTTATAAACGCCTTGGCAGAAAGGACATTGCCATTAATGAATTTATTATCCTTTAGCTGTCTATTTGAATGGAGCGACCCTTGTAAGGTAGCTTTCGAGGATGTGAAACAGGAGCTAGTAAAAGCACCTGTTTTAAAAGCACCTAAAAGAAGCGAGGTGTTCTATATATTTTCAGCAGCCACCATGCATAGTATCAGCTGCTGTTTAGCCCAAATCTGGAAGGAAAAGTGGTATCATCCGATAGCTTTTGCTAGTTGAAAATTGGACATTTCAGAGATCAATTATACCTACATGGAGAAGTTGTGCCTTGCGATGGTCTTTGGGACTAAGAAATTCAGGCACTATATCCTCTATGAAAAGGTAGTGTTTTATACGAAGGCGGAAGGGCTTAGATTGCTTCTGAACAAGCTGCAGCTGCCTGATCGTTTGGCAAAGTGGTTAATCACTTTGCAAAAGTTCGATTATGAGATTAAGAGTAAGCCACCGAGATTGCAGGGTATTGTGGAATGCCTTATGGATTTCAGGGAGCTGAAAGAGACTTTGGCTGAAGGAAGTGATATTGAGGAAATGTTTAAAATTGATACAGCTTCTATCCCATCTTGGTATGCTGCTATTACGCATTATCTATTAACAGGAGAGACTAGAGCTGGTTTATCAAAGTCAAAAAAGAGGAAAATCGAACAACAAGTTTTGAAGTTTTCCTTGATCGCAGAAACACTATATCGGAGGGTGTTGATGATGTCTATCGCCGATGTGTGATGCCTGACGAGGTTCCTTTCATCTTGGAAGAGTGCCATGACTCTGCATGTGGAGGGCACTTTGCGGGGCGGTTGACGGCGCAGAAAGCTTTACGAGGTGGATCTTGGTGGCCGTCCATCTTCCAAGATTCTTTTGAGTATGTTAAGAGATGCGATACCTGTCAGAGACATGATAGCAGAGAGAACAGGAAACGCCCACTTACGCCTATCATGGCTATCCTTCCGTTTGAGAAGTGGGGCATTGATTTTGTGGGTCCTATTACCCCGTCGTCTACTACCCAGAAGAGATATATTATAGTAGCAACTGATAATTTTACACAATGGTCAGAAGCGTGGGCGACGAGGCAGGACAATGCAAAAGAGACTGCAAGTTTTCTTTTAGAGCAGATTATATGCCGTTTCGGTCCACCGAAGGAAATAATGTCGGACTGTGGAACCCACTTTTTGAACAAAGTGATCAAAAGCTTGACTGAAGCTTGGCAAATCAAGCATAATAAAATGACCCCCTATAATCCGCAAGCAAATGGGCAAGTCGAAAGTACTAATAAGCAGCTTGTGGGTATCTTGTCTAAAATAGTCTCTGAGAATAAACGAGACAGGGACAAGAAGTTGTATGTGGCAGTATGGGTGTACAATACAATGTTCAAGCGAGCTACCGGCCATACTCCATTTAAATTAGTTTATGGGGAAGAGTGTGTGTTACCCCTCGAGATTGAGTTGCCAACCATACGGTTTGCAATTAACCACTCTTTGGGAGATGAGGATTCCCTCTTTGAACGTTTCACGACCATAGCCCACCTGGATGAGCTGAAGCTGTAGAGCTTATTACACCAGGAGGTAGCTAAACGTCAAATGAAGCAGTTGCATGACCTTAGACTGAAGAAGTATACCTTTAAAAAATGGAAATTAGTCCTATATTACGATGCGCATAGGGAGCTGTTTCCAGGGAAGCTGGAACCTAAATGGGATGGCCCCTACAAGATTGTTAGGCTGGGGAAAAATAGGTCTACTCTCTCTTCAACATTGATAGTGACCCATAGGCTGTTTATATAGCCTCTGCCAAGCTAGGGTTAGGGATTTCCCTGCTCCTTAAGGCCATTCACATACATCTTCTCTCATAGGCCCTTGCTTAGAGTGGATTCCCATGCCTATATTCTAACACCCCCCCAATGCCAGGGTGGCATTGCATCACAAGACATGTTAAAGTTTCCCTCTCAATCAAATGGGATGCCTTTATAAATCAAGCTACAAGGATATTCATAGGTGGAGGATGTTACAAGACTCAAAAGAGTCGGTCATTTGTGGATTGGGAGGCAAAGTTAGCCTTCAATTCCTTAGGTACTTCTGGAACACTGGGACACTTACTGGTGATATACCTAGTCTTTTTGCATTTATTGCAAATCATTTTGTCAGGATATTTCTTCCAGGAATTGCTTACAATATGCCCTTTTTTGTGACAAAAGGAGCACTTAGTAGAAGCGGTATGGACTAACACTTGCTCACGGGAAGTAAATGCTAAAGTCCCTTCAGTATGGTTTCTCTTCTCTTCATCCAAGCAAGGCTGGATGCTACTTACCAAGGTTGGGTTCGAGATATTAGTTAGGGTAGTCACAAGGGTTGGAAAAAACTTCTTTACAGACTTCAGAAGGATGGCAATGGCATCTTTATCATGAATGGGTGCTTGAACGGAGGCCAGCTATGCCATAAACCCCTTAATATGGGAAATAAACTTGCTTAGATCTTCTCCCTATTTGTACTCCAAGCTTAAAAACTCAATCTTTAGAAAGATCTTAGAGTTCCTCCTTGTAGTGCCACAGAGCCTTTCAAGTTCATCCCACTTCTGCTTGGTAGTTGGCAGAGTAAGAAAGAGCCTACTGTTGCATTGTCTAGTACAAAAGTTGAGTACAAAGGAGCTGCCTTAGCAGCTTGCGAAGCAGTTTGGTTGATGAAACTGCCGAAAGACTTGGGAATACAGCTGAAAAGCAGAGTGAGATTTTATTGTGATAACCTCAGTAGTGTTATGTTAGCTAGCAATCCTATCTACCATGCTAGGTCCAAACATATTGAGATTCACTACCATTTCATAAGAGAAATGGTTCTTACAAGACAAATTGACTTGATTCATGTGAAGACTAAAGACCAGGTAGAAGATATATTTACCAAGTCTCTTGGTAAAGAATAGAGGTATGCCAGTTTCCAAGAAAGTCATCATTTCTTCCTACCATGACTGTAGAGGGTTTGGTGACTTCGGGTTTGGTGCGTTTACTACCATGGCAAACAATTGGGTATTCCAAAAAGTCATCTTCAACACCAGTTGTTGGTGGTTCTCTGGAATTAAGGAAGGATAGGAAATCTACAATGATATGTTGGTACTAGGATGATGAATGACTATGTAATCAAATTTTTCTGTTACGTGGATCCATCGAGCAAGTTGCCCAGTGACAATTTGCTGCTAGACCAAGTAAACTAGTGCTAAATGTTCTACATGGAAAACAAAGGAATGTTTGAGAAAATAATGTTGAAACTTCTTGATGGAGTAGATCACGCCAAGACACTCTCTTTTGGTTATAAATAGTTTTTCTTGGCATTAGATAATCTTCTGCTAGTATAAGTACACTTTCAATAGGAGTATCAGATGCATCACAAATATATGGAAAGTCTTTTCCCAATTTGGTGGGATCATAATAGGAAAATTTGAGAGTAATAATCGAACGCATCTAAATGCCAAGTTGACTTCTTCATTCCATCGATAAGCAGATTTGGCCACATGTGCAAATTTGTCGAGAGGAATATCCAAGTGAGCCAAAAGTCAAACGACGGCTATACCACCAAATTTGGCCTAAAAATTAGAGTAACAAGGATGATCTGATATTGTAGCTTGCATGATTGCTACTACCTTGGAGGGGTCGATAGCAATGTTGTTTTGCAAAATGATGTGGCCTAGTAAAATATCACCTTGAACATTGAATACATGTTTGAGTGGATTTAAACTTGAATTGACATCTTTGTATCTTGTGAGACAAGGATGGAGTTGCATCAAGTGTAGCATGGACTTTCCAAAGACACTAAAATCATCCGACAAAACCCTCATAAAATCAATCAAATAAGGTCCAAAAACTCATTCATGTCTCTCTGAAAGGAGATAGGAGCATTATTGAGACTGAATCACATCACTTTACAAACATATACTCCCCATGCAGTGATGAAAGTTGTTTTAGCTTGGTCTTCAAGAGACGAACGCACTTGATTGTATCCATTGAGACCATTGAGAAAGAAGTACATCTTGTGACCAGCTATGTCATCTAGGATGGTATCTAGGTAAGAAATATGGAAGGGATTTGGGACAGTGGCCAAATTAATCTTTTTATAATCCACACATATTTGCAACTTCTGGTTCTTCTTCAAAATAATAGCAATAGGGGAGATCCAATCCACTCAATCTACTAGAGCGATGAAACCTACTCTCAGTAGAGTCGATCCAACTCCTCTTTAACTTGTTTAGCCATGTGAGGGTTCATTCTGTAGCATTGCATTCGGATTGGGATAGCATCAGATTTTAGAGGAATTCGATACTGATAGAAATGAGGACCCAACCATTGCATGTTTGAATATTCCCAAATGAATACATCTTTGAATTCAGTTAGTAAATTGATGAGTTGCTGATGGAATGGGGCTGCAATATGGCACTAATCTTGAGTAGTTTGGTCTTTTCTAGATCAAGATAGACTATGTCTAATTCATCTTCTTTTACTCTATTCATGTTCTACATCTGTACCTCAAACTTGCACTCTTGATTCAAGATTTCACTAATGTTAACATCAACCACCCATTCAATATTAGTGTTACCTTATGTGTAGTCTGGGTTGTCAGTTTTAGAACTATCTGGGTTGTCCCTTTCTTGATCTTCCAATACTTCAAGTTGTGGACTCTAGGGTTGCATGTATTATTCATTGATTTGAAAACCATTTATGAGACCCCAGGGTTACAAGTTGACATTAGCCTATAACTCCTCTTCCTCATTGACCATATTGAATGTTTTAGCAAGCTGGTTAGCATTGTGAAGCGAGTGGGGCAACATTGGTAAAAAAAGTCCATGGCCTTGTGTTGATTTCGATGGATTGTTAGTTTATCCTTACTCTAGTTATGATGATTGACTCTTGCTTAGCATAGCCAAGGTCTTCCCAATAGCAAGTGGTAATCTTTGCTAGCATGCTCCATATTTAGGAACTACTAGGGAAACAGAAAACTGAACTGTGGAAATTTCAAGAAGTATAGACCTGATGATGCTTAAAGGTTGTACCTGGTTGATTGGCCACCCTCTCTAGGAAGGGGGCTAGTTTGAATCCATCAATCCCAATTGTTGGAAAGTTGCCAATGTGATGATATTGACCCCTAATCCATTGTTGAGCAGGACATTCACGATGCTTTGGTCCTCGCATCGAGCATGACTCACTAAAATGGTCGAATCAAACAAGGGACCTATTGGGAGGACAGGACTTTTAAAGCATAGGCCTTCGTGATTGCTACTTTGGATTTGAGGTTCTTGGGTTGAAGTATTTTTAGGAGGTGCTCTTTGAAAGCCGGGACCAATTTTAGGAGATTACCTAGTGGGATGGTATGTTTGACAGGTCTCCATTAGGGCCATTTACATTTAGATGCTTGACACTTTTTCATGTGTGCAAGTCTAATTTTAAAACTTGCATAAAAGTGAGCTCGACACTTCAAAATGATATTGTAATATATATTCATGTGTCCTAGACATTGAATTCAATTCTTTGGCTTAACTTGGAGTGCATGATGCCTTTGACCTATTTTTAGTTTTTTGCAATTTAAAGTGCTTTTTCACTTCCAACTTCAATCCTCGCCACATAGGTCGTGGTCAATGTCCTTTTGGGTGCCTCCATGTCATGTTTTCACATCACTTTTCTTTGTCACTACTCTTAACAATGATTTCTTTTTAATTCTCGGAGTTGCTTTTTGTTGCTTGTTGGTTATGAGTGTTCCTACTACTTCTAATCTTCATATGCATATTTGTTTTTTTTTTTTGTGTGTGGATATTTTTTGTGTAGCTTGATTTTTTGCTTGTTTGGAGTACACTTGAAAATGTGAAGGTATAGCCACATAGCTTTTGGTGTCCTAGTCCTTGCTAGGCCTTTGCTTTTTGTCTTACACATTGTTTTTTGTTCTTTACTATTGTAGCTAATGTTGAAATGGGTTAACACTAAACCTTTTACTATTGTTGATGATGTTGAAATGGGTTAACACTAACCCCCATCACTATTTAGTGCTAGTCTCATGGCACTTGGTGGAATGCTGAAAGAGGATAAGAGATTGGTTGGAGTTGAGTATTAGGGGGTGGTTCTTGATGGTGCTTCATGGAAGGGGAGCTACAGAGCTCTACCTGGAGACCTACGGACCTCTTATTAATTAAGCGTTTCAAGCCGAGCGACCATGGCTACCTCTCACATAGCCGACGTGCAATGCCTACCTTACGGGTGTAGTGAGCTTACCTTGATGCTCGATCGAGTTCCCTCCTCTCTCTTGCACTCTGGTAGCTCCACAATCCTTGTGGCAAGCTCAAGCCCTCTCCATCAAGCTCTATCCTCCATAGCCGCGCAAGAGAAGAGAAGAGAAGATGAAGAGAGAGGATGGGGAGCTTCTTCTCCACGATCCCTCACTCTCACACACTCACTCCCTCACTCCCTCAATCCCTCACTCAACCACAAGCAAGAAGGCAAGAAACAAGAGAAGAAGAAGAAGAAGCTTTGGCCACACACAAGAATGAGCTTCTCATTCACTTTTGAACTTTATATACATGTCCTACTTTTTGGGCGATCATCCCCACTTTTTACATGGCCGGCCATTAGCCTAGGCCCTCTTTTCCTATTTTCCACCATTGTAACTTATCCCATTTCCAAGTAATGCATAAAATTTGGGCAGAGTGAGCCTGGCACTCTTTTACAAGGATTCGGGAGCGCTTTCACAATTTATGGTGCGCTTTTACTATTTTCTTTTCTCAAGGCGACATTGAGGCCTTCTGGAGAGGTCGTCATTCAAATTTTTCAGGGTCTGACCTCCATCCGAGGCGCCTTTTCCTTCCTTTGTCCTATTCCCTTTCATTATCTCCTTCTTCCATTTTTCCGCTCCTTTGCTCCATTTTTCGATCCTCTGTGCTGCGGTAAACATTACTCCCCTCCTAGTAGCTGAATGCCAGTCCCATGGCATGTGGTGGGGTAGTTGGGGTTTTTGCTAAGTGGAACTAGTGGGTAGATGAACATGATCAAAAGGTGCTGTTGTGAATGAGAGGTGATGGAGTTTGATTAACGATGGCTGGGAGAGATTCCGGCATGCTTTAGACTTCATGAAGATGCTTTGCATTTGTCACACAGTTATAGCTTCCATTCTGCGATGGCTGTTGAACCTTGGGATCTCTAATCATTTGGAGAATATGAGGTTCCAAGATCTATGCCAATGGTGGGTCCATCATTGAGTTATCCTTCTGCTTGATTTGGTTCAGTGATGGTAGCCATCAACAGGTAGATGGTCGGCTACACCAAGCATGTTGGTCCATCCAACCGTCGGAGTATGCAAAAGCTCTTGAAGTTGCTGTAGTGGCGTCCTGTTCGATTCATGGAAAAATTCCTAGTCATTAGCGGATGTCGTGGATGGTCTTCTTTAGCTGGGTAGCCATTCACTGAGTCACGATCATAGCCTGCAAGAGAAAGATGTGCACTCCCTAAGGGGTGTGTTTGTCTCATGGTGTGGTGTAAGTGCATGTGTAGTGGAACTGGGAGATGGGTTTAACCTTGGGTAAGCCGTTGGTAATGTCCCACACTTGAGGACCCAGTTCATGTGTCATTGGAGGTGGAGTGCAAAACTTAGGGTGACAAGTTTGGAAGTCCTGCCCTTGATGTGCCCTAAGCGTGAAGTGGGGGTGGGGCTAGGTGTGAACCCTAGGTGTAGTGATGAAGTGAGCCCATGTGCTTCACTTTTCTCTCTATTTTTTGTTTTTTTTGTAAAAAAAATAATAATTGCATACACAGAAGATGTCCTGACTAATGCCTATCACCTTCAGCCTGATTACGAGGTGGTTGCAAGCATTGGGATAGGAATGCGCGACTTTGTAGATACTCTTTAATAGTGGCCCGGGCCTTCAGAGGTGTGGTGAGGGAGGTGGGCTTCCTCGGCTGTGGGCCTCTGCATTAGTAGGAACTTGATAAGCCTAAGATAATTACAGGTGGTTAAGAAGGCTGGATCCGGGCAAGAAGAAAAATCCATGAGGAAGTGGTTGATAGATGGGAGGAGATCCTCTAACCTAAAGACTAGGCATTCCTCGGGGCTCTGGGCATTAACGTTATATATCTTAGGAAAGTAAAAATCCCCATGAATGTTTCGATCATAGTCAACTCCGTGCCTATGGGGGTAGGGCATGTAGATGGGGTCATTGAGTTCTTCAGAGAGCAAGCTGCAGAAGGCAGTCCAGGCGTCAAAATTGGTATCCCAAATCCTCCTCCACCACTTTGGCTACGCCTCTAGCCTTGGATGGATTTGGGAACCCTGTTTACCTTGTCCTGCCAGTAATCTGTAGGCTCTTGCCTCCATTTGGTTATTATGAGGCTTCTTTCCTCTATCCACCTATTTGCAAGATCATTAGCCAAATCCTTGATCTTGGCTAGAATGCCTAGAGGCAACGTACGATCCAAAGAGCATGGATAAGCAAATGAAAGCTCAAATGGCCTCGTCTAGAACTCCCATTCATGCCATATGACCAATTCCTGAGGCCAGTCGATAGGATGGGAATCCCCTTGTAGTGGCACCAGCTCTTCAGGGAATTGTCTTGGCAGTGACGATGCTCTGCATTGGGCTTTCTCTACTAGTTCATATCTTCTTCTTCTAGCTACCACAATGCGCTCGGGCATGTGGGCATCTTCGGGCTCTTCAGGTGGGAGGTCTGGTAGAGGCGGACTGGGCATTCTTTGTTGCTCTTCTTCAGCATCTTGCTCAAAGTCTAGACCCTCTTCGACATTCTGCTCGGAAACTGCTGGGGCCGCTTGTGGTGGTGGTGGTGGCTGCTCATGGTGTTCAAACCCAAGTTCCTTAAGCTCAATAGTGGAGAGGCCGGCACGACGCAGGTAGTGAAATTGCTGCTCTTTTGTGATTCCTGTGCGTGTTGGAAGCTCTTGTTCTTGAAGGCCATACCTTAGTGCTCGGGTAGTCAGTTCTAGCTTCCTTCTTACTTTCTCCACCGAATCATTGCCCTCTGCTTGGGTGACATGTAGGACTGTGCTGAGAAAGGCTTACCTTTGTGCATTAGCGCATACATCGGCAGCTTCTGCCCTGGACTCGACAAGCACTCTCTTGCACTCAGCCATCGCCAAGTGTTTCGTTAATTGCCTAACTCTTTCAAAATTGTTCTTTTCCCACTTGCTGGCTCTCTCATCCATCTTCTTTCTTCCCTCCTCCAGCTCACTTGCCAAGGTGGTCAACACCTACTGCTGCTCATTTGTTAAGAACTAGAGTTGGTTCCTCTTCCTAGATTTTCGAGCCAGCTGTTTTTCAGCAATTTCTTTTGCTTTATTTGCAATGCTGAATCTTTGTTCTACCTCAGCAATTAGTTCTGACTTTTCTTGCATATACTACTCATGGCTTTGGATCTCTGCAAGGTGCAATCTTCTTTGTGTGAAGGCCATGGCCATGAGGGCCTATGTGTCTCCCTTGGCAATCTCCAATGCACCTTGCAGTCATTGTGCCTCATGTTGTAGCCTTTGTATTTCTGCTGCGGGGATTGCTGGCCTTTCCTTTGCTAGGAACTCTATCTCTCTCTCCAGTCTTTTGTTTCTCAAGTCCATACCATAGCTGAAAAGCTATGGTATTCTCTTGTCACTCGCTTGGCTCGCCTTCTTGAGCTGCTATTTGTCCGTACCTTTCTAGTTTGGCAGTTCTCTGTTCCAGGTCAGCATACTACTGCATTAGTAACTTTAAGCTCCGCTGCTCTACCACCAGGTTTTGCTCTTCATCTTCCAGCCTTTGTCTTAGGCGGCTCTCATTGTCATGGGCTCTCTTCGTTTTTGCTTCTAGTTGATCTTGTAGCGCTTTCACCTCCCTTTTTCGGTTGGCTCCTTGCTTTGAAAATTCTAGGCTTAAGGCTGTCGAAGTTTCCTTTTCTTTTTCTAGCTCCACCAGGGCCACCTTCTTTTCTTCTTTTGCCTTGTCCAATTGAGCTAGAAGCTCAGCCACATAAGCATCGTAGTCCGCACCAGGTGGCATGGGAGTAGGGGCTGTAGTGGTTGATGTCTCTAGCTTTTGTCATTTTGGATCTTTCCTAGACTCAGCATTTGCGGCAGCGGCTCTTTTCACTCCAGTTTCCGGTACAATCTCAACCACTTTACTGACAAGCATCTGCATCACGCTCATCAGTTAAGTCATGTCTAGAGAGGGCATTAGTTGCGGGGCAGTTGTGATGTCAATTGGCACCGACACGATGGAGGAAGGCAGGGGGTGTAACAGGGACTTTCCCTTGCCTACAACCAATGGGGCCGCTTCCACACTACCACTTGCTTCAGCCTCATGGCGGAGACTCAAAGGGTCAATCTCTCCTCCCCCATGGGTTTCTTGAATAGATCTGCTAGTGGCCTCTGCCAACTCAGCCAGTTCTTTCATCCTTAGCTCGTTGGCTTTCTCCTCCGCCCTTCTTTGCCTCTCTTCTTCTGCCCTCTTTGATTCTTCTCTAACTCTTTCGAGTTCTTCCTCTTCCTTTTTCCTTCGTTCCTCCTCCATCCTCCTTGACTCTCTTTGAGCCCTCTTCATGTCGACTCGCTCTTCTTTGCTCTGTCTTTCTTCCTTCTTCTTTTGGCTCTTGTCAGTCTTCTTTTGCTTCCGAGGTTTGGCTGCTTGAGTGGGTGGTATTTTCGGCTCTCTTTTGTCGCTTACCGTCCTTTTGCTCGAGCCTTCTTCCTCGCGGTGAGGTGAGCTTCGGTGCACAGCTTGCTCTTCATCTACATCGACATCCTTGATGGCCTCATCAATGATTGCCGTCAGGACACCTCCATATCTGATTGTAGAGCTTTCGAGGCTGGTTTTTTTCTTGCAGATCGTGCAGTAGAGGTAGGAGACTCCCCACCAACTGGTGCTACGGCTGGAGCCAGGAGCGTGGTTGAACTCTTGATAGTTTTCTGGACAAAGCCGTTCCAATCCACCTCCTCTGGAACTCCTGTAGCGATGTTTTCCAGCAATGGCACCCCGATTTTGTTCATTAGTGCGTTGTATCTGTGTCCTAAGAAAAGGGCGTGGACCATTTTAGCTTGCATCCTTGTCGCGGGGTCTGGAATATCAGCCAAACTGATTCCATCCATCGTATACACGCCCTCTTTTTTGACTCCCATCATGGCATACACATCTCTTTTTGGGCGCCTCTCCTTCTTGGACACAAGCCCAGGGCTTTCTCGACAATAGCTGCATTAAGGGGCACTTGCACCCTTCTTTCTTGGTCACCAGTCCTTACTGTGACCGTGCCACAGCTCCTACCTTCATCAAAGCTCCTTAAGAAGTCAGCGCACATGCTATAGTCTACAGCCTGTCTGACCTTTTCCACGTACTTTCGGAGGTTGCATTTGTCCACCAACTCCTTCACTGCCGGCTCTTCCAGGATGGCTTCATCTATATTCATGGTATGCTTGAACGTGAACTGGCTAAATCCGCATGTCTCAACGCTGATTCCATGCTTTGTCAGCTCCTCTTTAGTGAATGGAAGTTTACTCTATCTTGCCATGATAGGTGCCTGTCATTACACCATGCCAACATTAGCGTTATGAATTGACTCATCACTAACAAAAACCCAAGAAGGAATGCGTGTGACAATTTGCCGTGCTGATTCAGAGGCATGAAACTTGGAAATAATTCAAAAGCAACATCTATTTCCTCCTTGCATTCTTTCCTATATTCAGTTGATCATTTTTATCCATTATACATCTCGCTACATCACTTGGCTCTCACTTTTCTCCCCCCCTCCCCCCCCCCCCCGCCCCTTTCCTTGAGTTTTAAGGGAATCCTTCCTAGGATTAGCAGAGGGAGAAGGAGGGCTCGCATGGACTTTGTGGGACGAGTTACTTGTCCAATAGCCAAGTATAGAGGTTAGGGTTATATTCAAGCTAGGCATGACAATCAAGTTCGCATGGTCGTATGGAAGCTTGGGTGATATAGGTCAAGACATCATGAAAGATGTCCCTGGAGTTGAGGCGACTAGCAATGTGCAACTCCACTTCTATGAGGAATTGGTCAATGTAAGGGTGGGCTCATCTAAGTGTATGTTGCATGTAATGGCCAAAACCCTAAATGAAAGAGGTGCCACATAAGTAGGGTCGTGTTCAATTGTTTTGATTGCCCTTCTTTACTCAACATTGGTCATGATACGGCAGCCTTTTTTCTCCCATTGGAGTCGCAAGGCATACGATAGTTGTAAGAATGAAGAAGCAGAGCTGGCAAGCTGTGTGAGCTCCTCCAGTTCTTGTTCAGGTGTAGAGCAAGCAGGCTTCTGGTACGAGGTAATTAGTCTTCTGGGAACGGCTTGCTCCTTTGAGATTTCTCCATTAGTGATTAATTCGACGGCAATTTTGGGAAATTTGACAATCATAAACTCGTAATCTTCTGAGATGCATGGCAACGCACAAACATCAGAAGCAAGGGGTTCATCAAGTAGTTCTAGGTCAAGCCTCTCATAGCTCCTAGTGAATGTGGTGAAGGTGTTATCTAACTCCTTGATGCATGTCACTACGTCATCTCTTGAGGTCTCAGTGAGATCCTTGGCCACTGAAAGGAAAGATTGTCTTTCATATGAAGGCCTAAGACCTGCTAGTGGTGATGGTGCAATTAGACTGGAGAGTGGTGACTCCATTGCTGGCGTCACAGATGGGACTTTACACTCAAAAGCACTTTGAGATGATGCAGGGGGCTCCAGTGGCATAGGAGGTGTGCTGCATTCTATCTGAGCCGGCATGGAGGTGCTCAACTCCTTTGACTTGGATAAATCTGGGGCATCTAGCTTTGGACGATAAATGAGTTGGGATTCATTAATCACAACCGGTGTTGGTCCAGCTTGCTTTGCAGCATGGGCTCCGTATGTGCAAGCCTCTCTAGCTTGAGTGAGGTTGCTTAGAGTTGAGCCTCTTGAGTGTCCACTCTCTTAGGCACCCATATCCAGGGGTTGCCCTCATAGTATCCTTGTGCTCGCAAGAGATCCTTGTCGATAGCATCTGAGCTGATGGAGACGTGGTAGTGCGCCTATGTCGATAGCATCTAAGCTGCCTCTTAGGCTGTGACTGATAGTTTTTGTGTTTAGAAGCACATTTCTGCGGTTTACAAGGAGGTGGCCCTTGTCGTTTTGGCACCCGTATGAGCGTGGAATCTTTGGCCTTGTGAATGGCCTTAGTGGGCTTGGTTCTAGCAGTTTGAGCGTGGGGTGAGATATCATAGCCCTTGTCCCTAGGCTTGGTCATGGGTGTGGCCGTAGGGGTCTCTATCGGTGGCTTTGCAATTGTAGAAGGCTCAAGATAACCCTTGCTAAAAGTAGTCACTGCGATCTAGGTTATAGTCCACATTGCAGTTTCTCTACTTTTTAAGAGTGCGACCTAGTAGTGACTTATTACCGGCCCCTTTAGTGTTTGTCAATACATAAAAAGGTTGACCAATGCGTTTCCAATGGTCATGCGTCAAGATATTATAGTCGGCACCTTCGTCGATCAAGGCATCAAAAGAATATATCCGTTCTACGGTGACCATGATCCATAGGTAGGTGGGTGCCACTGCTTTTTCATCTTGATTTGTCAGTTCGGTAATTGTGGCCACGCAAACGTTCACAGGGGCTTCAAGCATAGGTGGCTTGTGCAACAGATGGGAAGGAGGATAGTACTTTTTCATGTGATTACCATTGAAGAAGCCTATTCCTTCACCTTCGAGCATCTCCAACTCAACATTGCCTGTTCTACTAATTGTACGTACTCGGAAAGGTCCTAGTCCTCGAAATTTCATTTTTTGTTTGTGACCCTTCACAGAGTATAGTAGAACAAGGTCCCCTTGATCAAAGTTGCACTATTTGACATGCTTGTCAAACCACATCTTTCTTCGTGCCTTCTCACAAATCAGAGCGTGGGTTGGCTAAGAGTCGCGAGTCTCCGTGAGACTCTCTAACTCCACTAAGCGGTTGGTCCAAGCCTCTCTTCCCTCGTAACGCTCTTGGGTTGCTATCCTTAAGCTAGGAACAAAGAACTCTAAGGGTAGAATGGCCTCTGTTCCATAAGTTAGCCTAAAGGGTATCTGTCCTACAGCCGTCTTATAAGCTGTACGGCCCACAAGGCTACCATCAATTTGTTATCCCAATCACTTCATGATATGGATACTATTTTAGTAAGCACGTTGACTAGGATTTTATTCGTGGATTCTGCTTGGCCATTTTCTTGAGGGTAGTAGGGCAAGGACCTTCTATGAATGATTAGGAAGGTTGAGAGTAGGTGGGATATCACTTCATTAATGAAGTGCGTGCCCTGATCACTTACTAGTTCAATTGGACAACCAAAACATGAAAAGACCTGCTCACACAAGAACTTCGCAGTGGTTCTAGCATCGTTCTTCCTAGCGGCTCTTGCCTCTGCCCACTTCATCAGGTAATCAGTTGCCATAATGATGTAGAGTGCTTGGGAGTACTGTGTTGCAGGATTGATAGGTCCAATGAAGTTAATGCCCCATTTTTCGAAGGGTTGTTGTGCTATTACGGGGGTCAAATCCATCTTATCCTTGCGCACAAGCACCTTAGTCCTCTGGCACTCATCGCAGTGTTTTACAAATTTAGCAGCATCATGGAATAGGGTGGACCACCATAGTTGGGATTGTAGCACCTTACGGGCTGTTGTGTCCCCACTAAAGTTTCCTCCAACTATTCCACCATGTGCTTCTCTCAATATATCATGCATCTCGTGCTCACACACATATCTACGCAACAAGCTGTCTTATCCTAGCCTATAGAGTTGGTCGGCAATCAGCTGTTATGGTTGGATATTTAAGATAAGTCTCTTTAGCTTGGCTTTCTCAATAGGTATCTCAGGCGACCGTTCTCTAGCACTTGAACTACATTATCGGACCAATATGGCGTCAGATCGGCCCTAAACAAGTCTCTTTCGCTAGACAGGCCAAAGAGGTGAGCGTCCGGTAGGTCGTCAGGTATGCCTTGTCCAGCAGCTTCTCCTGTGGGTATGCGGGACATGTGATCAGCCATGTAGTGCTGCTCCCCCCTACATACAACCACAAAGAAATCAAATTCCAATAAGAGAAGTAACCATCTAGCTATGTGACCTGTAGCGCACGGCTTGTTCACAAGATAAAGCAAGGCTTGATGGTCAACGAAAAAGATGAAGGGTGTGGCCAACAGATAATGCCTAAATTTCTTTACAACAAATACCATGGCTAACCCTTCCCTTTCTGTAGTGGAATAGTTCATCTCCATTTCAGTGAGCTACCTGTGAGAAAAACTGACAGGGCAATCTAGGTTATGCTCACCAGGCTGGCATAGAATAGCTCCAATAGCAAACTTAGAGGCATCTATGTGCACATGGAATGTTATGCTCCAGTCTTGGGCTCGTAAGATTGGTGCAGTGGTGAGAGCCTTCTTCAACTTTTCATATGCACGCTGGCATTCCTTAGTCCACTCAAATACGATCATCAACTTGTACAATGGTCTAGCAATCAGTGCATAATTCACTATAAAGCATCGATAGTATCCCGTATGGCCTAAGAAACACTGAACGCCCTTGTAGTTAATGGGTGGTGGTAGGTCAACAATGACCCTGACTTTTGAGAAGTCGGTGGCAATGCCATTCCTTGACACTACGTGCCCTAGGATACATCCGTGCTTCACCCAAAACTGGCACTTTAAGGGGTTCAATGAGAGGTTGTATAACCGACACTGTTCAAAGACAGCTCTCAACTTTTCTAAGTGTTTGGTCCAACTAGAGTGTATGCATAAGTCGTCTATGAACACCTCTAGCTCGCGTCTAAGCATATCCTTGAAGATGGTGCACATTAATCGTTGGAAGGTTGCAAGTGCATTCATTAGCCCAAAGGGTATAACGATGTAGGTGAATACACTCCACTCCATGGTGAAGGCAGTCTTGTGCCTGTCGTCAGGGTGCACTTGCACTTGATTATAGCCAGAGAAGCCATCCAAGAAGCTGTAGGCTTCGTTGCCAGCCACCCTCTGCAGCATGTGCTCGATATACGGTAAGGGTAGTTGTCCCTCTTCGTAGCGGCATTAACTTTCTTGTAATTCATGCACACTCTAATTTTACCATTCTTTTTCATAACGATCACTATTGGTGATACCCAATCCGTGTGCTCAATCTCATATATAAATCCCACCTCCATGAGCTTATCGATTTCCTCCTTCACTGCATGGGCGTGTTTGGGATTCATAGGGTAAGGTCGTTGCTTTGTTGGCACCGCATCTAGAACCATTGGGATATTATGGGTCACAACCCTAGGATCGACTCCTTTAAGTTCCTCCAAGGGCCAGGCAAACACGTCGACATACTCTTGTAGGAGAGCAACAAGTTTAGCCTCCTTCTCCTTGGTCAAGTCATCAGCAATGAACACAGGTCGAGGCTTCTCACCTTCCCCTACCAAGTTGACTTCCTTGACCTTGGCGGGTCTCTCAATTGGCTCACTGGTTTGCCCTTGTCTCTTTGCTCCTAGAAGAATCACCACTCTATCACCCTTCTTAAACTTTGTGAAGCGTTTGGGGAGATCCTGCGGCTTGTTTTGCCTCTCTAATTCTGAGTCCTTAGTTTGCTTTCTGGCCTCCTCCTTTAGCCGTCTGCGCCTTAGGTGGACTGGCAAGTCCCCTTTGGTGCGTTTGACCTTAGAGAATTGGGGTATTTCGGGGTCACTCTTCATACAGACTTCTGACTCTGAGTTAAACTCGCATCCCTCACTTGAGGAAGGAGTTTCGCCAGGGGTTCATAATTTAGTAGGTGTATCCGTCTTAAGCACTGGAACTACCAATGGTTGCGTCACCCCTGCCTGCTCGTAATCCATGGCTTCTATGTGCTCCAACCAGGATCTATCGCACTCCATCCGCATGACTCCTCTTTCATTCCAGCCTGCCCTTTCCCTTCTAGGCCTAGAGTCTGCCTTGATCTATTCAATCGCTCTCCCTTTAGTGTCATATTCTATCGTGTCTAACTCTTCTTCACTCTCGTCCCCAATAGAGCGGTAGTCCTGATACTCCTCATCATCAGAGTCTTGCCCCTCTAACTGCTTGTCATCCCTTGGGTTTTCCTCTCCAATCTCCTTTTCGTCAGTGACTAAAGCCCACTTGATAACAGGTTAAGATCGTGAATTTTGATCCATTTTCACTCAGGCTTAGCCAAAAGATCACTTAGGGGTTTTAGATTGGCAGCCATGTTGCCCTTTAGTCTATCGGTCATGCACTCTATGATTCCCTGAAGCTCAAGCTTGTTGGTGGGGATATGGAACGAGATCGGTTTCCCTGGGTTACGTGAGCTTCCTGCCATCATGCAGAGTGGCACGATGGGCTCCCTTGCCGGTGTGCTTGGGGATTTAGCAGATTGCCTATATAGCTCTTCCTCATCTGAGAACGGTAGGTCAATGGTTGCCAAGACGTGCATCCAATCCCACTCGTCCTCAGGGCAAGGGATGGACTTGGTCAATGACCTATAGGGTTTGCTTGCTTGTGCATCACCTTTTAGTGAGATAGCATCAATGTCGGCTAGGGTAGTCTTCCAGGTATCCATCTCAACCCTTACCGCTTCTCTTCTATTTCCCAAGAAGATGAGATTGTTACCCCAATCTTCAATAACTCTCGCATTCCTCATCCAGGGTCGGCCTAGCAGTATGTCATAGTCCACTCCCTTCACAACAATGAAGTTCACGGAAAATTGCACCCCTGTGACCTTCACTAGCCAATTCTTTAGGACCCCGAATGGTTTGGCCTTCATTCCGTTGGCCAATGTGACATTGAACCTAGCTGTTTCCATAGGTGGGTTTCCCCAGGCTTGTAGAACTACATGGCTCAAGACATTGACACCGGTCCTTGTGTCTACGATTCCTTTTCGTGTTACATCCCCCAAGGCTAAGATAGGTAAGACTGCATGCATATCAATGCCTTCCTAGAAAGCATTGACATGCAGTGACCTTGGAAGTGAGTGTAGCATTAGGCTTGGAATCTACGTGACTACGTCCTGCTCTTGCACGTCAGTGGCAGTATGCTCCTCTTTTCCCTCCACCCAATACTTTAATTCTTGCCATAAGGAAAGGTGCTGCCAAACTAGATCTCCTAGGCTCACGGTTACTAGAGTGGTTACTAGAGTGGTGAGGAGGTTGCTGGGTGGTTGCCTTCCTCCTTGGTTAGCATTCTTTGGCCATATGACTTGGTTAGCTTGCTGATATGCTTCTTCTTGGTCTTGCCTCTATGGCATCTCATGTGGTGTGGGTACATTCCCCGATTGAGGTCGCGATGGTGAAACGGGTGTACCCACACTAGAGAGGTCTTCAATTTGGTCCTCCAGTATGGGCTCTACATCCTTAAGGTGTTCCTGGGCATTCTTGACCCACTCCTTGACTTTGGCTCTATAGCCTCGAGTTGCCATCTAGGGTGGGGGTATTCCCCTACCTTGGCACTCTCTGGTTCCGTTGTCTTAGGAGCTGAGGTCTCTTCCTCTGCATCAATGACCCTCTTTCCTGTCACTAGCGTTTAGCTTCCTCAGTCTTAAGGGTGATCTTTGCGTCCGTTCTCTTTCTCCTTCTCCTCCGGCTTTTCTTTCCCAACGAGGCTGCATCTAGGTTACTTGGCCCTGGCAATGAGATGCCTGTTTGTTTTGTTTGTGCTCGCATCATGACATGCAATGGGATGGGCGTATCCTCACTACCAAAGGTCTCCACACTGAACATCCCCAAGGGTACTGAGGGCACATTGGCAGAACTAGTTGATGGCTTCCGTCTAGGATAGTCAGGAAATAGGTGTGTGATTCCACACTCGGTGCATCAAAGGTCAGCTTTGTCCTTGTTTGCCTGTTCCCTTTCTGGGCAGCATGATGAAATATGGCTTGGATGACCGCAAGTCCAGCATGAGATTGGATCTTGGCTTGGTCCTCCAAAGCCTCTGCCTCTTCCTCTACCTAACGCCATTACCGGTATTGGTCGGTAGTCCATCAAGACTAGATTGCCTTCCTCATCATAGGATATGTATGGGTTCACATAGGTTTCCTCTTCACTAGGTTCTTCCACATAGTGAACAGGAGCGTCACTCAGTGGATGGGTTACATAGGGCCCTGGTGGTCTAGGTATGCCTGTTGGGTTCATCTCTAGCTAGGAATGGCCAGTCTTGCGTCATTTGGTGCTGGAAGTGACAATTGGGCTCCCCTGCCAAGGAGGTTAGGTGGCTTGTTGCCTAAGTATGGAGGGTTGTATTGCTGCATATATGGGAATCTCCTTGGCAATCTGCAATGTAATGCGTCATGACCGAACCTACCATAGTTCGAGCATGGCCTAAATCTAGGATCTTGGCACTCGGTTGGGAGGTGTTTACCACCACAGTGTATACACTGCACATGCGACTGCACAAGCTTCCTCATTTGTTCTTGCAATCATGCAAGCACCATTCTTACCTCAGCCAGCTCTTGGCCTTGGTCAACACTCTTTCCCTTACCCTGTATGCTAGAGTTCTCTCTTTCTCTTGAAACTGTTGACTGCTCTGGAGCTCTCTGGATTGTACTGTCCCGACTGGTGTTCCTCATGCTTTGCTCCCTAAGCTGATCGTCCACCCTTATTGCCTCTTCAAAGACTCTAGCTAACACGTCTCGATGTAGAGTGGAATTACTAGTCAGCCTTGTAGAGCTCCTCGCCTCGAATTCCATTTATAAACACGGTAGACACAGCCTTCTCGTTAGGTCGCTCATTGGCAGGGATCCTCTTGAATAGGCTACGCACATGAGTGACATAGTCTCTTACGTCTTCCTTTTCCCTCTGACTGACATTCATCAACCGGACGATGAGATTGTTAGAGTACCCTGCCTCAGAGGATCTCTTAATAAAGAGGTCCTTAAGACGGGAAAAGTTCGTGCGCTTAGTTGCATCAAGACTAGTGTACCAAATTCTCCCCTTATCACCTAAGCATAGACCGAAAGCTTAAGAGCATTGTGCAAGGTCCGTGAGACCGTTTGCTTCACAAACTTGTTCAAATTTCTCCACAAAGCTATATGGGACATTGCTAGGTTCATACTTGTCTAGCTGCTTTGCTACAATAGGGATCCTAGATTGCCCCTTTGTCCCTTGCATGACCCCTAATCCCGAGAGTAATGCTGTGGCTAAGGTTGTTGTGCTCTGCTCAACAGACGTATTGTCCATGACCTGCTTGGCTACAAGTTCACTCAACGATAATTCAGCCTCTGCTTCTCGCTCTCTCTCTACATTTGGTCCTGCTTTGGCTGCACTAGCCAAGGCTAGCACAGGCCGGGCCTCGTACATGTCTACATCTTGTTGGAGTTTTCTAGCCTTTTGCTTGTGGTTATAGGAAAATATGCTCTCTAGCGCCTTTCTAATCGCCTTTCTTTCCTCTTCTAGGTTTGCTACCACTTCCTCTACTGGCCTGCCCTGAACTACTGTCCTAGTCGACAAGTCGTACTCATTAACTAACTCCTGCACTAAGACTGGGAATTCCCCCAAGTCCAGTCGGTCCTCTCCTTGTCCACCTCATGATCCTGACATTGCTTCCACTTCTAGCTCCACAAGGTTGTCGATCAATTTGAGTAGCTCCGGCAGTGTCCAATCCTCTATGTTGTCGCCTTCTGGATCTTTGTGTCCTCTTAGGGTCCTACTGATGGGGCTCTCAGGTAGCCAACTTTGTTTTGGGATCATCTCCTAATAGTGGGTTCCTTGATGTTATTATGTCTCCTGATGAGTTCCTTATTATTGAAAGCAGTTGTCAATCTTATTCACAAGTTGTGCTTCGTGCTTTCTAGTGCTCAGTGCGAAAACAAGCTTTTTCTTTCTTTTTTGTAGTGCACCTTTGGTGATAAAATCAAAAGTGAGATGCGGATGCAAGAAATGCTCAATGCAAACTCCACTCTTCCCCTCACGTTCGTAGCTTGATATGGCTCTAAGCGTAGGTTTTGGCTGATCTAAGGTCTTATTGAAAGTCCATGCTATGTTCTCTATTCTGCTTCAGGGTTGGTTGGTTGGTTGGCCACCAAAAGTCAAGTCAAATTCTAAATTTGGTCTGCTCAGTGCCTAGCTGTTCGGGGTGAATCGTCGGTTATCCTGTCTGATTTCTGGCTTCTGGGGGCTAAATTGGGTTTCCAGGGGGTCAGAGATGTGATCAGGGTGGCCAGGACTGTAGAGCAGGTTTAAAAACCCTCTATTTAAAGTTCTGGTGAAGTGGTCCGATTCTCGGAGTCAGATAGGCTGGTTCGATTCTGGGAGTCGAACGGGCTGGTCTGATTTTCACAATAGGAAAAGTGGTCCGATTATCGCAGTTGATCTGATTTGAGACTCAGATAGGGTGGTTAGATTTTACTTTGGTCTGATTTCCCTAGTCAGATAGGGGGTCCGACTACTGCATTGGGTTGAGTGGTCCAATTGTGGCGCTAGGACCAATGGTCTGATTTTGGCACTAGCTCTAATTATCGCAGTGGTCCGATTCTGGGAGTCAAATCGGACAGGGTGGTTCAATTCTCAGAGTTGGACGGTCCGACTCTAGAAATCGGGTGGTCCTATTTTGGGAGTCAGACGGACTGGTCCGACGGCGCAGACGACGGCGGTCCGCGGGTTGCGCACGATGCTTCAAGGTCAACACCTACTCCCTGGAATCATCCCGTGCCTTTCCAATAGGTGCAAAACAATATAAGAAACTGCCAGGCATACTTGGAATCAATGTGGTGCTCGAATCGATCGGCACTTCAAAGATCTCCCCGCAGCTCTCTCTCTCTCTCTCTCTCCCTAGCTCTCAAGCTTACTCTCTTCTCACAAGGTAGAATGTCAAATGTGGTCTTTCCTGGCTCTCTAGGCCTCTTATTGCCCCATCCCAGGCTACTGTAACCTCAGAAATTAATCCCACACACTCTTCCAACCAGAAATCTGAATATGTGTCCCTATTTTCCTATTTCCAGCAGCAGCAGCAGAACCCTTCTGTTTTCCTTCTTTTTCCTATCCTAATCTCAACCTAATGCAACAAAAATAAAAAACATAGATGGAGATGGATGGTTCTACTCTAATATTCAACAACAAATCAAAATATTTACTTGCTCCAAGGATTAAAACCTCCTAAATCTCCTAACTTTCTAGAGCACCGGTTCGGGCTACAAACCCTACTTCTATGCTCGATTCGATGCGTGTGGCGCTCGAGGCTCGATTCCATTGGTCCCAGCAACGGAACCAAAATGGGAGGGGAGCTACGAAGCTTTACCCCGAGACCTACGGACCGCTTATTGATCAAGCATTTCAAGCCAAGCAGCCATGGCTACCTCTCACATAGCCGACACACAATGCCTACCTTATGGGTGTAGTGAGCTTACCTTGATGCTCGATCGAGTTCCCTCCTCTCTCTTGCACTTTGGTAGCTCCACGATCCTTGCGGCAAGATCAAGCAACCTCAAGCCCTCTCCGTCAAGCTCCATCCTCCATAGCCGCGCAAGAGATGAGAAGAGAAGAGAAGAAGAGAAGATAAAGAGAGAAGATGGGGAGCTTCTTCTCCATGATCCCTCACTCTCACACACTCACTCCCTCACTCCCTCACACTCCCTCAATCCCTCACTCAAGCACAAGCAAGAAGGCAAGAAACAAGAGAAGAAGAAGAAGAAGCTTTGGCCACACACAAGAATGAGCTTCTCATTCACTTTTGAACTTTATATACATGCCCTACTTTTTGGGCGGTCATCCCCACTTTTTACATGGCCGGATATTAGCCTAGGCCCTCTTTTCCTATTTCCCACCGTTCTAACTTATCCCATTTCCAACTAATGCATACAATTTGTGCAAGAGTGAGCCTGGCACTCTTTTACAAGGATTCAGAAGCACTTTCACAATTAATGGTGCGCTTTTACTATTTTCTTTTCTCGAGGCGACATTGAGGCCTTCTGGAGAGGTTGTCATTCAAATTTTCAGGGCTTGACCTCCATCCAGGGCGCCTTTTCCTTCCTTTGTCCTACTCCTCTGCTCCATTTTCCGATCCTCTGTGCTGTGGTAAACACTTCATAATAGCATTGTGCATATTGGCAAGAAAGAGTCTATGTTGGTCCCTAGTTGCGTGCTCAGAACTTGAGTGGAATGATGAAAGAGGATAAGTCTTAAGAGATTGGTTGGACAGATGAAAGAAGGCAAAAGATTGGTTGGAGTTAAGGATTAGGCACCAGTACTTTATAGAAACATGATGCGTAGCATGATAAAAAGGAGTTTGTCCTACTATGGGAGTGGTGAGGTTTGGTGGGTGTGTGTGATTAGGAGTTTGGTGTAATACTAGGCAAGGCAAGGCTTCTTAGATATATCCTACACTTAAGGAACCAATCAATGTGAAGTTATTTATGGAGTGCAATGCTATAGTATTTATAGTGATATGTCAACTAATTCCTTAGATCCTCCCACTATTAGGACCCTTGATGATATATGCAGAAAGGGGCTAATGGGTTGGAGATGGAGCCAACCACTTGAAACCATTGGCACATCTAACTTGAGGCCCCCTATGTGTAGTGTTTATGCAGGATTCTACACTAAGTGGACCTTTAGCTCTCTTCTTTCTTTTTTTTTTGTCTTTTCTCTTATAAAAACTATATATTATTCTAGTCTTATTTGTTCTATAAGTGCATGATAAGAGGTCTCACAAACTATTCTATGCACACCTTGTTGATGAGGTAACTCTTAATGGCTAGGCTAGTTGCTAGTGGAGTGTTGGACAAGAATGGGTGGTTACAACTTGTGAATAGATTCTCATTCATGTACTCTAGAAAGTTAAGGCAATAAGTTGGAAACATGGTGGTGCAAAGAATTAGCCTAACCATTGTTTACTTATCAATGCAAAGGCTGGAGACCTTCCTCTTTTAGTGCTCATAGCCGCTTGTTGATCTAGGTGATAAGAAACCTTAGATTAATTATAGGTGGTGATGAAGGCTAGGTCCAGGCACTCATAGAGCTGCATCATAACCAGCTCTTGAAATTTGAGGCTATCTTCCTCCCTTAGGACATTAACATTAAGGATGAGGGCGAAATCAAATTAGTCATGCTTTTTTGGATCATAATCTACTCCATACCTCTGAGGATCATAATCTCCTCTTTCCAATGTAGTGGTAGTATGGAAAGCAATCCAAGCCTCCTAATTCATATCTAGTATGTTGTTCGACCACTCATCATGTTCTCCATACACTACTTTGGGCACTTTACAAAGGTGAGCTTTACATTTATCTCTCCCTTACAAAATCATGTAAAGTTATTCTTATAAACCTAAGTGACCTAATGTCCTTCTTTTTCATGTAGTAGTAACCCTAGGTCTTACGTTTTTTGGTTGAGTCACTTCTTTCCTAGAGTTATAGTAGGTTCATGACATGTTAAATAACATATTTTGAAAGCATCATTTTGAGCTTCTTTGGGAGGTTGAAGATGAAGACCATGGGCTCAATTTGGGGTTGCCATAGCTTCAAGGTGAGGATCTCTCTTTACCCATTTATGATTTTAAGCATTTTGGAATTGTGGAGAGGTATATTGGGCATATGTTGGAGAGAGGCCAAGAAACTCCACTTGATTCCTTCAATCTGCTTCCTCCTTCTTTGTTTAGGAAAAACTCTTGAAGTTGATAAAGAGGGTTTGCCTTGTGAACATCTTATGGTTAAATCCTCCTCAAGGACTAATTCCAATGCTCCTATTAGCTCCAAGTCATAGCAATATCTAGTTCTAGATGTGATGGTGGTAGTTCTTCTTGATTGATGAACCCCATATTTCTAATACCCTCATCTAAGAACTCCTCACCATTGAGTTGTTGGGTACTCATCCTTGAGTTTTTAGGTACCACTCCTTTGGAAAACTTGCACTCTTATCAAGGCATCATTGATCTTATGTTGATTTTGAATGGCTTCTCTAGCAAATTGGAGCTTTCTTTTGAGATCCTCAATAGTGTCATCATCACATGGGTTTGTGACACTGATTAGGATTTGAGCAAAAATCTCTTGGTATATTTGTATTAGTTTTTTAATTACCCTTGTTCTTTCCTTAGCTAAATCCTTGTCATGAGCTGGTTTTAACAAGTTAATGCCTAACTTGTTTTTGAGCTCTACTCATCCATTTGCTCAATCTTCTATTTTGCATTCTCTAGGTCTTTGTATTGCCATTTGATTCAGATATTTAAGGTTTCCACCATTAGCTATTCCTAGGATTGTTTAATTTGTGATTATTCATTATTAGCTAGGTTACTTCACATCCTTAGTTGATCTTGGGCTTGCATGACTTATTTGAGTGTCTCTTCTAGTTTCTTCTTCTTTGTTTCTCTTGCTCCACATGCCCCTTTCTTTCCTTAGTTGCTCTATCACTTGGACCTTCTTGCTCAGGTTAACTTCTAGGTTAGCTTTTGACTTTAGGGTAGTAGAATATTTCTCGTCTAGTTGAATCCTATTTTTCTTCCTAATCACATATTACTATTTATATTCCTTATACTCATTACTCATTTCTTTCTCCTTCAAGGTTTCCAATTCTCTCAAAAGAGTGTAGATTTCCATGATAATGTTTTTTTGTACACCTCAAAGGCTTGTTTTTCCTTCTCCAAGGCTACCATTATCTCTTTTATCTCCTTCTCCTTTTGATCGTTTGCTCTTGTAGCTCTTTAACTATGTCATTGAATCATTGTGCTAGACCTAGAGTTAAAAGTGGTAGGATAGTAGAGGATTCCGCAATCCTTGGAGCCTTGACCAATCTATGCTTAGACTTTGCTTTTGTAGCTATGTTCTCTTAGATCTTGCTATGATTATCTCCTTTCAAATTTCCCAAGCCATTGACTCAATTTTAATTTAAAATGTTTTAAATTTTGATCCTAACTCTTCTCTTTTGTGGTATTTTGTTAAGAAGCCTTAACTAATCTATGATCGAACTCTACTTTTGTTAGCTATTGTTCCCTTGTACCCTGCTACGATTACCTCCTTTGATCTTTCCTAGAAAATGGCCTCAATTTTACTTTCCAAATGTTTTAGTTTGGTTTCCAAATCTTCCTAGTGTGATGTTTTGTTGAGATTGCTTAATTGGTAGTGGGGTTGTGGTTAGTACGACCTCCATTAACTATGTTGGTGGGGGTGTTGGCATCCATTGTCAATGGGGATGGTAGGGCCTAAATGGGGTCCTTCCTTTTGCCCTCTATAGGCTTAGGTGAGTCCCTACTCATTATACTTTTTCTCTTCTTTGTATTCTTACCGCATCCAACTTCAAGTTGCATGTGATGGCTCAGATCCATGGAGGCTAGATCTTTAGCCTAGTTAGGCTACACTATTGATACCCTAGCTACCCCTCTTACTTATTATTATTATTCTCTTTTGAGCCTAGATTACCACTCTTCTACTTCTTCTTCTTTGGACTCCTTTTTGGCTCTCTCCATAGGCTCAAATTTTGTTGAATCAATCTTATGCACTTTAGTTCCTTTCTTGGTTGTATAATTCTTTTATTCCTCCTTGGTGTATGTCTTAGACTTTCCCTTTCCTTATTTCATGGTTGGTGGAGTTTCCCCTATTTGGGTCTTCTATGCCTTATCCTTTTGAATTACTTCAAGCTCATCTCTTTAGGTATCTTCAACCCTTTTCTTCTTCTCTTTGCCTAGCTTCTTTTGTCTTTGTGTCTTGACATTCTATTTTTGAGCAACAATGTTATAATTGCATAACTAGAGTGCTCTTTCATAGGAAAAGAGCTTAGAGTTTCATGCTCTTATGATGGGACCTGAAATGGGCCGGCATTGGCTATAGCATTAGCCGGACCTCATGCTCATGACACACAAACACCCTCACGGCCTCGCGGACCAGGAGCATCAATCTAATGCTAAAGGACAGCATGCCCTAAAGCTTAATTCATGCGTTTATAGTTTATAGTCCAACGTTTCCCTTAAACTCCTCAAAGGGAGAACCCAAAGTACACATTGGCAATGCCACGATCACACACATATGGAGGCAACCTCACAGTAGGAACACCACGGCCCCACTACAGCTCTCCTACATCATAGGGATTGGCCCTTTGATACGCTGCTAAACATATAACACATACGAACACAAACTCCTCTCTTTTATATTTCTCGTATTTCCAGGAGATATACCGTGCTTCCTCACTTAACAGTCCATTAGGAAACCGACCCTCTATCCTACGGCAAGGGATAACCTCATACTCTCAATCGTGGGTCCGAGTCCTAAGAAAACAATTACTATGCAGTCCAGGAGCTTTTCCGTTGATACCATGAACCATGCATAGTGCATAATGTGAATGGTTTAGTGCACAAACAGAAGAAAATCAGCATTGTGCATCGTGCGAAACCAATCTTTTTATGATTTCCAGACTAACGTTTATGTATTGAAACGAGGAGAGACACCGAGCCTTATGCTCATGCTGCCTTTTCCTTTATTTTAAAACAACTACCTATAAGCATGATGCACCACATAAATCAGATTTAAAATCATACTTTGACGCTCAAACTCCCCTCTCACCCTACCGTTTAATGTTTTCCATTCATTGATAGGTGAAAGAGTCATTTTATGTGTATTTCTTTATAGAGAAAGCGATAAACACGGACAAAAACATAGAAATGAGGGTAAACCGAGGCTAACCTCATGCTCTACCTTCATTATACATTGCACGAACACTTATGTAATTTTTTGGAATTTTCCTTTTATCATTTCCTAATTTTCTCCCATTTAAAACCCATTTTTCACCATTTTTGGTATTTTTCATCTATTTTATTCAATAAAAAATGACTAGAAATTAAGATTGATTGTGAGCTGTGGCCCTTAGGTTTCTTGACAGCAAAATTTCAAGTTTTGTTGATATTAAATCTCATATTTTCCCTTTATCTTGCAAAAAACCCCAATTTTACCCCTTAAACGCGTGTTTTACGGGTTTTATAACACTAATTTCAGCCATATCACTTATGATTTTCTGATTTTAACCCTTATTTCAGCCATATCATTTATGATTTTTTGATTTTCAGAGCATAAATTGATCAAACTCATAGCAAACAACATCATGATGCATAATCAGCCCATGGGAACAACATTTCATCAACAACCAAATAGCATAAAAACTCATTTTTTCTTCATAAAAATTGAATTACTGCTTAGGCTTTGTGTCTCGAGATCTTGGTTTTGCTATGGGACTGCGGACCAGCCCAGATTCAATGCCCAGCATCTTCAAAATTAGCAATCTTCATGTCTACATTCACTCGGAAGCAATCCGGTCTCGTCCGGACAAGCTTTCCTCCATCATTCTTCATTTTCCTCTTGCACACAAGAACAGCCCCTTAGGGGAGAGAGAGGGAGGAGAGAGAAAGAATAGAATCAGAATTCTCCATCCAGGCCATCATTGCTCGGACAAAGGGCGGCGAAATGCTCAGCATACAGAAGGGAATCAAGGCCCATGATCACTTGGGTGGGTTGTATACAACCCCCATGATGGATCCATCAAGAAGGAGGCGCAAATTTTGACGCCTACAGGCGTCACGTTTTCTCCTTCTACATCACGTTTTTTTTTCATGCTACATGTCAAGTGGCATAAAATGCCCAACTCCCCAAGGGTCATGCCCATTTGGCCAAAAATAAGTCCACCTCTTCGCATCTTGACCGTTTCCTTGGCCATTTCCCCGTCCGGGCTCCAAATTGAGCTCTAAAAAATCCTGGGCGTCCGGCTTGACATCCCGCATTGGTTGGCAACTTCTGACAACCCACACGGTAGTCTGAAAAATTATCAAAAATCAACGATTTCGCTCGGGCGCCTTTTAAGAGTCAAATTTCACTTGGTGCTTAAAATCGTCCTAGCTGGAGCCGCCGCCTTCAATGTTGAATATTTTTCTCCTAAATTCTCAATTTTTTTGCAAATTTTAGGCACATCCCGAGGTCAAAACTCTGCTCTCATTGGTGACCATGGGATAGGGCAACTCAGCCCGTCAAATCCCACAATAGATCTGCACAAAACAACCAAATGAAACATCAAGCTGATACAAAATAGATACACAATAAACATAGCACAGTGCTCACCCTACCCCCTGACAAAACCAAGGCATGACATCCACAAGGAGTAGGCCTAGCATAATCTAATAGAAGGTCCAAAGCTAGTCACTAACCGACTGCTCCAACATGGCCAAATTAAAAAGGACTATCAAAGAGGTCGCCCTAAGTGGTGGTCTGAACTACCTACCTAACTAACGACAACACAACCAGGAGCTCCTACTAGGCAAGGACTCCTATAGCCTGATCAAGAAGTATTTTCTTTCAGCACATTTTTTCTTTTAGGTTTTTATTTTTCCATACTCGGGCATGTAAAAAGGAGGGAGCTAAGCGTAGTGACCCAAGGAGAACAGAGCATCGGCCTCAGGTCCTGTCTCCGTACCCAAGAATCTACCAAGCCCTCACAAGGCAACACTTAATCCTTTTCAGACGCTCACTTTTATTTTCCCTCCAACCTTCCTTAATTTCTTCTTTTCTAGCAAGAAGTACCCCTAGGAAGACAAGGCATTGGCCCCGGGTCTGACTCGTCCCCAGGAACCCACTAAGCCCTCGCAAGGCGATGATCAACTACTTATAAATGTTCGTTTCTTTTCTTTTCGATTTTAATAGGGGGTTAGAACCCCTTTTTACACACCTCTGTATATTTTTATTGTCTTTAACATATTCAGGGTTTCTTTTCATCATCATTATTTTCTTCTTCGGTAGGCTTCTCTAACTGCCTCACAACTAACAAGAACTCCTAGAACGGCTACCTAGCAGGCTAGTAGAACAGGGTCACTAGGACCACCTGCTAAGACAGGTCTTTCAATGCTTGACAATGTCTTTACAGGAGGCAATGACTACTCAGACCTCCCTTCAGTCATACTTAACCTAAAGCTGGGACTTCATGCCTTAAACTCCGGTCCCCAACAAGTAGACAGACACAAATAGCATAAAACCACGGTACTCATAAAGGAGAGATATCACCTGGATAGGGCCACGAGAAGCTTCCGCGCAACAAAGGCTCCTTCCAAGCTCTTCTTCGAACCTGTCTAGCACAAAACTAAAACAAGAAACCATTAACTGCACCTGTACTAAACAGACAACTGGCCCTCTTGGCCTAATGAAATAAAACATTCAAAACCTCGCAAAATTGGCCCTCTTGGCCTAACGAGATAAAATAGAATAGCACCTACACATCCCTCCCTGAAATAGCACAAATATATAATGACATACCCCTTTCCAAGGAGAAAAAACACAGGGCTCGCAGCCCTAAACTAAATGCATAAGGTTATGACCCATCCCTCCTGCATATATAGCAAGAGGCGTACGCATAATATGTTGTCTAATCAACCTATGGTCCAGGATAATAACGGTAGATTGGTCTCGACTACTCTTTGTATCACCCATATCAACCATAATCTGCCATATATTGCATGCTCTGATAACATTCCCCACAAGCAACTGGGTCTCGTTTCATCATTGATAACAATATTCAAACTAGGACCACAGTTAAAGAAAAGGTATTCTTCATAAGCCAGATTTGCCAATGAATCCGCAAACTGATTCCAGTACTGTGGAATCAGCTGAAAAGACACTCTCTCAAACTCCTCAAGTAGGGTCATCGTAGTTCGATGATACATACAAAGAATGGGGTTCCGCACTGTGTATGTCCCATCTAGCTGATTCAGGATCAACTGGGAATCCCCTTTTACTAACAATCGCCGAATACCACCTTGTTTGGCAATATGCAGTCCCACAATCAAGGCTTTATACTCCGCCATACTGTTAGTGAATCCTACCCCGAGATAAGCAGCTAACTTAATCGTAACTCTACGTCGGGGATCTCGGATTACTACTCCAACACTCCCTTTTTTTTAGGGCCCCTGGATGCTCGGTCAAAATATAATGTGTACGTCTACAATGGGTTTACACAGCCTGCCATCATAAACTCCTCTATTCGTAATTATGGTAGTCAAAATTTAGCATCTTGAGAGGATGAACTGACGGCTCCATCCCACCTTCTTCATTGAACTCAACAGGGATACTTGTCAACAGTCGTAAGCAGTGATGGCAGAAGACTTTGATCTCCCACACAAAGGTTCCGTCTTCTTGCTCAATCACTTTGTATCCTTTGCTCCACCAGATGAGTTTCCCCTGATGATATCTCTGCTCCAGATATGGGTGCTCCAAATAAGGGATTAACCGACCCATCAACCAGCTTTAAGCTCTTTTGCAGGTCTCAAATCATCCCCAGCATGGACCTGCAATGCATTTTCTTTGTATTAGCATACTTAGAAATAATAAGGTTTAATCTTATTAAGATTAACCTTATTTTTAAACTCTACTCCTTGTAGATCAGCTAATAGAGCAAGTGTACTCTAAGCAACTTAGTAAGCAAGATTTTGTTCTTGTATAGCTCTCTTCTCCCTCTTGTGCACATTCTTCTTGCTGCAAACTCTGATTTTTCACAAGCAACAAAGTAATTGGTATGGCACAAATACACAGGTCCAATGTGGATTCGACGGCTTTAGAGGTAGGGGGAGATCACCCCGAGGTAGAGGTGGTGGATCCTGGCAGTTGAATGATCAATCCAACAAGGACAATGACTATCATTATGGTGGCAGATGATTGCAAAGGATTGTCATAAGAAACAGGCAGAAATGAAAGCTAAAGAAAGACAACATGGAAACTATGTGGTGCTCATGATGAGCAATGTGACAGATTGTTTGCCATGCAGCATGTGTCCAAGAATGCACCTAGGCAAAACAGAAATGAGAGATGGTACATTGACTCTGGGGCTTCTAACCATATGACACCCCATGGAGAGTGGTTCGATGAGTTGGTTGCAAGTTCACATGGTTATGTTTGTAGTGTTGATGACACCCAACATGACATTCAGCACAAAGGAGTTGTTCTGTTGATGATGCCTTATGGCAAGAAAAAGAGCCTGCATGATGTATTGCATGTACCAGCAATAACTAAGAATATTTTGTCAATTGGATAGAAGGAAGAACAAAATCTGCAGGTTAGATTCAATAAAGATGTTTGCTTTATTGAAGAATACGGTAATGGCTACAAATTAGTTGCTCGAGGGATGACAGGATGTTTACATTTGATGTGACCTTTCCAAAACTTAAGGCAGCCATGTTTACACATGATGAGGGTGCTATTCGGAATGTTGAGATTTGGCATAAGAGGATTGGCCATGTTAATGTACAAGAGTCGAAATCTATGCAGCAGAAAAAGGTGGTACTTGGATTGCCCAAATTCAAGTATAATGACTTTGGCCATGTATGTCCTACATGTCAGTTTGGAAAGCAGGCACGATTTCCCTTTATGAGACATGTGAAGAATAGCTTGAGACCTTTGCAGTTGATACACTCTGATGTTTGGGGTCCATTGCATAATGCTTCATTTGGAGGTGCTCGTTACTATGTATCTTTCATTGATGATTTCAAGTACACTTGGTTGTACATATTAAAATGTAAAGAATAATTGTTTGATGCATTCAGAGATTTCAAGAAGCATGCTAAAAATGAGTTGGGCTTCTATATCTCTTGTCTTAGGTCAGATGGAGGCGGAGAATATGTCTCATGGGAGTTTGACAGATATCTTGCAAAGTACGGGATCAGAAGACAGCTTAGTTGCAGCTATACATCGCAACAAAATGGTGTAGCATAGAGGAAAAATAGGGTACTAATGGAGTTAGTTAGAGCTATGCCGAATGAAAAGTGTTTGCCTAATGCTTACTGGGTTGATGGTTGGTGACTGTTGTATATGTGTTGAATAGAACCCCTATAGCAAGGATTCATGATGTAACACCTTATGAGAGGTTGTATGGTCATAAGCATGAAATTAGGCACTTAAAGGTATTTGGTTGCATTGCATATGTGCATATTCCTGATGAAAAGAGGAAGAAATTGGATCCCAAAGCTATCAAGAGTGTGTTTTTGGGTTATGCACAGAAAAGGAAAGCTTATAAATGCTATGTGTCGTCTACTCATGAGATGTTGATAAGCAAAGTTGTTGTATTTGTTGACGAGCAAGCTTCTTGGTATGGGAATCCAGTTGCAATGGCTATTGATGGATCAGCTAGCACAAGTAATGATGAAAATACCCTTGTAGTTAGTACATCTATGAGTGGTCCCCGACAGGTGATGTGTCATCTGTAGTGAGTCCTTGGATGGTTTTGCTAACTAAAACCAATACCTTAACTTATAGACAAATATGCATTAACCCTTTAGCTTCTACATTTCTAAGAAATAAAGCCAATAATATAGCAAAACGAAACCTCTTAACTTTCATGCCTAAAGGAATGTCAGGACGTTGCGGAATCACACTCCTACATCCACTGACATAGACATTGTTAGTGAGGGGAAGATTAGATAAGGGAAAATAAAAGATGTTTGAGGATGTAAGAGGTCCACGTACTATAGGTTATGAGTCATCCAACATTGATAGCTTGGACAATGAGTTGGGGATTCCTTCTATTATGATGCATGGTGCAAGGCAAAATCGATATGTACCGCGTCATGAGAGGCAATCTCGGAGTGAGCCACAGTTGCAAAGATCTGAGAGGGTCATAAGACCAGTTGGCAGACTTACATGCACTGGAAATTCAGCCCATCATTATGCCTATATGACTAAAGTGACAGATTTCAAAGAACCCACTAAGTTTGATGAGGCAGTTGCAGATGAGAACTTGTGGGCTGCCATGGATGAAGAGTATTCAGCTTTGACTGAAAATGGAACATGGGATTTGGTTCAGTTGCCTAAAGGCAAAGTTCCCATTGGCTGCAAATGGGTCTACAAGGTTGAATGCAAGTTGGATGGGTTATTGGAACGCTATAAGGCCAGGCTGGTTGTTAACCGTAAGATGAACAAGATGGAAAATCTAGAAAAACTAAAGCAGAAGACAAAGGCCAAGGCAAAGTAAAACGGAAGACGAAGGCACGCCAAGAAAAATATGGAAGCACAAGAAGTGCAAGAAAGTCCTAAATAAAGAAAAAAGGCACAAGAAAAAGCGCAAGGCAATACTTTTGTAAAAGAGCCCAAGCGCATCATGGTTTAATTTAAAGAGCGTGAGCTCTCACCCGTGCAATTTGTAAAGGTAGATGGGCAGTGGAAAGGAAGCTCGAAAGATAGAAGGACAATGGAAAAAAGGGTCTAGGCCACGACTAGTGATGGGACCTAAAATGGGCCGGCACTGGCTATGGCACTAGCCGAACCTCATGCATACGACAAACAACCCCACCACACGGCCTCACGGGCCAAGAGCGTCTAAAACTCACTTTGCACTAAATGCTTATGACGATTTTGCGTTTGTATCCAATATGTAGTCCAACATTCACCTTCCCTTCTCCTTAGAGGGAGATCCCATAACATATAGGCATAATGCCTCATAATACACACATAGGGAAGCACCTCTCGACTGATTGTCACGGCTCCACTGCGACTCTCCTACACCTCAGGGATTGGCCCCAAGATGCTTCGCTAACATATATAACATTCGCACAAACTCCACTCTTTCATAATTCAGCATTCCAAGAGATTTTGATTTGCCTCACAAAACTTTCCCCAACGGAAGTGCCTGTCTAACCGACGACTTAGGTTTCTTGTCCTCTCAGTGTTAGTGAAAGTTTATCAATCAATTGCAATGCATTCCAGTAGATACCACGTGATATGCTTGATGCAAGGTGTATGACGATTGTGCACAACCATATTATGATTTAAAAAAAATCAGCCATGTGAGGTGCAGAAAACAGCCCTTACATGAATTTTAACTAAGTGTTACGTGCTGCGCTGCTTTAGGGACTAGCACCGAAACTTTCCTGCTACTAGTCGCCTATATTTAATTATGGAACAATCCCTAAATGCTATGCACAAAGAGGGAAATTAGAATTTGTATCTTTTCAGCAATTAGATCGTCGCACAAACTTCCTCCCCCCCCCCCCCCCCCACCATTTAGGTGTTACTGCATTGCATAGGTGTAAATGGTTATTTTGTGTCATTTTTGTATGTAAAAAATAATAAGCATGTACTATAACACAAAGGATGAGACCAAACTGAGGCTTAACATCATGCTTTAACCTCGCCAAACATTCATGCACATAAATCTTATTTTTTCATATTTTTTTAGCTCGAAAACCCCAATTTTCTTTATTTTTGCTATTTTTTTCTGTTTATTATTCATGGAAAATAGGTATTTTATGATTTATGTCCTTAGTAGTTTACCTGTGGAGGAGGTGTCATAACCAACTTCCTTGACAACTCCAGCACTTCCAAAGCGCCTAAAGCCTAGGTTGGAGGAGTTAAACAAAAGGGAATTGGCTGAAGAGCTAGACTCTCCAAAAAGGGGGCAGTTGTACCCTCACAACCTAGTGAGGCTATTCAGCAGGCCACGACTATGTCCCATGAGGAGACACTAGAGAAAGAGAATGCTGAGGCCCAACCAAGCATATCAACAGTTGACCTAGTCCATGGTCTTGAGTCGTTGAGAGATGCACCTTCACTGACCAAGAAAAAGAGGAGGAAACAACAAAAACAAGAGCAGTTACAAGTGGTTGTGGACCCCAAGAACATTGAGACCAAGAGCGCTGGAGAGCTGAGGAATAAAGCATCAAGTCCATCCACCAATGAACCCATTGATGTCTCTCCTATCAGTCTTTCAATGGGTTCGAAGCTTGAAATTTTCCAACCCATTGAAAGACTGATAGCCTCAACATATTGCAATGGTTGTACTCAGGCAAGTCCAAAAAAAAAGAGAAAATATAACAAGAAAAAGAAATGAAAAAGAAAACGGAAAAATAAAAAAGAAAAGAAGAGAACAAAAAAATAAGAAGCACCCACGATCATAGCACAGCACCTAGGGGTCCTCAAATTAGGTACGTCCAATGACCTTAATCATCTGGCTCCATCCCTAGTCCCCTAGCCCTTTAACATCACCCACAATTGCAATCAATCGTGGTAAGCACCACATGAATGGCCATGAAAAGTACACTGTCCTCATCACGCAGGTCTAATAGCTACCAGCTACCAAAAGTGCAGTGCCCCTGAGTTCAAATATGCTACGTCGTGTAGTCACAATGCAAAGAATGTCTCATACACCTTCACGTGTACTTCTTCTCAACATAGACAACTTTGCTTCACCCACATGTTGTTACGAGAAACAAGCCCGTGGTCTTCTAACTACGTAATATTTAAGTATGCACGAGCACTCACATAATATCTACACCAAAATATATACACAGTTTGGGTCCTCAAGTGTAGGACAATACTCTCAGCTTACTTAGAGTTTGACCTATCTCCCAAACTAATTGAATTATGTCTTGTGCACGATAGAGAAGACTAGCACTACCCCTAGGGAGAGACCACCTATGAGAGGTTTTCAATTGCAGGTATTGAAGACTCCAATGAAAGCGTCGTTCGCTCTTCATCAACACCCAACTCTGACTTCTTATCCTTTATCATCCTACAAGCCCACCAAGAATCGTCATGTGCAGAATCCCCAACAAACCAACACTTGTGCTGGCCATCAGTGCAATCCCCAACAAAGAACAGTCCTACCACCAACTCCAACAAGCCTACCACCAGCCACCTAGGCCACTAACATGCCCCCAACAACCTTCCTCCACACCACCACCAACACTCCTCCATAGCAACCACATATGTCCCTTCCACCCACGTCTTCAGTACACATGCCAAAGCCTGCTACCTATGACAGTGAGTGCCATGGGACTGGCACTCGTCTAGGAGGGGGTAATGTTAACCATAAGACGAACAAGGTGGAAAATCTAGAAAAACTAAAGTAGAAGACAAAGGCCAAGGCAAAGTGAAACGGAAGATGAAGGCAGCCAAGAAAAATATGGAAGCACAAGAAGTGCAGGAAAGTCCTAAATAAAGGAAAAAGGCACACAAGAAAAAACGCAAGGCAATACTTTTGTAAAAGAACGCAAGCGTATCATGGTTTAATTTAAAGAGTGCCGGGCTCTCACCCGTGCAATTTGTAAAGGTAGATGGGCGGTGGAAAGGAAGCTAGGAAGATAGAAGGACAATGGGAAAAAGGACCTAGGCTATAGCCGGCCATGTAAAAAATGGGATAAGGGGATGACCGCCCAAAAGGGATTTAGGGTTTTGTATATAAAGTTGAAAAGTGAATGAGAAGCTCATTCTTGTGTGTGGCCAAGAGTGGGTCTCCTCCTCTTCTTCTTGCTTGCTTGAGCTTGTGCTTGAGAGAGGGAGTGTGAGAGTGTGAGGGAGTGAGTGTGTGAGGGTGAGGAACTGAGGAGGAGAAGCTCTCCATCTTCTCCTCTCTTCTTCTCTTCTGTTGTCTTACTCGCAGCAATGGAGCTTGGAGCATGGAGCTTGAGGATGGAGCTCGCTTGAAGCTTGCACTTGGATCCTGGAGCTACTGGAGTGTGGGGGAGAGGAGGTAACTCGATCGGCATGGAGCTAAGCTCACTATACCCGTAGATATGGATGGCGCATCAGCTATGTGAGAGGTAGCCATTAGTGCTCGGCTTGGAATGCTTGAAACAATAAGCGGTCCGTGGGTCTTGGCGGTTGAGTGAAAGCTCCCACACTGGTCGCAAAAGGGTTTGCACAGCAATATGGCCTTGACTATAAGGAGACTTTCAGCCCTATAGCTAAAATGGCAATAGTCAAAACAGTCATTGCATTGGCAGTAGCTAAAGACTGGAAGTTAAGGCAAAATGCATTTTTGAATGGTGACTTACAGGAAGAAGTTTATATGGAGTAGCCTGAAGACTATGTGCATCCGGATTTTTCGACACATGTATGCAAGCTTAACTAGGTATTATATGGGTTGAAATAGGCACTCGGAGCTTGGAATGCTCGAATTAGCAGTCATTTACAGTAGCATGATCATTTGGCAAAGTAAAAAATAGCCTACAGTTGCATTATCTAGTACAGAAGCTGAGTACCAAGGTGCGGCCTTTGCAGCCTGTGAAGCTGTTTGGTTGCTAAAGTTATTGAATGACTTGGAGATACACTTGGACAGCAAAGTGAAGTTGCATTGTGATTATCTTAGTAGTGTGATGCTTGCAAGCAATCATGTCTACCATGCAAGATCTAAGCATATTGAAGTACATTACCATTTCATCAGAGAAATGGTACTAGCAGAGTAGATTGACTTGATACATGTGAAGACTAAAGACCAAGTAGCAGATATCTTTACTAAATCACTTGGTAAATAAAAGTTCATCTACTTTAGGCAACTACTTGGAGTATTACAGATGGTTTGAGCTTGAGGGGGAGTGTTAGAATATCAAGCTCCACTCATCTTTATTTGTGTGTTTGTCTGACCAACGTCAACTAGATACAATTGTACATGTGTGTGACATTGAATAAGTCAGTGTAGACTTGATCTAACCATAGTTAGATGATGGTTACTAAAAACCCTAGTGTAAGACTCACTTTCAGTTAGTAGTCAGATAATGGAATAGTGAAGAAGAAGATGATGATGAGCTGAAGCTCATGTTTACGCTCCACTCTCTGTCTCTCCCTCCCTTCCAATACAAGCCTCTCTACTAACAAGCCAAGGTGTTTAACATCTCTAGAAAGGTAGCGGCCCTTTTCTTCTCACCTTCTAATACTCCTATTGCTTTGGCGCATGTAGTTTTGGACCGCCTCTTCATTAAGGCAAAATGCTTATGCCACAAGCACTCCACCAACAAAACCATCAAGGTGATGTATGGCCAACACTTCACCCTTCTCTTTCCCCCACCCGCCCTTGTGGACCTGGCCTACTAGCTTTCCTCGTCAACAACATACACCTCCCAATCTCACCCTATGATAGGAGCCATGGTGCAAACCCCACTTCCAACGCTGCCAAGGATGCCATGGAGAGCATCAAGGTGCTCAAAAAGAAGGAGCAGCTCGCCCTATAGAGTGGCAAACACCAAGTTCTCAAAAAGGATGACCCCACTACCCAACAACCCACCAAGCAAGGCCCCCGACCATAGGAGCCCCACCATCCCTGATCCCCCAAGAAGTCCAGCTCTGCCACCAATCTCTCTGCAAAACTAGCTCTCCTTAAATTGAAGGGCCAAAAGTGTCCAAGGGAGGAGGAGACCACAAATGAAACTAAGCCCTCATCCCCACTTCTTCCCTCACCAATCTCAATTGCACCTCCCTTACAACCATGCCTCTCCCTACCAACTTATCCCAGTAGCTCTTCATCATCCCACTTGAGTTTGCTGGGAGATGGCCCACTGGTCATTGAACTTCATCAATGGGTTTTTAACTTGATAGCACTACCACCATAGCAGGACCTAGTGGCCCAAGTGCATCACCTCAAGTAGGCTAGCGCTACCCTATTCAAGCAACTTTGGCAAAAGGACACTACTCTCTAGGAGCATCGTCAAAGGCTAGAGCATGCCAACACATGCAATTGGCCTTTGTCGACGATTTCAAAAACAAAGTGTTATAGCTAAAGTAGGATAATGTCTTCCTCCAATCCCATACGGCAAGAGTAGAGAATCTAAATGGCGTGACCCCGCTCTCCCTAGCTAAAGTAGGATAATGTCTTCCTCCAATCCCATATGGCAAGAGTAGAGAATCTGAATGGCGTGACCCCGCTCTCCCTAGAGACCATTGAATAGTTCTAGCACAACTACGAAACAAAGTGGTTGGATAGATGGGAGAACCTCCACGCAAACTTCGGGCCACCATGAGCGAATCCTACTCCTAGCTTCTACTTCTACCTAACAAACTGGATGAGGCAAGCTCCGATGCCCAAACTAGTCCCCTACTCATCCACATACCTCTATGCCTCCACCCCATCCATCATAGCACATCGATAGCCCATCGACAGCACCCTTATCAGCTCTACTCCCTCTCACTTCCACTCCATATCGCAACCAAGTTCAAACTCGTCGCCCCCCTCAATCTAGACTGCCCACACTCCAAATCCTTTCCAATCACCCAAACCAACAAGGCCACATGCCCCTTCTTCACTAACAAGATAAGTAAATTTCCCCAAAGGAGCCCGTCAGCAACAACAAGGAAGATGCATCGCCACCACCAGCCCGAACTTCTTCAACTTCTCTGTTGTTGGCAGCACGAGTTCCACCAACCCAAGTGACAGCTCATCCATTGCATGGTGCTATAGCAATGGAATGCAAAGTAGTGGAGTGGATCTAGGTACTTCAATAGGTGAAGCTAGACCTAAAACAATACTAGAAGGTAGAATCCGATCCTCTTTGGCAACGCATCCTAGAGAAAGAGTAGGCTAGAGTGACCCAATCCATGAAGAAGGCCGATATTCCCTATCCAAGCCAAGAGTCAATGAACCCACGCTATGTCCCAAAGCGCTAATGAAGCACCCAACTCTAACCCAAGGCCAAAGCCAGACAAGAATTGCGCCAAGATTTGGAGGTAGACTCTCCAAATTTGGATGACCCAAGCCTGGATCAAGGAGGCAAGGATCCCAATCTTGATGATCCACTTTCTAAAAACACATCCACCCCCACCCCTAACATCATGAAGATGGCTAGTATCACCCAACTTCGGGCATGTCTAACTTAGTTTGAGGCCCTCTCCCTCAAGTGTTGGCACTGGATCCATACCCTCCTAAATGTCGAGTCCTAGTGTAAACTTGAATTGAAAGGAGACTAGGCTTGCCTCATCCGAATGTTGAGTCCTAGCATAAACTTGAATTGAAAGGAGTCTAGGCCTGCCTCATCCGAATCACCTTCAAGTAGGATCAATTGTAGTAGCAAATCTAGCTCAGTGCCATCTACCTAGAGAAGCTAGCAATAGAGCTCATCTACCACAATATTCCATAGTCCCTCCTCTAGACTTGAATGGAACTATAGTTGTAGTAGCACCACCTCTAGTACTACCCCCTCCCACCACTCTGCCACCCACCTCTTGGTCGACTTTGACCCCCACCCAATCACAACACACCTCACCCTCTACTACCTACCCTTCTACCTCTACCTCTTCTCGTTGCACCTCCACCACACTAGACTAGTTCCAGGGTGATGATGCACCAGAGACAAAGGATGATGGCAACATTAGTGACTACCATCATGGGTATGATTCCACCATGGATGCCAGTGTTAAAGGCAGCGGCAATTAGTGGCCTTTAGAGCCAAGAGCCACCAATGGTGCATTAAGAAGATGACAGATATAGAAGCAGTAAAGACTATGTGGCACGGCACAAGGCCGGAGAGAAGGTCCCACTACAGGCAATGGCCTATATAAAGGAAGGGAGCAAATCACTATTATTATTGTTCAAACGCATACACATAGCATTAGAGGTCAAGTATCAAATAGTTATCTTGCTTCTGTTCCATATCCCTCCCAAGTCCCTTCCACCAATCTCTCTTGACTAGCATCCTAAGTACTCTCTATTAGTGGAGCCTATATTGTATCATCCATGGTCATTACATTCAGCAGTAGTACTACCTTGGTCTAGTATCTTGTAGTTGTTTAGTATTTATGATCCAACACTAGCTATTCCCAAAGTCTTATGTTGTGACTATATTGGTCCCAACATTAAGTCCAACAGGATGAATCCATAATCTTTTAACAAGCTTAATTAATTATGCTTTACTTTCCTCTAATATTATCGAACATAGTTGTACCTCAACCTACTATCCCACATTTCAAGACTACCACCAATCAGGGAGAACTTATGCCAATTACTTCCATCCCTGGCCTCTATCTAGGGCAATTTGACAAAGCACTATCTCAACTAAAATAGGTGGGGAAAGGTAAATTTTAGCCCCCCTAGATCAATGCACTTTCAACTTCAAAAGAAGGGGGAGGGGTTTTACCCCCTTCCCATTGCCAAATCTAGGGTAAAAGGGAGGGGGAATCGATCAAGCCTATTTCAATTAAGCCACTAAGGTTATTATTTTCATCCGAAATTACTAAGGCTTAACTAGAAAGCCTCTTAACCACTAAGCCTTTTACATGCTACTATTTTCCTTATTTGTAGTCTAGTGTATCTATCATACCAATCACTCTACTTAGTAATTAATATAATTCCACCCAAGAACACCCAAGCATCTAAAAAGAGACATTCTTCTTCAATGATCATGTGTTTGCATTTCAACCTTTAATACTTCATGGCTTTTGCACCAATTTCAATAATCTATGAAAGGTCTTCTCACAAGTGTACACATCCAAAATTCAAAGTTATGGATCCCAATGCCAATGAAGACTATTCTCCTTTGCCCAAAATAACTCTTCAATAGCAGCAAATGGAATTTCTTCCACATAATTTAGCAAGGTTACCCGCATTCTACAAGAATGTGAACAAAAATGGGCCCAAGCATCACAAGATAAAGATGATCACATTGCATGTATCCGTTGTAGTGTTTTTTATGTACAACAAGCACAAAAGGAGAAAAGAATTGGCTTGTCTTTTCAATGTATAAAGTATGATGGGCACAAAGATGGGAAAATTATTTTGCCATGGTTCAATTGACTTGATGATTATTTCATTAGAGAATCCCTTATTGAAAATGACAAATTAAATGTGCTATTGACTACCTCTTTGATAAAGCTTCTCTATGGTGGAACATTCTCCATCATAGTGCATACAAGCTCACTACATAGGACATTTTCCAACTAAAGGTAAATTGATCATTCCCACTTGCCCAATTCCATCTACAAGCTAGATGCAACTTATACCTCTCATGGCAAGATGGAGATAATGTACCCACATACACTAAACAATTTTGGTAACACCTTCTTTTTTGGTGCATGTCGGAAGACATCACTAAGGATACACTACAATGAAACTATGAAGATGGTTTGCAATTGAGAAATCAAGAAAATTTAAATATCCTTCAACCTTCTTTGATCAATGAGGCTATCTCTTATGCTCATGACACAAAGAAAGAATTTCAAGCCATAGTTCATATTGTCTTTAACAAGAAGGGAAAGAATCATCAACTTGTAGTATTGAAACTTAAAAAGGTCTTTCAATTCTTTTTGTAATAGCACAAGCATAGTTCCACGTATGCCTAATGTATCACTTTAAAATAGAGTTGAAACTAAACATTCTAAAGCCAAACATAAGCCCCAAAGTACCAATATTAATGCTAGCACAAGCAACCTTATATTGTTTGCTTTTCATGTACAAAGTCTAGCCACGTGCGTGTTACTTGTCATACAAATATGCCTTCCAAAAAGACTACTACAACAAAGCTTCACAACATGAAATAGGTTCCAATTACGCATCTAGTCGGCTAATGGATCGCCTTCACCACCAATATGTAGCCAATAAAGAAAAACCATCACTATGTAATTCCATGTCTGTACACACATTGCTTCACACAGAAGCTTTTACGAATGATTTTAATCTTAGCATTCTACATGATTATGGTAGCTCACATGATTTTATTCCTAAAAAGTTGGTTAAAAGACTACGCTTAGAAACCACGCCATCTTTGTATAAGGTTAAACATGCTTTTCAAGAAAACTGATATATTGGTATATGGAAAATAAAAGGATAGGAAATAACCATGGATTTATATAAAGAAAATCATGATTTCTTTGTAGCTCCTTTTCAATCTTCTCATATTGACTTGGGCATGCCTTTCTGCATCAATACAATCCTAATATTGATTATTGTACCCATGTAGCCATTTTTAAAGTTCAAGGTCAATCTATAATTCTACAAATTGATTCAAATCTTAAATTATTTTATTTGATAAGACATACACTGGCTAAACATGTGCTCAAAAAACAAAGTAAGACTTGTATGATTTATGTGACTGAAGTTGAGGGATCTGAATCCTCTACTCTTGAACCCACACAATAATGTTTTTTAGATGCATGCAAACAGTGTTTTGTAGAAGCTTATATGCCACAATTTCCACTCTCTAAGGGAGACTTATATCATAAGCTAAAATTATTTCTTAGAGCTTTATCATCACGCAAGGCACCTTATAGGCATAGCTCACCACACCAAAAAGAATTCTAAAGACAAAGTGATTGAACTCCTGAACAAAGGCCTTATTAGAACTAGCTCTTCACCCTTTGGATCACTTATATTCTTGCTCAAGAAGAAAAACAAGACATATTAGATGTTTATTAACTAGAGAGAATTCTCAATAAAGTCATAGTCAAAAATAGATATGCTATTCCACATGTTCATGATCTATCAGAAAATTTAAAAGGAGCCAAGTTTTTCAATAAAATTTATTTAAAGTTTATATATCATCAAATTAGAACGGATTCAACTAACATAATTGAGACAGCTTTGTGTAAACAATTCGATAACTATGAGCTCATTGTGATGTCTTTTGATTTAACAAATGCACTTACAACTTTTGCTAGGCTTATGAACAATTTTTTTTAAATCGTTAGCATTTTTCAATTGTATTATTTGATGACACACTGGCATTTAGTAGATGAGAAAGGAAACATAAAGAGCATCTAGCAACTTTCTTTTATTGATTGCATCATAAGCATCTTTATGCTAATACTGTTAAGAGTGCTTTCTTTCAACATCCACTAGAGAATTTGTAATTTTGTTTGAAAGCTTTCAAATTTCACATTTCATAGGTGGTAGGGTGGTCATTTTGCATAAGGATTGTGCTTATGCTAGATTCATTAGAATCAAATCACTAGTAAAAGGAATGGTTGATTTGGCATTAGATAATTGGAGTATAGGAGCATGGGTCAAGAAGTACTTCAATGTATCAACATGATTTTTTCTTGCTAGCTCCTCAACGATAGACATATTTTTATGCAACAAAAGTGTTAATGGAAGAGCTATAAATGAAACAATTGTGCACAATTTTTCGATTGAAACTTGCTAAACCCAAAAAATAAACTTCACAGATGTTTTTGGGTGTAGGCCACTCATTAATGGTATGTACTTTCTTTGGATCAACCTTTATACTTGATGTGTCCATGCATACTTTAGACATATGGAAGCATTATCTTGCAGGATCCAAAATTCTTATTAAAACTGATCCAACAAGCCATTAAATGTTTGCTTTCTTAGTCACTGATTTCCAATAGACATATTAAATGGGATCTCTTTATACAAAAATTTCATTCTATGATCCAGTACTAGCCTAGGCATATTAATATTATTGCCGATGCACTTGATTGTAGATCTCATGAGAGTGTTTTACCATGTCATACACTCAACTTTGGCAAGAGTTAGACTGTATACTTAAATCACATGTCTTTTATATATGTATCTTACAATGATTTTAGTAATGTATGGCAACAATTTCGAAATGCAAATACCACTACTTATATAACACTTACATAAGTGGATTTTAGCTATGGAAGAAATGCATGCACCCTGATACAAGGGACATTGAGGGATTTAGTCCACATTAGTAGCACGTAAATTATATTTTTATTGGCTTGATTTAAAGCATGATATTGCTAAGTATGTATCTAGAGGCATTGTTTAGCAATGCATTCAACATCATCATGGAAAATCCCATGGTTTGTTTATGACTTTGCTTGTACCTAATGGATAATGGGAGCAAATTTCCATGGATTTCATAAGTAGTTTACCTACTAATCTACACATAATGATATGATTTGGACCCTTGTTGATACATTTAGCAGACAAGTCCATTTTATACCTTGTAAGAGACACTATCCACACCTCAAGTTGCTAAATTATTCATTCACAAAATCTTTGTGTGTGTGATTTATCAAATGAATTTTTAAAATGAATCAAGCACAATTCTACATTCTAGTTATGAACATTTGTGTATGCAAATTATCAAACGGATAAAATCTAGTTGCAATAAAAGCAAATTTATAGTTGAGTTGTTAACATTATACCTATCATTTGGTTCACTCTTTGGTACATTTGCACAATATGAATTCCACTGACATATGAGCCCTAAATTCCAATTTGTATCTAAATTTAGTGTGTGGTATCTCAACTAATTAAGAAATGTGAGAACATCATACATACAACTTCAAAGAAATGTTTTCCTTTGTAGAGATATGTAGCGATAAGTTGTGCACTTGAACAAAAATAATACATAAGTAATTGTAGGAAAGCAAACGAAGAAAGATTAGTTTACTAAAAAAAATATTGAGTAAAGCTTTGATGAGAGCCTTAATTTGACTCTATCTGTGCTGATTAGATGCTAGTCTAACCAAAATCATGGATTGAGAATCTACAAATTGTGCTAAAAAATTTTAATTGGTATTGGAGCTCTAAACCAACCAAAATCATAGATTGAGGTTTCAAAAATGCAAGAAAAGATGGCATTATAAGGATACCAAGTGAGCATGAGCATATTGATGAAACATAGCCAATGTTCCATATGAAGCCTCAATATACCAAAATTGATGCTATTCTTGACTAAAATTATGCTTTTGTGTGTGTGTGTGTGTGTGTGTGTGTGTGTGTGTGTGTGTGTGTGTAATGTTGTACTAAAAAAAGAAATTTTTAAAGCAACAAAATTATGCATAAAATATTGAATTTGAACTTAAAAAAGGAAATGTGCATTACTCTAAACTATAGAAACCTATGTTTATCCACACATAATACTTTACATAACTAAGTAATTCAAGTTAGCATTTTCCATTCAAGTTGTAATGTCCCCATTACTTAGTGTGCATATACATTCCAAAGAAAATTGATTGATGTTGCATGCTTATTTTTAAAAATAGCTCTAATTATTAAACTGACTCTCATTATGAAGATAGTTATTATTATCAATGAGGTACTATATGCCAGTTCATGGAATAAAGACTTGGGAGACCCTCCCAAGACTAGCTTATTAAACCTATGTTTGTAGTATAGAACAACAAAAAGAACTAGCCTAGTGGATAGTCACTTGGCAATTAAGTGCACTTGGGTGGCGACATTGCTGAGATGGGTGACCTCCTCAGAAGATTTTCCTACAAGCTAGTGGGAGCTTCATGCATGCAACCAACAGCACCAACGAAGCCTTCGTAGCCCGTTGCCAAGTATGCCAAGGTATATGCTTTGGTCATTGCCTTGGTCATAAGCCTTGGAGTGACAACCGCCCGACGACACACCATATGGTGCTTGCCCATACGTTCATAAATTTTTATATTCGCACTACAAAAATGGAGCTCCCTCTTTGACGTCATCAATGATGTCATCAAAACCGCTAAAAGAAAGCGTTTTCTATTTGTCATCGCGATGATGTTATCGAAAAACACTAAAAAGCAAGCGTCCTCTCTTTTACCCCCCTCCCCTGTTCTGCAAAACTATAAATTGAGAGCTTGGGGATGACCAGGAAGGGGGACAAGAGTAATCTTGATGAGGATGAGACACTAATCGAGAAGGAGAAGATTCTATTTCGTGAGAGAAAGAGACATCATTCCATCAACCCAAGGAAGGGGATACGATGGTCTCTCATCCTTTTCTACTCTAATCTGAGAAGAGAGGACACTAAAGAACTCTATCCTATTCTATCAATCCAATTAGAAGTCATACCTCTACTCTCGTCCCTATTCCGTCTACTAGAGAGAGAGAAGTATTGCTCTCCACAAGGCAAGAAGAACCATCCGCGAGGCCTACATCATTGAATCCTGCAATAACCATCATCATCATCGAGAGTCTTACACCCTTGCTAATCGGTATTACTACTGTGTTCTTCTTTTTCTACGAATCCTATTTCCATCATGTCCATGAAGAAATAGAATTCAAAAGCAGAAATCACGAATAACCCTACTAACATGGAAGCAACAGTTGGAGTTGTGAGCACAGGAGTCACTAATGGAGTAACGAGCACAGATAACAACCCTTTACCAATTTTGATACCACATGTTTTTTTTCTAAAATTTTCTATTCAAATTTAATAGAAATAAGATAAGTCTCTTACAAAATACTACAATCTTAGAGTATTCACTTGTACATTATTAGAACATCTTATAGGCTAGCAACTATTAGGGAAACTACGAAATTCTAGAACTTAAGAGAAATCATGAGGATTTTTTCAAGATGGATTTATTAAGAACGAACCCCGAAGAAATTAGTCAAGGATATAGTTTAAGCTAGAAGCTTTGATAGAAGATTTTAAGACTGGAAATATCTTTAAGTTGAAAAAATGGATTTAAGGCCAAGAAACTTGGTTACAAGAATAAACCTTAAACTGGAAAGTTAGAGACCCCAAAATCTAGATAGCCTTAGTTAAATTCCAAGGGGAAGAGTTCATTATGTGAAATTCAAGTATTAATTGCTACTAGATTAATCATCACTTGAAAGTTGCATGATTGATTGAAGTCATAACTACTTGAAGACATCAATTTTGTTTGCGATTTTCTAGATTAGATCTTGATTGAATTAGGTATTGCGATTTTCTAGATTAGATCATGATTGAATTAGGTATTGGAATAGATACAAATTGAGGAGCCCTATACCTCCCCCAAGAATAGGTGCTAAATCCTCATACCAAGAGGGGATGTTTTTACTGTTGTGGAAGCATAGACCGACTTCCGATGGCGAGAGGTCTCCTAGTAGGGATCGTATTAAGTAGGAGGTGATTAAGGTGCTAGGGGGGCTCTAGCTAGTAAATCCTTTATGCACCTAAGAACTACTTGGTCCCCTATATGGTCCACGTTCTACATGGGATACCTAAAAATGCTAGCTATAGGTGGATTTGATCTTGGTGACGTGCAGATGCGCTGGATGAGGCAACACGTGAAATTATAATTTTTCTCCTGTATGGGCAGGAGAACACACATTATAAAACATAATCAATGAATTTGTTTTATTCTGGTTGTATGTCTATAAGTAAATTATGCAAATGAACAACTGTGCATAAAAGGATTTTTTTAAATTAACGAAGCTATTTTTATATGTTTCATGTAATGTGGTAGGTAATTAGATATTTATGAAGTTCCATAGAGGGAAGCGAGTGGACGAATCCAGTCCTATGGCAGGGTGGTCTCAATTAGCCGAGAGGTTTTTCCAAAAATAAACTCTCGGAAGGGCCAATTCACTAATTTACCTAGGGTTTGGTCTCAAAACTTGAACTGTAAATTATCTTAGGGGAAAGGTACGGCGGCTGTGCCAAAGCACCGCGAGGGATTCCATAAATCTTTAGTCTGCCTACTAGAAAAAAGCATTGTACTCCATGAACCAAGAGTAATGGTAGCTGCTCCTTCCGAACAAGAAGCCTCTCAAAGGACACCTTCGGATGTGAGCTAGTTGTTGATAGGTGACTATTAGGTCAATTAGGAACCTTCAAGTCGGTCCTCTGTGGGAAATGACACGATACTTCCCTTGCGATGTAGACCTAGGGTTATAGAGCTGGACAAAATCCAATCATTCTAGTTAGAGTATGAATAGCGAGACGGCTAGAAGGTAAACTCTGGGCGACTACTAAAACGCTACTCGTCGCGTAATAAAGATTGGTACGTTAAAAATGGTATCAGAGCCAAAATAAATAAAGAAACTTGGTAATTGTAGCATGAGATATGAGTTGTTTTTCCCTTTCCTTGGTAATATATGTTTTTATCCTACCCAGAGAGACGAAGATTGGGAGTGGTTCCTAGTCTTCAGAGCAATGTTTACATCGGCAATGCATTCTATGGATTATGGATGGAGAATGCAAGTAATGCGGATTTTGGATCGCATCTATGATCCTTCTCCACTATACCGGGAAAGACGTTGGATGATAAGCGGTGGATATTGTTATATAAATTGCAAACCATCTTGCCTTCCTTCAAACCAATTTGAAGAGGATAAGATGGATGAAAAACCTTACAGTCGTGAAGGTTTATTTATTCCATGAAGCCTGAGTGAATTCAACTGTATTCATGAGAGGTCGGGAGATTAAACTAAATCAATATATTTATGAGGAAGCGACAAAGGTCATCCCAGTGGACCGAATTATAGTTGTTGGTCGCTCTAAACACTGCAACTACATCAAAGATGGACTTCGTGATCTTCCTTTAAAGTACTGATTTTTAGATATCCATTCTTCAAAGCCCCATTATTACCCAATGGATGTATCCAAATGCCATGCTTAGATTGTATTAAGGAAATTTTCTCTCCCAAATAATCAGATATCCCAAAATAAACCATATATTTTTTCCCTACAACAAAAGAAATTATTTTGTCTATCCTTTGATTATGAAATTGGTTACCATTCTAGTAATTAAGAATTACGATTTAGTAGATATATCTGAAATCCATGGTTAGATTCCTTAAGTTAATTCGAAAAACTCTATCATGATGTAACCTTCTTTGAAGATTTAATATAAAGTATTTCTATCCTTTTGAAATGATTTCTTTTTTTGAAAAGATACGAGCAAATTGTATTATAACATTCATAGAGCAGACTAGAGAAAATCTTACGATACCACATGAAGTTGTTCCTACCCTTAATGCTGCTGAGATCCAAGGAAAAGAAGTTCTTGCTTAAGTAAATCAAACCACCTGAGTTTGATGGCCAAGGCAAAAACATCGAGGTTGAAGCAGAAATATGGGTAGAGTCCATGGAAGATTATTTTGTTGTTGTTTGAATTACCCCAGCTAATTAAAGCTAACAGGAGAAGCCCGATTTTGGTGGAAACAATGGTGTAAAGACCAAGGAATGTCCAAAGCGTCTGTTAGTTAGGATGCATTAAAGGATGCAATGCGAGGCTAATATCTCCCACTAGCATATCTCACACAAAAGATAAATGAATTATTTGGTCTAAAGCAACTTGGAATGACATCGAAAGCCTATTACTCAAAGTTTGTAACACTTCTCAAGTATGCACAGTCAATGGATATTGCGCAACAAGTATCCAAGTTTTGCCACGAATTGCATGATCCCCTGAACACATAGCTTGAAGCAATGTGTCCATCTGACCTCCAAGGCGCATTGATAAGGGCAAAGACCAATTGTATAGGAACTCTAGTCCAAACCAAGAAACCATAAGCCTTGGAATAATAAGTTCCAAAAAAGAAATATAACTAGGGGCTATGCAAAAGGAGCCCAAGGTCAATTCCAATCTGCTAATAGAAAGAAGGCTAAGACGTCGGTGGTGGAGAACTTTACTGGTGGTAATAAGGATACTATCAGGTGCTATTATTGTAACAAACTTGGCCACATCCAAAGGCGATGCCCAAAACTCGAACAGAATGAATGCCAAAGCAAGTTTCGTAATGACTAGAGTCGGATAGCCACATCTAGAGGAAGATTTTCCGGCATAACCCTCAAGGAAGTAGAAGATGATGAAAGCCCCACCTTGGAAACCGACATGGAGAGAGCAAGAATTCACACCTCTCTCAATAAGAAGGGACCAAATTGACAGTTCTCAGTGATTTCAACACCATCAACCTACAATAGTAAACCCTTTAAAATTTTGATTGATTGTGGAAGCACACATTCATTCATATCACCAAGTTGTGCTAGAAAACTAGGCATAGACACAATGCATACACCTGGACTGATGGTTGAGTTAGTTAATGGAAAAGAAGTTTCCTCAGCACAACAAACAAGTAAGGTGGAGTTTAATCTGGGTGATAATCAGACAAACATGCAATTCAGAGTGATGAACCCAAAAACCTATGAGTGCATGTTAGGAATGGACTGGTTGATTCCCAATGACACTCATATTCATTATGAAAACGGCCAAGTCACATTCTTGAATCTTGTAGGACAACAAGTGACCACACAAGGAGAAGCAAGGAAACCAAAGATTCAATTAGCGAAACCTTCTTGAATCGTTAAAAGTTTAAGAAAAGGCTCACTTGTATACCTAATCAAATTAAATAAGACTGAGCAAGATAAAGAAGCTGAAGATGACCATCGTGGCTTAGGGAATATGCTGACATATTTTCTGAAGAATTAACTAAACTTCCACCACAGAGAGAAGTTGACCATGAAATCAAGCTAGTACCAGGAGCTGCACTAGTTGCAAAGCGACCATATCAAATGTCCATTCCAAAAGCCATAGAACTAAAGGAGCAACTCAAGCAGCTCTTAGATTGGGGGTACATTAGACCTAGTAACTCACCCTGGGGAGCTCCGATGTTATTTCAGAAAAAGAAGGATGGGGCTACAAGGTAACGATCAAGAATAAGTATCTGATTCCAAGGATCGATGAACTACTTGATCGACTACAAGGAGTGAAGATTTTCTCCAAGATTGATCTCAAATCAGGGTATTACCAGATCAAAATCAAGCAAGAATGTATCCCAAAAACCGCTTTTAGCACAAGGTATGGTCATTACAAGTTTATTGTAATGTCATTTGGATTAACAAACATCCCTACTACCTTCAATAGATCAATGCAAGATATACTCATACCTTATCTTGATGATTTCGTCCTTGTATTCTTTGATGACATCTTAACATATTCCAAGGATGAGGGAAGTCACGAGTCATAATTGCGAACAGTTCTTGAGACAATGCGGACTCACAAGCTGTATGCTAAGAAGAAGAAGTGTGTGTTCTTCAAGAAACAAATCGAGTATTTAGGGTTTATAGTTTCAACAGAGGAAATTTCAGTAGATCTGGCCAAGGTCAAGGATGTACAAGACTGGCCATCTCCAACCACCGTAAGTGAAGTTTGTAGCTTTTTGGGTTTAACAAGATGGTATCAGGTCTTTATCAAGAATTATGCCTTGATTGTTGCACCCTTCACCGACCTACTCAAGAAGCAAGTTGCCATTAAATGGACCCAAGTTGAACAGTCTAGCTTTGACAGGCTCAAGCTAAGTTTAGTCACAACCCCGATCCTCAAACTACCCAATCTTAGCAAAGAATTCGAAGTGGTGACTAATGCGAGCTCTCTTGCTTTTGAATGCATACTCATGCAGGAAGGACATCTATTAGCATATTCCTCCAGCAAATTGAAGACTCACAAGAGAAATTATCCTACTCATGACCTGGAATTACTTACAATTATCCACACTCTTAAGTTATGGAGACATTATCTACTTGGGAAGAAATTGTCAATGGTAACAGACCATAAAAGTCTTAAATGGATCTTCACTCAACCAAACCTAAATATGAGGCAAAGTCGGTGGATCAAAGTCTTGCAAGGATACGATATTGAGATCAAATATAGACCAGGCAAAGAGAATGTAGTTGTAGATGCTTTAAGCCACAAATCATTTCTCAATACACTTATCTTAGAAGAACCTCCTAGATTTCAAACACTAACTAGAATGATATCAATGTCTAGCAATCCCATCATCGAGCTAACCAAGGAGAAGGCGAATAATCCAAAATATCAACAAATACTGAAGGAAATTCTGAATAAAGAACAAAATTCTAAGCTTAATACAAAGTATCTTAACTTCTCTGTTGACGAAGGACTTGTCTACTTCACGACAAGATTATGTATTCCTTCAAGTCAATAACTTAAGAAGAAGATACTATGGGAAGCTCATGATTCCCCATTTTCAAGAAATCCTGACTATGCCAAAACTCTCAATGCAGTTAGGAAAATCTATCATTGGGAGAAGCTTAAAAGTGACGTACTTAAATACATAATCGAATGCTTGAGTTGCCAATGAATAAATGCCAAATAAGTTAAGCTGCTAGGAAAGCTACAACCACTTGATATTTCTCAAATGAAATGGGAATTCATTAGTATGGATTTTGTAGTTGGATGACCCTCAATTCAAGAAGGATACAACTCGATCATGGTAATTGTGGACATGTTGACCAAGGTTACCCACCTTATTCCGATCAAAACTAGCTACAAGGCCTTAGGCATTGCCATGTTATTTGTCAAATAAATCTTTAGACTTCATGGACTACCAAAGAGAATGATCAGCGATGATCATGATTCTCTATTCACTTTGCATTTTTGGAAGCGATTATTTGAAGCTCTTGATACACAACTTTGTTTTAGTACAGCTTATCACCCTCAAATTGATAGGTAGACAGAGCATGTAAATCAGGTCATTGAAGACATACTTAGGGCATATTGTTGCAAAGAACCCAGACGGTGGATACAATATCTACCTTTGGTGGAAATTGCTTACAATGCATCCTATCATCAAAGCATTCAAATGACCCCATTTCAAGCTCTATATGGGCAAGAATGCCTAACTCCACTAAACTTCTCTGACCCTACCTTGAAGGTTGAAGCTTCTAAGAAGATGCTTGAAGAGATGGACGAACAAGTCAAAACCATCAAGCAAGATATACAAGTTGTCAAGGATCGACAGAAAGCCTATACAAACTAGTGGGAGCTTCTCGTGCATAGCCAATGGTGCCAATGAAGCCTTCATAGCCCATTGCCAAGTATGCCAAGGCCAAGGTGCCAAGGTTTATGCCTTAGTCGTAAGGCTTGGAGAAACGGCCGCCTGATGACGCACCACGTGGTACTCACCCATACATTCGTAGATTTTTATCATTGCACTATAAAAATGGAGCTCCCTCTCTGACATTATCAATGATGCCATTAGAAGTGTTAAAAGAAAGCGTTCTCTCTTTGACATCACGATGATGTCATTGAAAAATGCTAAAAAGCAAGCATCCTCTCTTTTATCCCCCCCTCCTTCTGCAAAACTATAAATTGAGAGCTTGGAGATGACCAGGAAGGGGGACAAGAGCAATCTTGACGAGGTCGAGACACTGATCGAGAAGGAGAAGACTCTATTCCGCGGGACAAAGAGACATCATTCCATTCAACCCAAGGAAGGGGATACGATGAAGATCTCTCATCCTCTTCTACTCTAATCCGAGAAGAGAAGACACTGAAGAACTCTATCCTATTCTATCAATCCGGTTAGAAGGCATACCTCTACTCTCGTCCCTATTTCATCTACTAGAGAGAGAGAAGTATTGCTCTCCACGAGGCAAGAAGAACCATCCGTGAGGCCTATATCATTGAATCCTGCAATAACCATTATCATCATTGAGAGTCTTACACCCTTGCTAATTGGTATTACTCTCGTGTTCTTCTTCTTCTACGAATCATATTTCCGTCATGGCCCCGAAGAAATAGAATTCAAAAGCGAAAATCGTGAATGACCCTACTAACGTGGAAGCAATAGTTGGAGTTGTTGGGGGTAAAGGTGCCTCTGCCTAGCCGCTCGTGTATTACTACACTAATAGTCACTGCCACTGCACACTGCAGGTGGCGAGCGCCCGTCACCGTCACTTTATTCTTTATTCTTTTAGTGACAGTTTGAATAAAGGAAGGCCCGATCACACATTGTGACTATTGGAGTTCCCATTTCTAGTCTCTCCTTTCTTGCTCTTGCTTTCCCACCATAGGTCTCGAATCCAACCTTCAATCCGTTGCTCCCTTTTAACTGGTATCAAAGCTTTGCTTTCAGACTCTTGAGCTTGGTTTGTGGCATTCTCAGCATCCCATCGACTCCCTACTTGCATTGGGTCTCCTTTCTGCCAACCATATCCGACTCCTTCGAGCTCCCGTCATTTCCCGGCTTCCCGAGTATCTTCCTGGCATTCTTGGGCACCTTCAGGGCATTACATCAGAGGTATTTGATCATTTTCTTTAGGGTTTACTTCAGTTCTCAGGTCTCACAGGCTGTAAACAAGTTGTGGGCAGCCATAGCTCACACCTCTTGGTTCACCTGGATCTTGCTTCTAGCCTATCAAGGTTTGCTAAGGCTTGGTGTAGGCCTTCTTTGGCCCTCATTTGTGCCCCCTTTGGGCCCCATTGTTGACACGTGGGATAGCAGACCCTCCTAGCCAACTCATGGTTTTTTTGCGCCTGTTTCAAAATCTGGTCCAAAAATCACTCTTTTTGTCATATCTCGGGCATTCGGAACCTGATTCAGGTAAGGTAAGAGTCTAAGTTGGGGTTTTGGCACACTCCGGACGCGATCTTGATGTCAGATTTTCCAAATTCTAATGAAAAAATCTTGTGCAAGAGATTTTAGGTCTGAGACAGCATGTATTTGTATGCCTATGCTTGTTTGGGCATGACTACATAACCCGTTTGATGCCTATTGCATCCCGATTGATTGGGGGATTGAAGCTACATGTAATGCTATGATTTTGGCCTGATTTTGGGGCTGGAAATACATAGTTTATAACAGTAAATGCATACTGAATACTCTTGGGTTGAAGCTATCTTTAATGCTTTGACATATGCCTATTGGTTCCGGATGAATGTCTTGGGTTATGCTATGATGTATCGATCATCGAGGGATGACTTTGAGCTTGTCATTGAATCCGGATACTTTTGGAAGCTTGAGCTTATTTCAGCCCACACTTATTGACATTGGTATATGCTTTGACAGTGATGCTTCTTGGGTTTATGCATACCCATTGCTTACAACTTGATGCTCATGTCACGGTTGATTACCCTATGCATATGTTGAGCTTGAGTGCTCATTGAAGCTCCACCTTGGATGAATTTTGGATTATCTGGAGTAGTATTGGATGTTACTTGGCTTGTCAGAGTTTGGATTGGGATGTATTTGATGTCTTACATGCTTACGGATGCTACATACGGATGCTCTACCGCCTACATGTTCAGGATGCACTATTGATGTATTGTCATGGACTTATATCATTGGCATTGTGTCTTACCTTGGCTTGAGCTCTTGAGCTCGTACATACAAATTTTGTGCCAGTGGGAGCATTCTTGAATGCTTATCAGACATTGAGCAAGCAGTACTTTTATGCATTGAGCCGTTACATGCCATTGAGCAGTTACAGACACTTGAGACTTTGGGACTTCTTACCTTTTGGGATGATACATCATATGTCTTGGTTCACTCTATGCTTATGAGCTAAGTCTCAATTTTGGATCTGTATCTATGTGAACTGACACCTACTTGTGTCAAGTTTTGGTAGTGGTAGGAACACTTTGCCTCGTTGACTGGGGGGTGTGCCTACTCATTGGCAGATGTTTGTATGACATACTTGGGTGTTGGATTCATGATTATCGACCGTCATATGCTTATGCTATGCCCGCATGATGCCGGCTTTGGTCTTGGCAACATTTGATTGCCTTGGGATCCGATTTTGGCACTGTTAGCTCTCTTTTACTAAAATCTAAAATTTATTAGAGCAAGCATATATGTATGGACTGACATGGATTTTTCATGCTAAGATACTCTGAAATGATGTACTTTCACTAGTACTTGGTGTGGGCAGCAGCTTTGGTTCCACTTTCCTCGTCATTTTTTCTCAAATTTGGTGATTTTTTTGTCATTTTTTGTAGTAAACAACAAGCAGTTTTGAATTGTCTACCATCTTCCAAGCTGCATTATGGCGAGTTCGTCCACTGATCATGCTATTTTCAACATCACTAAGCTTGATGGTACGAATTACTCTTATTGGAAGAGCCAGATTTGGTAGGTGTTGGTGCAAAAATCGCAGATCAAACCTTTGAGGTTAAGCGGGCATCCGCTTGCAACTATGCCAGATGAGGAATGGCTTGAGCTTGATGAGTTATGCAAGTCCACTATTGTATTGTCTCTCACAAAACAAGTTCACTATAATATCTTTGAGGAAGAACAAAGTGCATGGCAGTTGTGGAATAAGATTAAAAATCTCTATGACAAGAAAAGTCCAGCGAGTTAGATGTATTGGCTGAAGCAGCTTATGGATCTGCGCATGAAGGAGAATGTGACTATGTCTGCTCATTTGAGCTAGTTCCATGCTATACTCAAGAACTTGACTTCGCATGACATCACTTTTGTAGAGGATGTCACTCCTCTTTTCTTGCTTGGTACTCTTAATGAGTCATGGAATGTATTTCACACTGCATTATGTGCCTCTACTGCTACCTTGAAATTATCTGATGTTGAGAGTGCTCTTCTGCAGGAAGAGATTAACCATAAGAATTTGGATGCCTCTTGTGTGTCTCATGCTATGACAGTTAGAGGCAGGAATGATGGATATGGAAAGCATGGCAGTGGTAGTGGCCGTGGACAGGATTCTCAGAAATCTCGGTTCAAGTCTCGTGGGAAGTCACGTAGCAAATCCCATGGCAGGAATGCAGATGTTACTTGTCACCATTGTGGGGAAAAGGGCCATATTAGGCCACAATGCCATGAATTACGAAATGAAAGGAGCAAAGATAAGGGGAAAGACAAAGTGCAGGATAAGTCTTCTGATCGCAGCATAGTGCTTGCAAAGTCCAGTGTTAAAATTGAAGAGATCAATGTTATGCAGCCTGAGGATGTTGATGATGATGATTATATCCTTGTAGCTTCTTCTAGTGCTTCGCAGATGACAGAGATATACTCTATGTATACACAGTGTTGGCTCTTGGACTCAGGTGCGTCCTTTCATGTGACACCTTGCCGAGACTGGTTTCATTCATACCGTACTGTTTCGGGTTCGGTGTGCTTGGGTGATGACAGCTCTCTTGATATTGTGGGCATTGGTGATGTTAGGCTGCAGTTTCCTTCTGGCATCAGTTTTGTTATGTAGGATGTACGTCATGTACCTGCTTTGACATGCAGTCTCATGTCAGTTGGACAGCTTGATGATGCAGGATATCATGTATGTTTTGAAGACTCTGCATGGAAGATCACTCGTGGCAGACTTGTGATTGCGAGAGGTGCCAAGGCTGGTAGTCTCCACCCCTTGACTGTATCAGCTTCTTCCCTTGATCATGTTTTGTATGTGGGTTCTATCCCACATGTATCTCTTTGGCATGCCCGTTTGGGCTATATGTCTTTGAAGGGAATGAAAATGCTTTCTGGTTTGCAGTACTCACCGCCCCTTGATTATGCATGTTTTGATTCATGTGAGCATTGTCTTTATGGTAGGCAGACTAGGTCTACGCATAAGAATGGAAGATCACTCGTGGCAGACTTGTGATTCCGAGAGGTGCCAAGGCTAGCAGTCTCTACTCCTTGATTGTATCAGCTTCTTCCCTTGATCATGTTTTGTATGTGGGTTCTATCCCACATGTATCTCTTTGGCATGCCCGTTTGGGCTATATGTCTTTGAAGGGAATGAAAATGCTTTCTGGTTTGCAATACTCACCGCCCCTTGATTATGCATGTTTTGATTCATGTGAGCATTGTCTTTATGGTAGGCAGACTAGGTCTACGCATAAGAAGTCTGGTAGGCCATGCATGAGTAAGCCCTTGGCATGGAAGATCACTCGTGGCAGACTTGTGATTCCGAGAGGTGCCAAGGCTAGCAGTCTCTACTCCTTGATTGTATCAGCTTCTTCCCTTGATCATGTTTTGTCTGTGGGTTCTATCCCACATGTATCTCTTTGGCATGCCCGTTCGGGCCATATGTCTTTGAAGGGAATGAAAATGCTTTCTGGTTTGCAGTACTTACCGCCCCTTGATTATGCATATTTTGATTCATGTGAGCATTGTCTTTATGGCAAACGGACTAGGTCTATGCATAAGAAGACTGGTAGGCCACGCATGAGTGAGCCCTTGGCATTGGTACATTCAGATATCTGTGGGCCCATGCCTTGTCAGTCTATGGGTGGCGCAAAGTATTTTGTTACGTTCATAGATGATTTTTCACGGAAAGTTTGGGCTTATCCCATTAAGCTGAAATCCGATGTCTTGGTTGTGTTTCAAAGATGGCTTGCATTGGTTGAGAACCAGTCTAGGTATAGGCTAAAATGCCTAAGGACAGATAATGGGGGTGAGTATGTCTCACGTGCTTTTGAGCATTTATGTGATGAGAGGGGTATTAAGTGTCAGTTGACCGCCCCCTACACCCCCCCTCCCCCAGAATGGTTTGGCTGAGCGGATGAATAGAACCATCCAGGAGCGTGTACGCAGTATGCTTAGCCATGCAGGCCTACCAGAGAGCTTTTGGGCTGAGGCAGTTAGTACAGCTGTGCATGTCATAAAAAGATCACCTTCTAGTGGTTTGGATTTCCAGGTTGCAGAGGAGGTATGGACTGGAAAACCCCCCTCTTATGCGCATCTCCATGTCTTTGTGCCCAAGGACAAGAGAAGTAAGCTAGATCCCAAGAGTGTCAAATGCATTTTCCTTGGTTATGGGGATGCATGCAAGATGGGTTACCGTCTCTGGGATCCGCAGGCGTGGAAAGTCATCCACAGTCATGATGTAGTCTTCCATGAAGACAAGATGCATAGGCAGCATGAGAGAGTTGTTGAGATCCACAGGGTCATATTTCAAGAGGAGCCGAGAGCTCCCGCACAGCCAGTTGGACAACCTACAGCTGCAACAGATGCTCATGGTCAAGGTGTTAGACAGGCAACTAGGCAGGCAGTAGAGCCTGCCGTGAGACGATCTACTATAGAGACAGACGTCCACCTGATAGATTTCAGCCCTCGATGCATTATGTCTTGGTTACAGATGTAGGAGAGCCTTTTACCTATGATGAGGCTATGTGTAGGGGTGACAGTCACTCCTGGGAGAGGGCTATGCAATCTGAGATAGACTCCCTGCATAAGAATGACACTTGGGATTTGGTTTCCTTGCCTACGAGCAAGAAGGCTTTGCCATGCAAGTGGGTATATACGCTAAAAAGTATCCCTAGACATCCTAAGCCGGCATACAAGGCTAAATTGGTAGCAAAGGGTTTTAAGCATGAGCATGGTGTGGACTTTGATGAGGTCTTTTCTCCTGTGGTTAAGATGATCACCGTGCGCTTAGTCTTGGCTTTGTTGCTCATCTTGACTTGGATTTATACCAGATGCATGTCAAGACGGCTTTCTTACATGGGGACTTGCATGATGAGATTTATATGGAGCAGTCCAAGGGCTTTGCAGAACCTGGCAGGGAGCACCTAGTGTGCAAATTGAGAAAAAGTCTTTATGGCTTGAAACAAGCACCTAGGGAGTGGTATCATAAGTTTGATGCCTTTATGCAGTCACAGGGCTACAGCCGGAGTGTTATGGATCTGTGTCTTTACAGAAGAAATCCCGTGATGGTTCTTTATTGATTTTGGTACTCTATGTGGATGATATGCTGATATAGCAGGGAAAGCTCATGACGAGCTAGATGCCCTTAAGGCTCAGCTCAAGAAGAGCTTTGAAATGAAAGATCTGGGACAGGCCGCTCACATACTTGGTATGCGTGTTACACGCAACAGACATCAGGGACTCCTCTACTTGTCACAGAGGGAGTACATTCATAAAGTCCTTGAGCGCTTCCGCATGCAAGACATAAAGCCTATTAGCTGTCCATTGCCTTCTTACGTGAAGGTATCATAGGCTGATTGTCCGCAGATAGAAGAGTAGAAGGCCGAGATGGCCAAGATTCCCTATGCATCCGTAGTGGGCAGCCTTATGTATGCCATGATAGCCACTCGTCCAGATATTGCCTTTGCAGTTGGTGTTGTGGCACGCTATATGGCTACACCTGGCAAGAAGCATTGGGATGCCGTGAAGGGTATCATGAGGTACTCGAAGGGCACTGCAGATATGTGCATATGCTATGGCAGCCAGGATACAGGAGTTGTGGGGTACACTGACTCTGATTATGCAGGACATGCAGATAGTAGGAAGTCCACTTCCGGCTATGTATTCACCTATGCTGGAGGTGCTGTTTCTTGGATGTCCAGGGTGCAGAAATGCACGGCCCTTTCTACTATAGAGGCCGAGTATGTTGCAGCCACTAAGGCTTGCAAGGAGGCCATTTGGTTGGGTTGTTTAGTTACTGACCTTGGTATTGATGCTATCCCTACACTGCATTCGGATTCTATGAGTGCTATTCAGTTAGCCAAGAATCCCAGTCTTCCATGCGAAGACGAAACACATTGAGGTGAGGTATCACTTCATACGTGGGGTCGTTGAGGACAAGTTTGTTGATCTTTTCAAGATCTTGATTGACCAGAATGAAAAGCCTCTCTACAGAGCGCTTTGACTTCCTCAGGAGGTTGATGGGCGTGGGATGAGATGACGTCTTTTCTCATCCTGTTGTACATGTGTACATGTTGTACCGTCTTTTTTTCTTTTTCTTTTCCCTCCTCACTAGGGTAGATTCGCCTTTAAGTGGGAGGTTGTTGGGGGTAAAGGCGCCTCTGCCTAGCCGCCCGTGTATTACTACACTGACAGTCACCGCCACTGGATACTGTAGGTGGCGAGCACCCGTCACCGTCACTTTATTCTTTATTCTTTTAGTGGCAATTTGAATAAAGGAAGGCCCGATCACACATTGTGACTGTTGGAGTTCCCATTTCTAGTCTCTCACTTTCTTGCTCTTGCTCTCCCACCATAGCTCTCGAGTCCAACCTTCAATCCATCGCCCCCTTTCAGGAGTTGCGAGCACGAGAGTCACTAACGGAGTCACATGTGAGGATAACAACCCTTTACCAATTTTGATACCACACGTTTTTTTTCCCAAAAATTTCTATTCGAATTCAATAGAAATAAGGTAAGTCTTTTAAGAAATACTATGATCTTAGAGCATTCACTTGGTGCATTATTAGAACATCTTATAGGCTAGAAACTGTTAGGGAAACTACAAAATTCTAGAACTCAAGAAAAATCATGAGGAATTTTTCAAGACGGATTTATTAAGAACGAACCCCAAAGAAATTAGTTAACGATACAGTCTAATCTAGAAGCTTTGATAGAAGATTTTAAGACTGGAAATAACTTTAAGTTGAAGAAACGAACTTAAGGCCAAGAAACTTGGATACAAGAATAAACCTTAAGCTAGGAAGTTAGAGACCCCAAAATCTAGATACCCTTAGTTAAATTCCAAGGAGAAGAGTTCATTATGTGAAATTCAAGTATTGATTGCTACTAGATTAATCATCACTTGAAGGTTGCATGATTGATTGAAGTCATAATTGCTTGAAGACATCAATCTTGTTTGTGATTTTCTAGATTAGATCCTGATTGAATTAAATATCGGAATAGATATAAATTGAGGAGCCCTTTACCTCCCCCAAGAATAGGTGCTGAATCCCCATACCAAGAGGGGATGTTTTTATCATCGTGAAAGCATGGATCGACTTCGATGGCGAGAGGTCTCCTAATAGGGATCGTATTAAGTAGGAGGTGGTTAAGGTGCCAGAGGGGACTCTGGCTAGTAAATCCTTTACGCACCTAGGAATTACTTGGTTCCCTGTATGGCCCAAGTTCTACTTGGGACACCTAAAAACACTAGCTATAGGTGGATTTGATCTTGGTGACGCGCAAATGCACCGGATGAGGCAACACGTGAAATTGTAAATTTTCTCCTATATGGGCGGGAGAACACACATCATGGAACATAATCAATGAATTTATTTTATTCTGATTATATGTTCGTGAGTAAATTACACAAATGAATAACTATTCATAAAAGGATTATTTTTAATTAACGAAGCTGTTATTATATGTTTCACGTAATGTGGTAGGTAATTAGATAACTATAAACTTCCATAGAGGGAAGTGGGTGGATGGATTCCCAACGCGAATCCAGTCCTATGGCAGGGTGGTCTCGGTTAGCTGAGAGGTTTCCCCAAAAACAAACGCTAGGAAGAAACTCTAGGAAGGGCCAATTCGCTGACTTACCTAGGGTTTGGTCTTAGAACCCAAACTGTAAATTATCTTAGGGAAAAGGTACGACGACTATGTCAGAGCACCGCAAGGGATTTCATAAATCCTTAGTCTGCTACTGGAAAAAGCATTGTACTCCATGAACCAAGGGTAATGGCAGTCGCTTCTTCCGGACAAGAAGCCTCTCGTCGAAGGACACCTCCGGATGTAAGCTAGTTGTTGATAGGTGATTGTAAGGTCAATTAGGAACCTTTAGGTCGGTCCTCCGTGGGAAATGACAAGATGCTTCCCCTGCGGGGTAGACCTAGTGTTATAAAGCCAAACAAAATCTGATCATTTTGGTTAGAGTACAGATGGCAACGTCTAGAAGTTAAACTTTGGGCAACTACTAAAATGTTACTCGTTACGTAATATAGGTAGGTATGTTACACAAGTTCACTCAATTCGTTTTAGATCTAGGTCTTTCCATGGTACTATTCAATTGTTGCTTTAGTTTGATGCTTCTTTGCTACTAATACTTTAACTAACCAATTTGTGAGTGACAATAGGAGTAAAGAAGAATAGGTCGTTGAAAAAAATAACAAGAAGACAAAGAAGGAATGCAAGTAGTGATGGAGGAGCAAAATAGATCACAAAGCTCTACTATTCAAAATATTGAAAAAGAAAAGATGCAAATATAAGTAGATAACCTTGAATTAGACTAAGATGATGTGTGCACAAGCTTGAAGAAAATAACCTTTTAGGGAGAAGGGGAAAAACTTGGGTGGTCCCAATTTTGTTTAGACATTGATATCACAATATATGCTCCAAATCCCCTCTAGAAGTGATGATGTGAAAATTTACAATAACTACATAGATCATGCGAGGAAGTATAATATATTTTTAAAGTCTTGTGAAAAGCTTCAAACTTTGAATACATTTGCAAAGTCATCCTATGCAAATAAATAAACCAAGCTATTCCTACTCAAAGTCACTCCCCTACACAATGAAAATGCATATTAATGTGCTTTGTGCAAGGATGGAAGACTAGATTCATAGTAGCAACTGCCAAAGCACTTTGACTATCAATATAGTTAGTTGTCAGAGATGACTAAAAAATACCCAAGTTTATATCAAATCATATAAGCTACATACACACAAACATAGTTGTGAAGGCTTCACTATCCTTAACTTTTGCATGTATAAGTGGCAACTATTGATCACTTTTTCTGCCATGATATGCATGAAGTATTAAGACAGAAACAAAACCTACTATTAGACACTCTAGTGTCATAAAATCACAAAAAACATGTAATTGTGGAAATATAAAGTCACCATCGTATGGATAAAATAAACCATGCACTTTTGCCTTGGTACTCAAATAACTTAGGTAGTTGCATTCTTGCACTCACAACTAACAACCACCATATTGTGTGTGTGTGTGTGTGTGTGTGTGTGTGTGTGTGTGTGTGTGTGTGTGTGTGTGTGTGTGTGTGCCTGTGCACACACACATGTGCTAATGTCCATCCACTAGAGACCAAATTTTCCTATGAGACAAATCAATTTACAACAATCCACATCTCAAGTTCCACATAATAGCTTAAAAGAAACTAAATCTACTTCAATACTTCCATGTTTACTCCATTTAGCATGCTATAAGCATACAATCATTATGCTTAATAAAATTTTCACTAAATTCCATCTAGTATGCATGGGACATAAATTATTCTATGATGGGTAGGGAGCATGGAGGGCTCTCATATGTAGTCCATCTTATTATAGTTTCTCCCTATTTTTGTTTGATAGGGCCGTGATGGTTAAAGTCCAAACAATTTTGGGTTTTGGCTATCTTGATGTATGATGCTCTCTAAACTACGAGCCCCTACTATGAAATGAATGATATGGGAGGGAGAGGGGTGTGGTATACTAGTGGGCTAGAAGAAGCTAATAATTTGTGGATGGGATCTCAACTTGTACACATCTAAGAACCCCCTATTGATATATTTGTATCTTTAGAAGAAAAAGAGCAAGGCATCTTTAGTAAGTGTAGTCTATGACTTGATTGAGTGCTCATTAAGTGGGTGAAAATCCTCTCTAAATAAGTAATAGTTTTTGCCTAATATTATAGCAAGCTAGGCATCCATAGATGTACTGATATTTTGACTCTACATCCCCATGGCACAACATGCACATCTATCCTTTTTTTGCCCACCCATGTTGCTCTAACTACCTCAAACTTGAGGCTTGTGATGTTAATCTAATCTAGCCAATAGTAATCCACATAGAATGGAATATAACATCCATATAGCCTAGTCATCCAATAAACCCATAATATGTGAGTCTAAGGAAGTGATATTTGTCATGTTGTGTAATATTTCCACTACAAAATATTGAAGGCCCAAAAATCACGTGTAAGAGCAACTAAAATTGATATCCCACAATGATAAAAATTGATGGCCAAGTGCTCCCTCAGTGTACACTAGCAAACTCCAGCCCGCATTGTGCATAAGAGGTCAAGGCTCAAAAGCCGTAGTTCCATGCGGGAACACCCTTCACGGGAAAAGAAAATGGATAATGGTTAAATTTTTGGCAAATTTTTTTATAATAATCCCCTCCCCTTGAGTCGTTGCATGGCGGGGGAGAGGGAGTGTGAGAGGAGCTTGAGTCAAGTGGAGGAGGAGCATGGGGAGGGGAAACATGCTACTAGCCACGTGTGTGGCTATCCACCCCCCCCCCCCCCCCCCCTGTTCCACGCTATAAGACCGCCCCCTCCCCATGATTGGAGGGGGGAGAGAGAGGAGAAGGATGCCGTGTTGCCCGCCATCATCAACACGCTGCCACGCCGCCTGGGAGCCTGCTGCCATGCTGCTATCGCCTCCATCCTCATCTCCATCATCATCATAATCATCATCCTCTTCATCTCCTTCGTCGTCATCCTCATGATCTCCCTCATCAACACACTCTCTCCATGTCACTTCTTTGTCACAGAAGCTTAGAAGCTTCTTTTTGGAAGCTTCCATTAAAGGCTTCCATAAGCCTTATTCACCCACACCCCTCGGTTTTTTTAAAAAAAAAACCGAGTTGTAAGGCCGATTCCTGCGAAGAGGAGTAAAATTGCGGGCAGAAGGGAGTTTTGAAATTCGGATAAAGGGCAAGGAGTGTTTGCTGAGTCGAAATCCACATCCTCGATGGCTCCCAAGCAAAAGTCACGAGGCACACACGCAGGAGCTTCCACCCCGAGTACACGTGTGGACAACGCTCAGATCCTTAATGCCCAGGTTCTTAAAAATTAATTTCACGTAAAGGGATGCATTAAGCTTGTTAGTTCTTAGGGAAATTTAAATACAATTCCTCGTTCTATTTACAAAGCTTAGTGGCATGTCGAGCACCCGTATTTGTTTGCACGTCCATGGTCAAGTTGTATTCCTGAACACATTTTGCATAAGTTAAATGTTGGATTTGTCTAAAGGCATCCTTGTTGCCTCGCGAAAAGAACAGCACATATAACACATAATTGCACTTAGGTAATAATTTCCTAGTTGTGACTCGTATATGAGATAATCATAGATGGACATTAAATGATGTCCGAATAGTTGCAATGCATGGAAAGGATTTATGTACCTCGCAAATTTGCATGAAATGATACATCACATACATCTTGCAGTTCCTTGCATCTTTTAGGGAAAAGTACTTGCTAATTTAGAAGAAAGTAATTGCATCTTCAAAAAGGATGATCGACTCTAATCATGGGTTGGTTGGATCAGCTAAGTAATCCGCATGAAAATCACAAAGGTACGATTAGATTGCAAATAATGACCACCTCAAAGTGTTAGGTAGGGTTAAGTTATGATAAAATTCTGCCTAGTATTGCACTTGGGTTGCCAACCTAATATTTCCAATCCCAAAGATCCTACCCACATTCACGGAATGTTAGGGTTAGCTAAACGCCGTGCAAGAATGATCAAGGGTTCTCACCCTAGTGATCGGATGGCCAAATGCTAAACTTCCGCAAGGAAATTAGGAACCCTATGGCCAAAGCGTTATCGGCCTAGTAGGGTTAGGGTTGGGTTAGATCAAGAAGGTTCCCAAACCCTACATCTTGACCAAAAGTATTCTTGACCACGGAATACCGAATGATGGGAGAATTAATTCCACAAGTTAGATGCGACACCTATCTCATGGAACAAGTTGCAACATCGCATGGTAATGTGCCTAAATCACAAAATTGTATTGCCACTCCTTAGAATAGGGTTGGCGAGTTCTAAGTACAATTTTCTAGAGGATGAACAGTCATCCTGCTACATCACCCTTCCTTAGGGCTAAATTTGCCAAGTTAGGGTAATTTTTGGATTGCCTGGCAAGCAATTGACCAATCAAGTGAGGACAACGGGATTGTCCAAGATTTATTGACTATAATATACGGAATCCTAAAGTATTGATAATTTGGGTTAACAGGGTATAAACCCTAACCCAAGGGTAAAGGATAAACAAGCAACTTAGCTTACGAGACCCTTGGGATCTTGCCAAGTCGAAATTGATCCCGGATCGAATGCTGGATGTATTCGAAGAGAAGGATTCACACCTTAGTAGTTGGCTGTATAAACGACCACTGGAGTGCTTGTGTTTGTACACTAGGAGCACTGTTTGTACTTCTTTGATCAAGGAACTAATGCTGGAAAATAACTAATGCTTCAAGTTAAAAGCCTGGAGGGAGAGGCAGCATTAGTTACCCCCGACTGTCTGCCTGACCCTATCCAAGGAGGTTGTTAGCCGCGCCGGGTACGTGGACCGAACCCACTGCGAGAGGTCTCTCCGTGGGTGCTACTTGGAGTAGGAGGATGCTTGGGTGCCAGGGGGGGCTTTGGCCGTAAATCCCTTGCCTCCGGACCTTGCACAAGAGGCCGACGTGACTCAAGATTGGATCTCGAGGCCCGCATACTAGTTAACAGGCGAAAACTTGGAATAGCGATCCTTGAGGATTGATGGAATAGCCTTTGGGCAGATTATGGAATTGCCTTCGGGCGGATTATGGATTAGCCTTGGGGCTGGATTATATGATGTATTCCAAAGACTGATAATAAAGATCAAATGTTGAAAAGGAACTTGTTTTTGACATTGTTTTTCTATGTTAGTGCCTAAGTTACATGAAGGAACCGGTGATTAATTGGTTAATTAAGGAAGCTGTTTTTGCTTGTCAAACTAAATGTGATAGGTAATTAGATAACTAAAGCAACCTGAGGAAAGTGCGGTGGATGTGACCCTGGGTCCGTCCTACGGAAGGGTGGTCCCGGGTGGCCGGGAACTTTTCTCAAAGGATTTGACAGCAAGGTAACGATGACCTAGAATCTAGAAAGCTAGAGTCCTGATTTATACTGTTTTAGGGGAATGGAATGGGACTATGCCTTACGGGTAGAGAGGTCGAGCTTTGCATCCCTCTCGTTTCGCATTCTCCTTGAACCAAGTGCAGTATAAATCCGCTTCGACCTTGATGTTTCTATGTAAAGTAGTTCGGACGCTAACTACCTTCTGAGAACTTGACCATTAGGAAAACCCTGATTCAGGTGGTCCTAAGTGGGAACGGCCGGAATGCTTTCGCTTCGTGGCAGACTTGGGAAGACCTAGATCGCAAACCCCGTCACATTCCATGGGAGTGCCGGGCGGCGCTTTTTGGACTCTCTTCCCGATGGGCTGCTAAGACGTGTCCTGCAAGTGGACAGGGGGACACGTTACATGTTGTATCTTGGAGGATACATAGCCTAACTAAACATCTGGAGGATGCAACTACATCAAATCTTGTCTCAAAACTTTGTTTCTCTCCTTGTAGGAGAGTTGAGCATATGGGGACATCTCTATCCATGTCCAATCCATGCTTCAAAAACAAATGGAGCATTATAGTGCACCATGACAAGTAGTGACCATGTGTGGAAAATCTATGATGGCTCTATGACTTAGTGTGGTAACTTCTCTAGGATCATGGATTTGATATGTTTGATGTAACTAATGGTCTTAAAGTGAGTGTCCACTACCAAGGGGTGCTTTAAGCTCAACTATGATCAACTTGCATGTGGCATTGAGGGTTTACTATGAGTCCTCATAGAGATCATTAGGATTTTAGGTCTCTCAAAGCATCATCAATCATAAGTGAGTGGCTAGAAGTCTATATAGGTGTTGCATACATGCATTTGTACACACACATGTATGGTGGAGAGAGAGAGAGAGAGAGAGAGAGAGAGAGAGAGAGAGAGAGAGAGAGAGAGAGAGAGAGAGAGAGAGAGAGAGAGAGAGAGAGAGAGAGAGAGAGAGAGAGAGAGAGAGAGTTGATCTTAATACAAAGAGCAATAGCTAGAGTCAGTAGAGATGAAGCATGTGAGCAATACCTAGAGTAGTAGATGGAGCAAGACTTGGAGTAGGCAAACATGCACGGGAATATGAGTGGGAGCATGTGATTGCATCATGGGAGGGGCGTGGGAGCCCCTATCATTTTTTTCACAAGAGTTTTCTCATTAATGATTAAATAATGATTAATTTATCTTAATCAATACTCAAACATTAGACTTCAAATTCAAAATTTTATTTCCAAAAGGCTTAGCTTGTTGGGTTGTTTAGGACATGCTAGGGAGGTTTGGGACTTCCCTTGCCATAATGAAAATAGTATATATCTTTTAAAAATTGAAAAAACTCAAATGCCCTTGTTATAGATCTATAAAATATTGGGAGATAATGCATCATGTATCTCTTTTGCTTTAAACTATTCATGCATGCGTGCACACACACCCCTCACGTGCCATAATGAAAATAAAAACATAGTTAATATGTGTAGAAACTAATTTTTTTTGTATAATGCGATTAGTTTATTAGGGTACTAACACAACCACAAACCCCCCTCCTCAGACCCCCGTACCAGAATATGGGTGAGGCAAATTATGATTGAGCCATCTTTGGGAATCAACACACACATTGTTGGTGTAAACAAGCTGGCCCTTTAGGTCATTAGCAAAAATCCATAGAAACTAAGGTTGGGCTCACATGAGGCAACATAAGTAAAAAGGGGAAGGACATCATCCAATGTGTGTCCTTTTCATTTGAAAACAAAAGGTTGGACCCACCACAACTTCTATCGACTTCACGCCTCTTGAAGAAAAAATTGGATGATGGAAGATGTTTTACTTTACGAGAGGAAAAATTTGATGGAACAAAAGTGTGCCTAAACTTTGTGATACAATTCTATGATAACCATTTTCACCATCTCCAACAAGTACTACAAAATTTGAAATGCATATGTGATCCATCTTCTTTCCACAAAACCCAAAAAGTTGGTCATCTCTTGCTATCCACCTCACCATCCTCTTGATCATAGTCTCATCTTCAGCAATAATGACAGGTACACTTCCCATGCAAAGCCCATTTTTCATGTGATGCTTATATGTTTCTGCCACATGCTTGAATACATCCTCTCTCAATCCGGTCCTATAATAAAGAGCTTTTCTCATAGCCCTAGATATAGTTGAAAGATGTGGACATTGAAGATTCATGGAGAGAAAGTTATGCAATCTTGTACCTCCCCAAATCTTGACGGCTTCAAATAGATTTTTTGTTTTATCAGAATATCGCTTTCCTTGACCCAATCTTCCTATGTTTTGAGAGATATCGATGAAAAAGTCTCACAAAGCTTTCTTCCCCTCAAATAATCCATGCTTATGTGCATTCACAATATCAGTGAAAAATTTCCTTACATCTCCTCGTACCACGGCTTCAGAAACACTTTCTTGAAGACTCCTCACCTTTACATTCAAAGTAGCAACCTTGGTTGCTTTTAAATATTAAAAACAATATTTCCATACACGTCTGCCATTAGTGTGAACATCCATGGTAGACCTGTTATAGATTGCTTAAATTTCCAGGGCCTACGTGTGAACCCGGCCTAACAATTGGAAAGAGTTGGATGTTGGATCTAAAATAAGGCGAAATGATCATTCTTGAGTGTGCAGGTGGGCAAGGCCAAAAAGAACACTGAAAGGCGCACGCTACGTTTGCAATTCGTAATGGTAGAAGCCTAGTTTGCGAAACTGGCATCTGCGAATGCCATGCCTTCACTTGCAGAAGATGGAGTGAGCTTCTATGACAGCAGCGGATGGAGGCACAGGCCGGAGGATGAGGAAATGGAAGACGAAGAGGAAGCTCCCTCTTACATCAACACGAAGAAATCGTCGCAGTTTCTTGTCATCACAACCGACAAGCTCTCTGCCACATACACCGGTCCAGGCCAACATGGCCACGACGTCGGAGCGGTCCAGGCGAATCGGCCAGCGCCAGTTAAAAGGATTCTGTATTACTTTGAGATCTCTGTTAAAGACCGAGGCGTCAGAGGGACCATCTCCATTGGCTTTACCGTTGAAGACTCCAAGACTAGTAGGCAGCCCGGGTATGTCACTCGCAGCTTTATGATGCTAATTAGGGATACTTCAAAAGATAGTCCCATTGAACCGCACAAAAGTTTGTTTGCCAGGGTATGTCAATAGCAGTTTCATGATGCTAACAGGATGATTATTCCACTGAACTGCTCAAAGATTGTTTGAAAAGATGTTGATTGTGGTGCAACCTAGTGAAGCTGACTTTGCCTTCCAATGTTCCTCATGTGTCCATCTTGTTAAGTGCAAGTAACAGCCCTGTTATATCAAGGTTTTCAATCCAAAAGGCTAAAAGCTTCAGGGTAAACGGAAGGCTAGAGGGACCCAGAGGGGAAAATGGTTCCAAAGAGAGGTTTGAAATTTTGTGGTGCTACATAGGCCTTACATGTTCATAATAGGCTGACCACCAGGCCTAGAACAGCTATTCTGATTGAGAAAATGCGTCTTCAAGCTTGCCAAATTAATTTTAAGGCTGGGGTCTTGCATTAGCACTCGTAACATAAGCAGCTCTACAGTCCTGTATTGGTCTACTTTTTGTACAGTTCTTCTTAACATCTGCTAACTTCATATCAAACATGTCCCTACCCTAGCATGGAAAGGCTAGGTGGTGGTTTGTGTGGCAAAACTTTCGAGGATGTAGAATAGCACTGCTTTCAGAGTTTATAATATTGCAGCGGGAAAATTCAATCATCGAGTTGAAGTATTCCAGAATTCTGCTAGTACAGTACAGCAAGTGATCTCAGCTACATCTGTCTCAACCAAATGACATCCTGAGCTATGGAAAAAGCAGCTCTGTACCTTGGCTCTCTAGAAGACAGAGAAACAGTAGGTCATCACTTGCTACTCCAAGGTATAGCACTTCTTTGGGAGGTAAAACAGAAACCTGTAGTGGACACTTGTGTCTATATGCCACCTGCTCAATTTGAATCTGTCCAGCATATGAGTAAGGTTCCTTTCGTCGGGGTGCTTTGTGATAATTCTTGCAATGTGGTTTGCCATGAGGATTTGGGGGAGACCTTTGAATGAAATAACTCAAGATGGTGATTGAAATGGAAATAGCTCTTCTAGTATGAATGAACCAAATCAGGAACTCAGCTAGTCTCCTTTAAACCATTGGACTTTGTGCATGTTTGGATTTGGACCTTGCGTCCATAGGGCAAGAAATAGCCCCACATATGGTCATGTCGAAAATCAATAAGAACTCAGCTTCATATCTCCATTGCAAAATGAATATTCCCTTTGGTAGTTGGAAAATCTCTAACCCAAGGAAGAGATGGAGGCTAACTAATGTCATCTCAAAACTCCTAGCATAGTCTCCATTACATGAGCAATGTGCTCATTGTGACTAATAGTAATGGTTAAAGGTGACCAAACCATTTGCTTGTTTGTAGTAGAGGTTGGGTTGTAGTTTTACCTCTAAAACCATAGTTAAAAAGTAGGAGTCAATGTGTCGGTTCCATGCTGGGGTGCTTACTCAAGTCATAGAGGGCCTTCTGGAAAGTTATAGACATGGTGCTTTGAACTTGGTATATTGAATCCTAGTGGCTTCTCCATATAGGTCTTTTTATAAAGAATATTTAGGAGGTTGACTTCACATCCTCTGAAGAAAACTGCTAGGGTTTGCACTGAGGACATAGAGAGTGTACAACCACGACTGAAACACAAAGAGAGCCATAGACACAGAGGGCAAAACTCAAACCCTAAATGCAAAACTCAAAACTCAAACACAGAAACTCAAACACAAACAAAAGAAGGGAGAGAGAGAACACAACTCTGAAGTGAATGAAAGCTATAAATGAATGTAAGAGTGTATAGTGTGCTCAAGGGCAAAGCAATGTTGAAGTGTGATGTCCACCAAAGACGGATCCCAAGTCTGTGACCACCAGTCGGAGTATAGGAGTGCTGAATAGTGAATGGCAGCAGGCTGGTCACCAAAACAAAGCAGTTTGGAGACGGGGAACTAGTAAATGTAGCAGTGTACCGCCAATCGGAGGCTGAAAACTGCGCACAGTCTGCTGTAAATAGCAGGCTGAAACAGTGTCTGATGTGGCTGGTGATGACTGGATGATTAGATCGCAGCAGATGATGATGTCGCCTGCAGCTGATGTCAGCATGGATGAAGGCGCCAACAGCAGGAGCAAACATGGATGGAGTGGTAGCAGTCTTGAGGGTTGGATAGCCACGTGGGAGGAGGCTAATGGTTGAAATCTACATGTGGAGTGAGAAACCTGCATAGACGGAATGAAGGTTGAGTGGGAGCAACTTGTCTATTTATAGTTGTGGAAGGGCGCCCCAAAAATTAGGGCGATTGAACTCTCTCGAACCGCTCCCCGTTTTAGGGTTTCCATTGATGTCTCTCGAACCGCTTCCCGTTTTAGGGTTTTACTCTAAAGAAGCATAGAGACACTCGGGAATGAAAGTTGCCTAGCCAATTTAATTATTGGCCAGTCATTATTTTTTAGGATACCAAAATAATTATTAGATTAATTTTCAGTATTTAAAGATTGAAAATTAATATTTAATTATGGATAATGTTGGAAAAACCATTTGGAAAGGTTGCTACTTGTCAAAAATGTCCATGCAAGACTGAAAAACGTCTTTAGAGACTGGAGAGAGGCATTTTTAGTGTATTCAGCCTGTAAGAGAGAGAGGAGATGTTACTGGTCTGATTTGTAGCCATTGGAGGACTTTTTGAGGTAGCTAGGGGCAGGAGAAGACCAATCAACAATAGGTGATAACATCTACATGTTGTTGAGACAAGACAATAGTAGTAAATGATTGATTTTCTTCAGTTCTTTGTATCTACAAGCTGTTGAGATAGGACAGTAGCTATAAATGACAGATTTTCTTTAGTTCTTCGCGAAGAAGGTTTGAATTTTCTCTTTTCTCAGCATTCTCTCTCATCTTCTAGCCTTTCTACAGCCTTGCTTCGAAGATTACATCATTGAGATTACCAGAGGTTGAGAAATTTCAGATTTTTCTGCTGTAAACCCTAATCTGTTGTAGAAATCAAGGTTTAGTAGCAGCCTTGGAAGTATGCCAGAAATTGTATGCCAGAAATTGGAAGTCCCAAGACTTGGACTCAATAGGGTTGAAGCTGTTTTCAATCAAATTCAAGTGGAGGGACCAGCAAATCATTGAATTTGGGGCATTTTCCATCTCTATTAAAGTGCATAAAGACCAATTGATTGCTCGAATTAAGGGGAAAATCAGATTGAATACTTGGTGGTCATTTTGACAGCAAGGGGAGTTGGAATACCGAAAGGGATTGTGAGAATCCCATTGTACATCAACTTCTTTTTCAATTAAGTTAAATAAAACCGAAAGGGACGCTAGTTTTGGGGCCAACAGGGTGTCCAATGTCCAAGAGTATATGGTAAAGTGCGCATTTTAGTTTTGTGAATTTGTTAATTGGTGTAAATAGTGCTTAATCTGGTTATTTACCACCCTATTTGAGGAGGAAGGTTGGTTTCACCACTTGTGAGGGGCAGCCAAAAGTGAGTGCATCATTGTCCTATTGAGGATCATTGACACTCCTTTTGGGAAGGCTACCACTTGTCAAAAATGCCCATGCAAGACTAAAAAACGTCTTTAGAGGTTGGAGAGAGGCATTTTTAGTATATTCAGCCTGCAAGAGAGAGGGAGGAGATGTTGCTGGTCTGATTTGCAGCCATTGGAGGACCTTCTGAAGTATCAAGGGGCAGGAGAAGACCAATCAACAACATGTGATAGCATCTACAGGCTGTTGAGACAGGGCAACAGCAGTAAATGACTGATTTTCTTCAGTTCTTTGCATCTATAAGTTAGTATGGCAGGGCAACAGCTGCATTTGACTGATTATTCTTTGCAACAAAACTTTGAATTTTCTCTCTACAGCTTTCTCTCTCATCTCCTAGCCATTTCACAACCTTGCTTTGAAGATCTCAACATTTGACCCTTGGAGGTTGAGAAATTGCAAATTTCTTTGCTGTAAACCCTAATTTACAACATAAATTAGGGTTTAGCAGCAGCCTCGGGAAGCATGCCAGAAATTGGAAGCTCCAAGACTTGGATTTAACAAGGTTGAAGGTGATTTTCAACTAAATTCAGGTGGAGGACTAGCCAACCATTGAATTTGAGACATTTCCATCGTCTATGAAGTGGCCAATTAAGTGCCCGAATCAAGGGCCAAATCAGATTGAAGACTTGCTGGTCACTTTGGACAGCAAGGGGAGTTTGGATTGCGAAGGGAATCGGGAGAATCCCATTATGAATAAACTTTTTCTTCAATAAAGCTAAAGAAATTCTGAAAGGAGCGTCAATTTTGGGGCCAATTGGATGTGCACTGTCCAAGATCAGTAGGTAAATTTGTATTTTCAGATTCGTATTTATTGTTTGGTGCTGTAATTAAGTTGTAATCAGGGATTTACTACCCATCCACGGAAGGAAGGCTAGTTACAGATAAAGTGATATCGCACATCTATATACTTTGTGTGTGAAATTGTGTGTGAATGATACATGGCATTCTTATCTAGATACACAACACTTTGGCCATCACATCCCAATACTGCAGTATCCATAGACATCCCGAGATCCTTTGCAAGTCTGCTCAACCATATAGCTTCCTTGGAAGCTTCAATAGCTGATATGTATTCAACTTCAGTAGTACTCAGTGCTACAAAGTTTTGCAACCTGGAACACCAAGAAACGGCCCTGTCAGCAACTGTAAAGACATACCCGCTAGTGGACCTACGAGTGTCCAAATCACTTGACACGTTTGCATCACAATAACCCTGCAAACTAAGTGTACACTTTCTTTGTGTACCCTTTAGGTATCGAAGAATACACTTGACAGCCTCCCAATGTGTTTTGCCAAGATTTGACATAAACTTGCTAACAACTCCCACTGCATAAGCAATGTCTGAATGAGAAGCAACCATAGCATACATAAGAGAGGCACAAGCAGATGCATAAGGGATTCCCTTCATAGCATTTACTTCCACGTCATCTTTTGGGCTGTTGGCTTTACTAAGTTTAAGGTATGGAGGTAAGGGCACCCCAAAAGGCTTAGCTTCGGCCATGTTAACTCTGTCTAGTACCTTTTCAATGTACTTTTCTTAAGACAAAAACAACAATTTCTGCATTCTATCCTTGTGAATCCTCATGCCCAAAATATACTCTGCATTCCCCAATCTTTCATGGAGAAAGCTGATTTCAGCTGATCTTTGAGAGCATCCAAGCTAGTCTTTCTCTTCCTAGCTAGTAACATATCATCCACATACAAAACAAGTATGACAAGGTTGCCATCTATATCCTTTTTCATGTACAAACAATGATCTGCATGGCTGCATGTAAACCCATGAGAGAGCATAAAAGTGTCAAATTTTTTGTACCACAGTTGTGGTGCTTGCTTTAGCACATACAAGCTGCGTTTTAGTTTATACACCAATTGCTCTTTTCCAAGAACTACAAAGCCCTTGGGCTATTTCATGTAGATTTCCTCATCAATGTCACGATGCAGAAAAGTTGTTTTGACATCCATTTGGTACAACTCTAAGTCCAAGACAGCAGTGAGAGCAAGAATCACACGTAGAGTGGCCATCTTCACAACAGGTGAGAAGACCTCTTGGAAGTCAATCCTTCCTTCTGTGCATACCATTCAGCAACCAGTTTTGCCTTGTATGTGGGCTTCCCATCAACTGTCTTTACTTTGTAAACCCATTTGTTTGGAAGCGGCTTTCTTCCTTTGGGCAACGACACAAGATCCCAAGTATCATTAGCATACAGAGATTTAATCTCTTCTTGCATAGCTAGCTTCCACTTACTGCTGAATTTGCATGACTTGGTCTCTTTATATGTAAGAGGCACACCCCCATCTCTAACCATCACATAATGCAAGGAGGGGTTTATATCTATGTGGTTGCCTTCTCATACTTGTAGACCTGCGTACCCAACGATTTACATTTTTCAAGAATTGGGTCTACATTTGGAGGTATGTCATTTTCAGCATTTATTGGCTGCTGTAAGCCATTTTCAGCATGTTGTTCATGGTGTACAACACCTTCATTTCATTACCAGCACCTGCATTTTCATAATCAGCAAGTCTATCTTGCTGTCCATGCCCTCCTTGTGCTTCTATTTGCTGTCTATCATCATGTGGCTCAAAAATAACCGGCTGATCATTAGTTTCAGCCTGTGGTACAGCATCATGAGGCTCATCATCTGGAATAATAGGTGGCTGCAAATTTTGAAATTTGACCTTTTTCATATCTTCATTAGAGGCTAAAATACCTTTCAACAAATTTGCCTCATTAAACACAACATTACAGCTGTGAATAATTTTATTGGATCAAGGTAACCACACTCTGTAACCAAATTTACCCTCATTACCATAGCCTATGAAAATGCCTTTGGTGGATTTTGGGTCAAGTTTGTTTCTCAGCTCATCTCTGACATGCACAAAAGAATCATAGCCAAATATACGTAAATGGTCATATGAGGCCGATTCACCAGACCAAACCTCCTCAGAGATGCCATTATTTAAGAACCTATTTGGAGAGCGGTTGCAAATGTGAACCGCGGTTTTAAGTGCCTGTCCCCAAAATTCACGAGGGAGATTAGCAGTGGACAGCATGCACTGCACTCTTTCACATAAAGTCCTATTATATCTTTTAGCCACCCCATTTGAAGAAGGGCTGTAAGGAGCTGTAAGCGGCCTCTTAATTCCATGCAAGTCACAAAAGGGCTTGAATTGAGTAGATGTGAACTCACCCCCATTATCAGTTCTCAAACATTTTAGCGTTCTACTTGTTTGAGTGGTCACAAATGCATGAAAAGTTTTAAAAACAACAAACACTTCACTTTTCTTTTTCAACAGATAAACCCAAATCTTCCTGGAACAATCATCAATAAAAGAAACAAAATATGCAGCACCACCCAACGATTTCACGGGCATACTTCATACATTAGAATGCACCAAGTCCAAGACATTGGACTTACGAGAGAGACACTAGAGTAAAAGGAATTTTTCATTTGCTTTCCAAATCGACATTCATTACAAAAGTCAAGTTTAGAGCCTTTTCCATCAACCCTCTTCAAAGAGGTAAGGACATCAAGTTTTTTTGAACAACTTGTAGAACAACTTGTAGGATCATATAGAGAAAAGATTGGGCTTTAGAATTGAGCTGATCCCATAAGGCCGCACAATCCATCGATGATCCAACGGTGGGATCCACGAGACGGGGAATAGGGTGGGTAACAAACTCCCAAAGATCGAAGGGATCAGGGATACACTCCACCTTACACCACCAAAGCGAGTAGTTTGAACCTTCAAGCCAGTCCTCTTTGGGTAAAGAAGAGAGTATGGGCACTTGAATAGAGGGTGCCATGGATGGTATCTACAGGCTAGCAGAATGGGCCTTTTGTGAGACATGGAGAGAATGGGGAGGAGAGGTTTTTGGAACAAATAGGCTACGCAACCTCTGTTCTTCACCGCATGATAATCTCATCGCTGTTCGGAGGAGTGTTGAGAAAGCTCCTCATCTATATCGTCAAAGCTACAAAATTGTGGTAAGGCATCTTCCAAATCCTCCAAGGCACCCACAAGAAATTTGTATTTTAGGGGTAGACAGCTTTGAAACAAGAGGAAACGGCTATAGGATCAAAAGGAAGTCGATATAGAGGGTCTACCGTGGGAAGAAATAGTGCTGCTTGCACAAAGAAGCTGTCGCCTTGAAGAAGAGAGCTGCGTTTTCAGCAAAACATTGATGTGGCAAGACCGCTTGGCAATCTAGGGTGGTCTTCTTCGCAAGAAATCAACTTTGTGTCTCTCTTAGGTGATGATATCATGCGAGCGTGCAATAGAAAGGAACAGAAACTTAGAGACAAAGGAACATAGAGAGATTGCAAGAAAAGAAGAATGAAAACTACACTAGATAAGAAAGAATGCTAATACAAACGGGAAAGTAGGAGATTGATTAGTCCTTGCATGTAGCCCATAGCATCAATGAGGGCACCAGATCAGGAGGATGATGATGGGAGCATTGGAGATGGAGAAAGATGACGGTGTCAGAGTGTGCACTTGCCAAGGAAGGAGAAGATGAATGAATGAATATTGGAGGGTCAAGCTATATATAGCCAACTAATTCCAAATCCAACCGACTATAATCTGGGGTCAAAATATGGCCGATTGGTATTTAATGTTGGTAAAATGCCAGAAAATCTTAGAAAAATCTCACAAAGGGTGGAAAATGTCTGGTAGGTGAGTGGATTGGCAAATGCAAAAATTGTCCTAGAAATACAACTGGAGGAGAAAATGCACCAAAACGCAATAAACTGAGTGATCTATGAATGCGCTATCTCCTCCGTCAAAACAAGTGAAAGATAGGTTAAAGCTTCTAAAGTCCTCGTCTGACTCAGACTAAGGCTCACAGGTAGGAGATGACAAGGCATGACAAACATGACTACTAACACTTGAAACCTACAAAAATGATATTGAGGCTGAATGGAGGGTAGCATGCTTGTGTATAGAAAGTTTTGGGACCTAGTACTGCGTACCGTTTTAAAACTCTCTTGAACTGTGCACCAATTTAGGGTTTCCATTAATTAAGCATTTTTGGGGTTGTTTAAGTGACTAATTCATCATGTAATGCTTTTGTTAGCATAATATCCCGTCTCACCCCGAAAATTAAGCTAGAAGGAAAGGGTAACCTAGAATTTTTGAGTGTTTTTGTGTTTATGTGTTTTTACCCCAAGGCGCCCTAGTCCAAAGCAACCAGGGTATCAGTCAAAGGGTGCATGGTGGCTGCCCAGTGGCCTACCAAGACTATAGAGGTGATAGTTATCTTACTAAGGGAGTCCAAGGGGTCACCCTAGAGAGGGTAGGGCATCGAACAAATGGTACACGTTGGTTGCCCAATGGCCTACCAAGTCTTGCAAAGATGGATGAAACCACAATGATTTTTTTTTTTCGGTTTGATTTGATAATGATTAGTTTAAAAAGGGAAGGTGACGGTGGATTAAGTAGGTTGGGAGACTAGTAGCTAGACCCAAAGGCTTTCACAAAATAAATAGGCTATTCCTACCTCTACTGGATGCGATGACGAAGGAATAGGCTAGTGGAGTGTGTAGCCAATATATGGAGGGTATGTGGAGAGAGAAAAAAAATGTGTTGAAAGTAAGCTAGCAAGTAAGGAAGCAAGGGAGATTGCCTTGGAGAGTGCCATGTGGAATGTTGCGAATATAGTGGATCCAGAGTTGACTACACAAAAAGATCGAAAAGCGATAAATGTGCACAGATGCATGTTTACAAGAATAGAATGCCAATGCATTGGAGTTATGCAAGAAGCAATGCAAGTGTGATCATGCTTATGCAAAATGCTATGCAATGGTGCCACTTAAACAATGCCCTCACAGGGGAATTTTTCACATGGCTAAGTGTCATTTTACAATCATGTCATCCTGATGATGCGGATGAAGATACAAAGTACAATATACAAATATGTCTGAAAAGAAAATGCAAACAATATCCTGTCATTGCTAAGAGAAGAAAGTTGTCCTCTCTCGAGGTGGGAGGGAAAGCTCGAGGGAATCACCCTCCCCTTCAATTTGAAGAAGTAGAGGAGGGTGTACTTAAGCCGATCCTGGGTAGAATATTGTTGCAATCTGATTGACTACCTTGGTCAATATGTTTGCAAAGCTGTTGGAGAAAGGTACAAACTCAAGGTGGATGGTGCCTCCGTCAACTTGCTCTTTGGAAAACTGGAAGTGGACATCCACATGTCTCGTCTGTGGTGTAATGATCGGATTGTATGTAAGGGCAATGGCACTTTGGTTGTCATAGGACACAATGGCGGAAGAGTTGTATGGAAAGTATAATGCTATGAGTAAGCTTCTCAAGTAGATAGCCTTCGTGGTACCATACAAAAGAGCTCGCTACTCACCCTCAGCCGTGGAAGCCACCATCGTTTCCTACTTAGAGGTGGCCCAAGGGATGGGTGCTGTGCCCAAGGTAAAGAGGTAGCTACCATGGGAATGCTGGTTGTTAGGATCTCTTGCCTGGTCAGAGTCGGTGTATCTTTGCAAACATAATCTAGACCCACAAGTTAGTCCATAATAATAAGTACGCCATAGTTACGCTAAATGGCTTGAAACAACACTTAGAAAAGGGCAAAACATTGAAACGGGGTCAAGATTTCTTAAAACGTGTTTTGTGGATCAAAACATTTCGTAATCTCGAAATGGTGCCACATGGTGTTTCAAGCGAAGCTTGAAACGTTTTGAATAATATATTGGGACATAAAAAGTCTCCATGGAATAGGATGCAATATTTATGGTAAAAAATTGAAAGTTGTGTCATTTAAAAAAAAACATAATTTATTCTAGGTCACAGATGTGCCATTTTGGGTATAGATCAAGTGAAATTGGATCAAATTGATTGTTGGGGATACCTCAGTCTCTCACAATAGAAGAAGGATAGACATGTCACAAATTGTGACTTTTGGAGTTCTTAGTTTCCACATACCACCTTACTCTCTCTCTTGCTCGAACCTCCATAGCTCTTGCTTCCACTTGTGCTCTCACTCTTGCTTCACCTTTGATGAAAAAGAAAAATCAATGAGGATGAATAATTGGGAGGTGGCAGTTGGGGTTCCTCTTTCAAGTAGAAAACACAAAAGTAAGTTTTTGAGAAATTAAAAGCTACACACTTTGTAGATCAAGTAGATCAAAAATCACCATCCAGTGGGAGGGCTTATGTAGTGCTAGCTTCTTTTATGTAAACTTGGGCTAAACAACAAGACCCTGACCAATTGTACTGAGCAGTGAATGCAACCAATAGACGAACTGATGTCAACCGTGTAGTAGAAGCAAAGGTTCCTTTATGGTCAATGTCTTACTTTTGTCGAAAGCCTTTCACCATAAGGCGAGCCTTGTACTTGTCTAAAGTCCCATTAGCTTTTGACCTAGTCCTAAAAATCCACTTCCTTCTAATGACTTTCTTGTGGCCAAGGTCCAAGTCTCATTTCGGTCAATACTTTCTAGCTCCTTGTCCTTGGCCTCTCGCCATTGGGGGTGGTGAAGAGTCTCCTACCAACTATTCGGCTTAGAATACGCTATGTAATCAACTGTAAACAACGATGCAAATGAAGCATGAGGTGCAAGCCGGATAGATCTTCTAGGATCCTCCAAAGTGGAGTCCCATGGAAGGATTCTTGAATCCCACATGGTTTGTTGGTACCAACGAGGTAACGGGTCTTGGAGAGGGGGCCTGGGAGATGAAGAATGTGTGAGAGTACGCAACAGAAAGAGGAAAGTGAAGACAGAGAGGAGAGAAAGAGAGAACATAGGAGAGAGAAGGAACAATATGATTGCAATGGCTGACAGTTGCAACAGTCCGTCCCAACATGCAACTCTACACATTAGTGTGGGTGCCAGATGGTAGCAGGGGAATGAGAGAATGAGAAGGGCTGGTTGATGACGAAGGATCAAAGATGGATAATGAAAGTGGGAGGGCATGTTGCATGCATATAGGCAAAAAAGAGGTAAAACCCTAAATATGGTCAAACGAGCCCAAATTGCACCAAAAGAAATGCACTAATGTGCCCTCCATCTAAAGTTTCCAAAACACATAAAGTGATAAACAAATACAATGTCAGAGCTCCTAATGTACTCATCCGACTTAAATAGAGGCTTAGAGGTAGGAGATGACCACACAAGACATACATGACTGCTAAGATCCCCTCTTAGATCTTGGATGTGGCGGAAGGCCAAAGAAGATGTAGATTTGAGGGTTGTAGGAAGAGTGCCAATGCTGATGTAGTCTGTCGATAAAGAAAGGCAGCCAATGAGCAAGACTCCCTTTGCATATAAAAATCCAAGCAAACGGAAAGCCACCAAAGGGCAATGGAAATGGTTGTATAGAAACACCAGAGACCAAGCGTGAAGGGGCATGGAATGGTGGCTTGATGACGAAGAAAAGGGGTAGCCGTATAAAAGTAAGGCCTAAAGTAGATTGGAAACCCTAAAGCAACTCCTCAGGATCTTGGAACGCCCTCTTTGAAACACAAGGGGCTAGGAAATCCATAGCCGTGTCACCAATATCATCCCTCTTTAAAAGGGATGGGAGGCACAAGGGAACTACCAGAGGAGATTATTGGGGATGGGATGAAAGGTGGGGAATAGATGGTGCACAAGCGAGAATAGGTGCGGCAATAGAAAGTTGCCTTGGAGGGCCTTGCACAATGGAAGGGGAATGGAGCATAGATAGTCCCCTTTCCAGTCAACTTGTCACAAAAGTGGCTCCTGTAAAAGAATCCTCAACAAAAACGGTCGGCTTGGTGTAGACAACATGGGTCCAAGATTAGGAAGACCATAAATTAAGAGGAGAGAGAAGTCTAAGTTACGAATATGTAGGGCCTAAAAAATGGAGCTCGGTGGATGGTTAGACAATAGATGCAAGGTGCTAGCGTCACTAATAGGCACTCAAGAAATGTCACCAGTAGTGACAATACCCTCTGACGGATGGAGAACTTGTAACAAATCACCTCTGGACTCCATGCATCACTATTAAAGAGCCAAGACTGCTTAGAAGGCGAGACAATTGAAGAAGGCTCTCCACTTGATAAATGTATAGAAACATTGACTCAGTGGAAATAGCGGGTGATGAAGTAGAGGTAGATAAAGGTTTCGATGTAGATCCACCCTTTGCTTTCGAACAAAGGTGAGGGTATATCCTCCATCACTTCTCGAGGTGTGAGGTGTCAGGCGACTCTCGTCAGGCAGCTCAGAAGAAGACGACGAACATATGTCAGGCGGCTCTGAAGAAGACGATGAAGACCAGAGGAAAGCAGTCTGATACAAAATGAGCACGAGCTTGGTTTCACCTCCCAGCCTTGCCTAGATCATTGCTGCCCCCCCTCATCGTGATCTGATTGCCAGCCGTCAAACCTTGGTGAGTCCTACTATTCTTGGACTCTCTTAAATGCTAGGCTCCCCTGAACCCCGTTCGGGCGCCCAAGACCCCGGACGGTCATGCCTCGTGTATGTTTCCCTTAATTTACCTTATAAATATAACATTTCCTTCCCCTTAAGAATCGGTTTCGTCCTCGAAAACGATACTTCGAAGGTCTAATTGTAAATTGGGAAACCTTTTTTTTAAAGTACTTACTCGCTCCCATGTTGAGCTTTCTTCTGAACAATCTTTCCACTTAACCAAACATTCTTGATAAATAGTATTCCTTGTTCGTCTATTACGAACATTTAATATTCTTTCTGGTTCATGTGGATTAGATTGGTCATTTAATAGCTCCTCAATGTTATCATTTAAGATTAGATTATCCAAGTCACCCAGCTTCTTCCTTAACTTACTTACATGAAAAACTGGATGTATTTTACTACGAGCAGGTAGTTGGAGCTTGTAAGCCAGTTCTCCCACCTTTTTAAGTATTATGAAAGGACTATAATACCTTGGTGAAAGCTTTGGACATTGTCCCTTTTTCATAGTTTTAGTTTGTTCAGGCACCTTAAGATAGACCAATTCTCCTTCTTCAAAGGAGATGTCTCTTCAGTGAGGATCTGCATATGCTCTAGCTCGATTTTGAGCTTTTTTAATATTTTCTTGAGCAAATTTTAACATACTATTCATATCCTCCAAAAAATCTTTAGCTGCCTGAACCTTTTCCTTATGCAGTCCTACTGCAAAAGGAGCTTTGGGCTGAAACCCATACATTAACATAAATGGACTATATCCAGTGGAAGAGTGCTTGGCACTATTATATGCAAACTTTGCTATCGGTAGATACTCTTCCCAATTAGTTTGCCTTTTACTTACATATGCCCTAAGCATATCTTCAAGGATTTGGTTAACCCTTTCAGTTTGCCCATCAGTTTGCGGGTGATCCGCCGTACTCATGCTAAGTTTAATATCCAACTTCCTAAATACCGCACGCCAAAATTGACTATCAAATTTTCTATCCCGATCAGAAACTATATTTGCCGGAAGGCCATACAGTCGGTATATGTTCTCTACGAACAATCTAGCCAATTCTGGTGTTTTAACATCAGTTGAAGTTGGAATGAACCTAGCCATTTTGGTTAACCTATCTACAATCACCCACACAGAGTCGTGTCCCCTCTGTGTTCTGGGAAAAGCAACAAAAAATCCATGGAGATACTCTCCCATTTTCCCGAAGCAATCTCTAGTGGATGGAGAAGTCCTCCCATTTTCAATCTTTCAGCTTTATTAACCTGGCATTTATTACATTTGACCACATAGTCAAGGACGTCCTTATTCATTCCAGGCCAATAGAACTGCCTTTTAATAAGACTATAAGTCTTATTAACTCCTGGATGTTCCGTGCTAGGGGTATCATGACACTCAAAGAGTACTGACACCTTATTTTTGTATCTTTCGGGACATATACCCTACCCTTGTAGAGTAAATAACCATTATTAATGGTAAAATTCTTCCACTTGAATCCGGTTTGAGCAACCCCTAATGCTCCATTTCCTTGTTGAACATCCTCAGATATTCCTTCCTCAGTAGAAGCACTTTCATTTGGATCCCCATTTTTTATTGCTTCCCATATGTTGGAATATGCCGGATCAACCTAGCATTTCCCTTTTAAAGATTCAAGCAAGTCAGAAGTGAACTGAGTAAAACTCAATTAATTAATGATGGGCATTCTGCTGAGTGCATCAACTACTATATTATACTTTCCTTTTCTATATCTTATCTCATAATCGAACTCTTGGAGGAGTTCTGCCCATTTGGCTTTACGCCCGTGTAAATCCGGTTGATCATTAAGCCACTTAATGCTTTCATGATCCGATAAAATTAAAAGTTTGGCACTGTACAGATAGTGCCTCCATTTCTTTATTGCATATACTATTGCATATAGCTCCCTCTCATAAACAGAATAATTCTGTTTTGCACTGTCTAATTTCTTGCTTTCAAAAGCAACTGGTTGACCTTCTTGTAATAAGACCGCGCCTATCGCCTTATCACTGGCATCAGCTTCAACCACAAATGGTTTATTGGGATCCACAATTAATAGTACTGGAGCTGTAGCAATAGCTACCTTAAGTTTTTGAAAACTTTCATTTTGGTCTGTTCCCCAATTAAAACTCTTTCCTTTCCCTTTAAGTTGGTCTGTCATTGGAACAGCTATTTTGGCATAATCTCGAATGAATCTACGATAAAATCCAGATAAACCTAGGAAGTGTTAGAGAGATCATAGCCAGGGCTGCACCAGGGCTGCACAGTCGGACTGCCACGTGGCAGTCCGACTGCCTGCAGCCCAGTCGGCTGCATTTAATGCAGCCGACCTGTCCTATTCTTTGGGCAGATTTCGGCTATTTATGCCTGAGGTCTCCAGCAGTCTTCCCATTCATTCTCTGTCGCAGATTACAGACCGGTGCCGTGCAGATTTCTGTCTCTGTTCGCAGATTTCTGACAGCAGACAGTGCAGACTGCAGCAGACTTCGAGGTGGACAGCAGTTCGCATCGTCGAGGTGGAGACACGCAGTCCAGCGCACTGCGCCCGTGTATATCTTTGTATTCAGCATTCTTTATACAGCAGATCTTCAGTGTACACTGTCTCTTTCTCTCCCTTCTCTCTCTGCGTTCTCTCACTCTCAGTCCTACGCTTCCGCACCGCTGCACTCTGACATGGTATCAGAGCAGTGTATGAGGGCTGACTGAGCGCAGAATCAACCTGAAGTGGAGTTTCCATTGCGACACAAATTTGCGTTTTTTGCGTTTAAGGGCAGACAGGAGGGCTGCGCCTTGGAACAAGGCTGAAACGAGTGTGGGCGCACAGGAAAGGAGTACAGGTGGTGGATTTGCTGCTGTTTACTGCTGTTTGTCGCGGAGAAAGTTTGAGTTTTCAACCTAAAAGTGCAGGTTTTGCTTTTTCATCGCCTCCGGCGGGTGAAGGAGCTTCGGGACGCTGAAGAGCCTTAGCAGGCTGAGTCTACTCAGTCAGAGGGGGCTGCTTTTGCGTTTGAGAAGGCATTGCAGGTGAAGATGTCTACAGAGATGGACCTGGAGTTCCAGGCGATTATGGACCGGAAGGTGCCTGTCCTACCGGCTCTTCCTACAGATCAGAAGCTCGACGGCGACAACTACCGCATTTGGCGCGTTATGATGTTGGCCATTCTGGAGTCCTATGATTTGGCGGAGTTGGTACAGGAAGATATTGACCGGCCCTCGGTAAGAGATGAGTCCAAACTCTCTTCCGATGCTCGTGCGGAGTTGGCCAGGGCCCAGTCTCATTGGGACAAACTGAATGCCCGGATTCGATCCTTTCTCTTTCTATCATGCACTACAGTCGTGATCGCTCACATCGAGCACTTGACGGTGGCTCGTGAGATATGGCTGGAGCTTGATCAAATGTACAATCGGATGACCCTAATGAAGAGGGTTTCTTTGGAGGTACAGATGCGGACCTTGTCCGTCAATAAGTCTTCTTCGCTAAGGGAACACATTAATAAGCTAAGGCAGCTACAGATGCAGGTTCAGAATGCGGGGAAGCCGATCTCCTCCGAAGACATGGCGATTACACTCTTGTCCCAGTTGCCGCCACGATTCGGTACATTTTACTCTGCCCTTATTGCTTCAGGGCGAGAGTCTACTCTTCGGTGGGAGGAGTTGGTTCCTATGGTCTTGGACCAAGAGGAACAGTTAAAGGGACAGAATGCTTCCAAGACGGAGGCGTTGACAGGTCAAGCCTCTCAGAAGAAGGGGAAGGACCAAAAGAAGAAGAAGGGGGATAACAAGTCCAAGAAGGACAAGGAGAAGGACAAGGACAAAGACTCCACATGCCATATTTGTGGAAAGACTGGCCATTGGAAGAAGGATTGCCCTGATAAAGACTCGAAGGACACCAAGAAGAAGGACACCAAGGATTCTGGAGCGGTGGCTGCACCCTCATCAGCTGCATTTCTACATTTAGTTGTCATTGAGGACACTTCACCGAATGCTTCTGATGCTGCGATGGCGGCTTCCCAATCTCGAGAGTGGATTATTGATAGTGGTGCCTCACGGCACATGACTCCTTCATCGGATGGTGTTGCCCAGCTGCGACCTTCGCGTGGGCAGGTTCTCATTGGAGACAGCTCTTCAGTTTCTATTGCAGGTCGGGGTAAGATGCAGCTTATTCCGGATGGACGAGGTGGCACCCATACTTCAGAGGTTTTGCATGTACCCGGATTGGGGTACCATCTCCTTTCAGTCCATAAGATTTGTTCCCTTGGTCTTCTAGTGGAGTTTGATAGTTCTACAGTGCGAGTCCTTGATCGTGAATCGAGGAAGGTTCTATCATGTGGATATGAGGAGAACGGCATTTACAAACTGAAGTCTTCCACTGCCCTCTCTACTATTCTTCTTACCTCACGGTCACAGTCTGAATTATGGCATGCTAGGTTTGGTCACCTGAACTATGACTATCTTCGGAAGGCGTCACGGGGACAACTTGTTCGAGGGTTGCCGGATATAGTGGTGAGCCAGCAGCCATGTGTCTCCTGCATAAGGGGGAAGCAGCATAGGGATGCCATTCCCCACACCGCTTCGCGGCGGTCTACTTCACCGATGGAGTTAGTATCTACGGATCTATGTGGCCCTATGAGGAATGAGTCCCTGCGTGGGAGCTCGTACTTCATGCTGATCGTGGATGACTATAGCAGGATGACATGGGCCTACTTTTTGGCACTAAAATCAGAAGCTTTCTCGCACTTCAAGGATTGGCTTCTCTTTGAGGAGAACCGATCAGGCTGGAAGTTGAAGACCTTGCGATCCGACAAGGGAGGTGAATTTGTCTCTAATGGATTTGCTCGGTTTTGTGCAGATAGAGGAATTCACCAGGAGTTTGCCAATACGAATACTCCACAAGAAAATGATATTCTCGAACGGAAGAACCGTAGTGTGATCGAGATGGCGCGCACCATGATGGAGCACCGACAGACCCCCCAGGTTCTGTGGGCCGAGGCTGTGGCTACTGCAGTCCACATTCTTAACCGATCTCCTACTTCGGCCGTGGAAGGGATGACTCCATTTGAGGCGTATTTTGGGTCGAAGCCAGATGTTTCTTACTTTCGGGTCTTTGGGTGTGATGCCTATGTTCACATTCCCAAAGCTCACCGTGACAAATTCGAAGCGGCTTCCCGCAAACAGGTATTTGTTGGCTACAGCTCCCAGTCCCAAGGCTACCGACTGTATGATCCCGTCAAACGGGATGTATATACTAGCCGTGATGTGCGGTTTGTGGAGGTTCCGGCTTCTTCAACGGGTGAGGAGCATCCCGTTCTTGGAGATCCAGGGGAGAGTTTGGCTCCTTCTACAGTTCCACTGGAGCTTGTGCCGTTTGATTATGATTCTGGTTCTGACACAGAGTCTACAGTTCCACCGGATCCTTCTGAGGAGTTACCACCGGTGGACATTCCAGAGTCTTCTACTGATGGAGAACGACGAGGGGAGGTTCGGCCTCCTCCTCGCTGGGCCCGTGACACACTCCGTGATTCAGGGATCGAGGGGGTTCCTGAGGAGTGGGGACCGCAGGATGGTCCGCAGCGGTCACGGAGGCACCAGGCGCATTCTTCGGAGCTTGTGTGCTCCAATTATTGTTTGATGTCCCGAGTTATGCAGGATCGAGAGCCCACCTCCGTGAAGGAGGCTTTACAGTCCGCCCCATGGAAGAAAGCTATGGAAGCTGAGTTGGAGGCTATTGAGAGGAATGGCACTTGGTCACTTGTGCCACGCCCCCCGAAGAAGAAGGTGATTGGAGTCAAGTGGGTCTTTAGGACCAAATATCTCAGTGATGGTACTTTGGATAAGCACAAGGCTCGCCTTGTTGCTAAGGGTTTTGCCCAGCGCCCAGGGATTGACTGTCACGACACCTTTGCCCCTACAGCTCGTATGGCAACCATTAGAACTGTTCTTGCTTTGGCTGGCCATAGGAGATGGCCTGTTTTTCAGCTGGATGTGAAGTCGGCCTTCCTGAATGGTGATTTGAAGGAGGAGATCTATGTTGAGCAGCCTCCTGGCTTTGGTTCTTCAGATGGGAAAGTCTACAGGTTGAAGAAGGCCCTGTATGGTCTCAAGCAGGCCCCGCGAGCTTGGAACGAGAAGATTGATTCGTTCCTCCAGACTCAGTTGGGATATCGGTGGTCCAAGGCCGATCCGCAGCTGTATGTTCACACTTCCGAGGATGGTTGTGTGCTGTTTGTATTATATGTTGATGATTTGATTGTCACAGGTGATGATGCACAGCAGGTCCAGGAGACAAAGTCAGCTTTACATCGGACGTTCGAGATGACGGATTTGGGGCTACTCCATTTCTTTTTAGGACATGAGATTTTTCAGTCTCAGAGGGGGATCTTTCTCTCCCAACAGAGATATGTACAGGAGCTCTTGGTGTCTTTTGAGATGGAAGATTGTCGGGCCCTCTCTACTCCTATGGATCCGAACTGGAAGGCCACTTCCCACTCAGCTTCTCCTTTGGCGGATGCTTCCCGCTATCGACAGTTGATAGGGTCTTTGATTTGGCTTCTCAACACCAGGGTTGATCTATGTTTTGCTGTTGGGCTCTTGGCAGGGTTCATGAGTGAACCTAAGACGGTGCATTGGCAGGCTGCTCAGAGGATACTTCGGTATCTCAGGGAGACGTCTGATTTGGGGATTCATTACCCCGCAGGGACAGATGGGTCAGATCTTGTACTTGCAGGTTGGAGCGACTTGGATTGGGCCGGTGACGTGGACCACATGCGGTCTACAACAGGTTACTGCTTTACTTTGGGTGCAGGAGTTATTTCATGGAGTAGCAAGAAGCAGCCCACGGTAGCCCTTTCGTCTACTGAGGCGGAATATCGGGCCGCATCTTCCACCACATGCGAGGTTGTGTGGCTTCGGAGATTGTTGGAGGAGCTTGGGTGCCCCCAGACTCGTCCTACATTGCTGCGATGTGACAATGAGAGTTGCATTGCCTTGGCAAGGAACCCTGTTTTTCATGCCCGGACGAAGCACATTGAGATCCAGTACCACTTCATCCGAGAAAAGCTTCTGGATGAGACAATCACTGTGGAGTATTGCAAGACGGAGGATAATCTTGCGGATTTGTTTACGAAGGCTCTTCCTCAGGCTCTACTTCGGCAACATTCTAGATCCCTCAGGCTTCTGCCCTGCCCAGGCTCTGAGAGGGGGTGTTAGAGAGATCATAGCCAGGGCTGCACCAGGGCTGCACAGTCGGACTGTGCAGTCGGACTGCCACGTGGCAGTCCGACTGCCTGCAGCCCAGTCGGCTGCATTAAACAGCCGACCTGTCCTATTCTTTGGGCAGATTTCGGCTATTTATACCTGAGGTCTCCAGCAGTCTTCCCATTCATTCTCTGTCGCAGATTACAGACCGGTGCCGTGCAGATTTCTGTCTCTGTTCGCAGATTTCTGACAGCAGACAGTGCAGACTGCAGCAGACTTCGAGGTGGACAGCAGGTCGCATCGTCGAGGTGGAGACACGCAGTCCAGCGCACTGCGCCCGTGTATATCTTTGTATTCAGCATTCTTTATACAGCAGATCTTCAGTGTACACTGTCTCTTTCTCTCCCTTCTCTCTCTGCGTTCTCTCACTCTCAGTCCTACGCTTCCGCACCGCTGCACTCTGACAGGAAGATCTGCAGCTCTTCCAGGTTCTTTGGAGATGGCCATTCAATAATTGCCCTTACTTTTTCTAGATCCATGTTAATTCCCTCTTTCGAGATAATATGCCCCAAATATTTGACCTCTTGTGCAAAGAATTCACATTTAGTTTTCTTCGCATAAAGGGAATGTGTTCTTAACAGTTGGAATACTAATTGTAAGTGCTCCAAATGTTCTTCTCTTGATTTACTAAAGATCAAGATATCGTCCAAGAAGACTACTACAAAATGTCCTAGATAGGGCCGTAAAACACTATTCATCAGCTTCATAAAGGTAGCTGGTGCATTAGTGAGGCCAAAAGGCATTACCAAAAAATCATAATGCCCGTATCTAGTACGAAATGCTGTCTTGGGAACATCTTGTGCCTTAATTCTTACTTGGTGATAGCCTGATCTTAAATCTATCTTTGTGAAGAAATTTGCCCCTTGTAATTGATCAAAAAGATCTTCCATTCTGGGCATAGGAAATTTATTCTTCACCCTTATTTTATTAAGTGCTCTATAGTCAACACAAAGTCGCATAGAACCATCTTTTTTCTTTACTAATAAAATTGGTGAAGCCCAAGGTGAATTACTGGGTTGTATAAACCCTTTATTAAGGTAATCCTCAATTTGTCTTTCAACTTCTTGATGCTGTGTTTCACTTAACTTATATGGTGGTTTAGAAATAGGGTGTGTATCCTTATTTGTGTCAATTGGGTGATTTATATCACCCTGATCTGGTGGAAGGCCACTAGGTAAATCAGAAGGAAACACATCTTTAAATTCATCCAACAAACTACTTAATTCATTATTTACATTCAACTCACAAACATAAGAAAATTGTTGCTTTATATTACAGAAAGTAAAAGTGTTTTGTACAGGAAGAGACCATAACATATATACCTCATAAACTTCCTTCTTTATCAGCTTCTAAACCTCAGTGGAACACAACAAAGGATTATCAGATACTTCATGTTCACCTTGAATGACAAAAGTCTTACCATCCCTTTCAAATTCCAGTGTATTATGATGGTAACTACGTTTTAAGGATGGTTCCAATCCCCATAGCCACTCCCTCCCTAGAGCAATATCAGCTCTTTCCATGTTCATAATTTGGAAATCAAGTTTATCTTTATATCCTTGAATCTCAATTTCCAAATTGGATACCATTGTATCCCATATTTTATTATCTTGACCTTGCATCATACGAACAACATATTGATGCCCACTCTTTTGTTGGGGAAGTTTTAATTTTTTGACAAGTGCATAATTTATAAAATTATGTATCGCAGACTCATCAATCATGACTCTAACTTTCTTTCTAGCTATCAATCCATGCACTCTAACTAAATCATGTGGCCCAAAGGTAGGTTGCCACATAGAGGTTGACACACAACACTTGTGTTGTACATCCATATGCAAGACCTCTAAAGATTTATACCTTTCATGCCCCTTTAATTCTAAGGTCTGCACTACATGGATTTGTTTTTCTTTTCCCTTGCCCTTGTCCTTATCCTTTCCTTTATCTTCCCCCTTTTTCTTTTGAGGGCAATTCCAAGTAGCATGGTTAGGGGATAGGCAATTGAAACATAACTTTTCTTTTTTGGCCTTATCAAAGTCATCAGGACTTAACTTTGGCCTCACATATTGTTTCTTTTCAAAAGGTTGTTTTTTACCCTTAAAAAATGGCATTTTCCTTTTAAATTTGCCCACAAATTTTGAGGTTTCCAATTCCTTAGACTTGGGCTCCGTATCAGTGAGACTAGTGAGTGTACTTGGACGCATATTATCTTCATTAATTAATGCAAATTTAATTGCCTCTTCTAGCGTCTTAGGTGAACTCCTTTTTACTTCCTTTTTACAGGCTTTATCTAGTCCCCTAATGAATCCTCTTGTCTTTTGAAATTCATCTATTCCTTCCAATTTGAGGATTATCTCACGATATTCCTCCAGATATGTCAGCAGGGGTCTTCCCTTTTGTCTGACATAATCCCAATCTTCCCAATTTCTTTCCATTTCATTTTGAGGAAGGAATTCTTTCAAAAAGACGGATTCAAATTGAGCCCAAGTTTCAGGTATTTTATTTGCCTCCTTTAAAGTTCACCACCATTTATATGCTTCGGGCCCCAAAGTTAAACTAGCCTCCAGTGCTTGGAGATGTGATGGAGTATTTTTAAGTTTATGTAAATCTTCCCATTTTTGGAGGAAATTAAAGATTGTATCTTTATTTCTATCTTTTTCCTCCGCGTGAAACTGAGGGGGTTTCATATCTTTAAGAACTGGATTATTCCTCAACTTGTGGTGGGGTTCCTTAGGATCTCGCATAGTCACATCTAAATCTTTCGATGAAGATGGGACATCCGAGATTTCTACCTTATTTTTATCTCTTTCTAACAATAAAGTTAATTAAGATTTTATTTCAGTGAGTGTTTAAGTTAAAAATTCCATTTGAACCCCCTGAGCTTGCACACGAGCAGTAAGATCATCAAATTGTTCTCGTGTAGCAAAGAATTCTTCCCACTGTTTCTCTTGCATTTCTGATTCATGGGGATCTACCATAGGGCGGTCCCCAGAACTAGAACCTTCCATTACTCCCTCTTTCCCTTTTTCTGCCATTAATACACTGGAATTGGAAAGCAAAGATAAGAAATTTGCATACAAAGTAAAGTACTTCCCTGGTTTTAATGACAGGGCAGCTGTTGCTAGATTTATTAGTAAGCCCGAAGAGTGAGGAACAATCCTTATCTTCCGAACTAAGCCTGTCACGCAGGAAATGGAGCTTCTTTGCAGAAACGACTAGTATTTAGTCCTCTTCTTAATGATCACGCAGACTATCAATGCACCTTTCTTGAACTTGTTCTCTGCTCAGCCTGTACTTGTTATACAAGTGCAGTCGGGGCTGGTGAGAGAAATACCAGACAAATAAAGATAACGTGCAGTCGGCTGGTCACAGAGGGACCAGAGAATAGCGTCAGTCTCACGGAATTCACGATCTAGGATATGACGTTAGACATAAAAGATAGCTTTTTTTTTCCGCCAAATGATAAGTGACGTGGTGAAATTAAACGTCACGTCAAATTTTATATGACGTGTCACCAGGGCGCCGTAAATGAACAGCTTCACGGGTCAACGGAACGGGACCCGTCGGCTCTGTCTTCTCGACGAACAGCTTCACGGGTCAACGAAACGAGACCCATCGGCTCTGATACCAATGTTAGGCGACTCTCGTCAGGCAGCTCAGAAGAAGACGAACATATGACGAACATATGTCAGGCGGCTCTGAAGACCAGAGGAAAGCAGTCCGATACAAAATGAGCACGAGCTTGGTTTCACCTCTCAGCCTTGCCTAGATCATTGCTGGCCCCCCTCATCGTGATCCGATTGCCAGCCGTCAAACCTTGGTGAGTCCTACTATTCTTGGACTCTCTTAAATGCTAGGCTCCCCTAAACCCCGTTCGGGTGCCCAAGACCCCGGACGGTGATGCCTCGTGCATGTTTCCCTTAATTTACCTTATAAATATAACATGAGGTCTTTCCACAATGAGGACATATGGGACATCCCTTGTGCTTCTCCACAAAAGTTACATCAACGTCGAAAGATGACTTCAACTTCTTTCTGTTCCCTTTCTTCTCCTTGGCTTGTCTTGTACGTGTAGATAAAACTACATAAGCGCAGATAGGTGCATGGCTCCGCAAGAATCTAGCTCACTTTGACGTGCATCTTGCTCAAGTACCAATGGAGCTACGTTCTCCCAAGCGAGTCTCTTGGCTACAAGAAGTGAGAAGATTGGTGTCATAGAGATGTGAAATTTTAAGATGCTCTTATCTTGCTAACAGCATTTGATTAAGATATTACTCAAATGTGCAAGGTTGTTTAGCACATGGGATGTACATGGTAGTAATTTCATGGTAATAGGCCAAGGACCTCGAGGATATAGTGGGTGTCAAAGGCAGAAGCTGTAATAAGTTATGTTTGACATGTACTAGGTGGGACTTGGTGTTAGATTTGGACCTCGACAAATTTATTAGCTACTAATGTCAGTAGTGAGACTAGAGACTAGGCATTAATTAATTAATTAATACTAGTCTAAGGATCAATAACTGCTAAGGGATACTTGGAAGACAAATTGCCCCAGCCAATTAAATTATTGGTTGGGGAAATGAAATTTTTAAGCACTAGAATAATTATTAAATTAATTTTAAGAATTAATATTTTAAAAATTAATTTAATAAGCTGGATAATGCTGAAAAATGGGATTAGAAGTTGCCACTTAGCAAAGCTTGCCCATGCAAGTACGGAAAACATTTTTAGGGGTTGGTGGAAGTCTAATTCCAGCCATTGTGAGAGAGGAGGTTGTTAGAGAGCAAGAATTTGTTGATGATGTGATTTGCAGCCACCATGGACTAGTCCTATAATAAGTGATAACAGTTTGGAGCCCGCCAGGAGCAGGTGACAGCAGCCCAATGTCCTTTTGGTGTAGGTAATAGCATACAGGAGAGGGTAGCAATCTTTTGTCTTTCAAGGAGCAGGGTAAAGGGCAATCCCCAAGCAAACCAAGGGGCAACTTGGTTTGGAGGCTTGTTGGTTAGTTTTGATAGTAGGAGACACTTGGATTAGCGAAGGAGATTAGAGGATCTCAGTTGTACTCATTTCATTTGTAGTATAAGATAAATAAATATGACAAAGAGCGCCAATTTTGGGGCCAACAAGGTGTCCAATGTCCAAAAGTGGTATAGTGTGCATTTTTAGTTTACGTGAATTTTATGCTTGTTGTAATTAGTGCTTGGTCAAGTCATTTACCATCCTATGGGAGGAGAAAGACTGGTTTCAATTGGTGTAGAACATATTGCATGTCGGTGATGCAAGACGTGAGAGAAGTGCTGGGTCCTTTGAAGAAATGTCTTTATTAAGGAATGAAAGCTCATCCTGACTCTCCATCTTGTGGATGTGATCCCTCATGTAGAGGGATCTGCGTAGAAAGCTGTTGTAGCTTCAACTCAAGAGATAAGTGATGCCCAAATGTTTGGATCCAAAAGAGAAATGCTAATCTCCTCCAAATCATTTCAGTGGTGCGGGGATTTCGAACATGCATGAGCATAGAATTTGTACAACTCAAAAGAAAAGAAGAGCGGGCACTGGCATTCAATCGATCCCATAAAGTTGCGAATCCATGGTCACACCATCATGAGGATCCACGGTAGGTTGAGGTATAGGGACTAAAACAAAATCACAAAGGTCACAGTCGTTGAGGAGACACTCCATGATGCGGCATGACCATAGAGGGTAGTTCATCCCATCTAGCTTGTTGGATGCGGAGAGAGAGGGTAGGACTGACATCTGCTCAGGAGATGCCATTAATGCCAATTGGGAACTAGAAGCCTTGGAAGAATATCATGGGAAAGAGTAATAAGATGGTGGTCGTTTTGAATGATCCCGAACCACACAATATTCCTTAGCATACATGTCGGCCATAGATGTCCTTCAAGGAAATACTTGCAAGAAAATAAAGAAGATGTTGCCATTGGAATAAAGGTGACCAATAAGAGGTGGCCTCGGGATAATTAGGGTCCGTCGGGCCACGGTACAAAAGAAGACTAATTGAGGCAAGGTAGACGGGGAGTATCCGATGCCAAAGGGAACACACAATGCCGGCAAATGCAGATTAAAACAAGTCTTCAACTTGTAATTGCAACCAATCCAAGGGCTACGAATGTTAGTACTAGTACTTGGAAATGGTGTACCTACAATAAACACAAATCTTGTGGGCCTGCAATGGAGGCCACCCAACACCAAAAAGAAGTCAACCTGGTTAGTAAAGACTAGCCAGCATGAAAATGCAGCAAAGAAAGAAATCTGTGGCTTGTAAACAGGAAGCTCAGCATCGAACAAGTGTGCCACCCTGAAGAACCGATGACCTGCCTACACAAAATGCCGAGATACAAGGGCTGCATGCACAAAAACGTAGGTAATGCAGGGCCTGGTTCTACACCATGTGTGTTGAGGGCTTCCTGCAGAAAATGCAGGTCTGTTTTGGTTTTGCCTAGCCAATAGAATGGCCCCCCAACCTATTTGATGCTGCCCGGGTGCAGTAATGGTGCAGTTCAGCTTGGTAGAGGCCGCCCAAGAGCAAGATGCAATCTGCCACATGGGATGATGCTTGGCAAGTTTTGTCATGGACAACATGCTTCTCTTTGAGATCTTGAGTTCCCACGTTTGGCTTTGATACCATGTGAGAGTGGGCAGCAGAAAGAGCAAAGTAAACGTGGAGAGGAGACAAAGAGAGAACACAAGAGAAAGAAGGAACAATGTGACTGCAATGGCTAAATGTACAAGGTTGCAATAGTACAAACAGGCAATTGTATGCGTCAGTGTGGGCACCAAACGGTAGCAAGGGGGACGAGAGAAGAGGAGGGTTGGCTGGTGACGAAGGATGGATGGAATGTGTGGTATAAATGGTGCACAAGCTGGAATAGGTGTAGCAATAGAAAGTTGCCGTGGAGGGCCTTACACAAAGAAAGGGGAATGGAGCATAGATATGTTGGGTGTAAAGGCCTTTCGCTACACTTTGCATGTATATATTTACTTGTACATGTGACTACACCCTTGCGGGTGTGAGTGTACGTTACCCTGAGTATAAATACATTCTTTTATTCTTTGTGTGTATCACACTGGTACACACCCAACTCAAGTTTCCACTCTCTCTGCACTCTCTATTGCTGAGGACACTCCATTGTCGTGGTGCACACCACTTGGGCACTCTTGCTCCCCTTCAAACTGGTATCAGAGCTTCAACGAAGGTGTGCAGGCTTCCCGAAGTCAAGGCGAGTTAGTTTCAGCTCGTGCGCGTGAAGAAAATAGGTCAAGTCGTCAGTTTTTTGGTCTACGTTCATAGTTTGCAGCAGACGACAGCCAAGTGGCAGCAGGCGTAGGTCATGAGCAGGCAGCGGCATCACATCAGATCAATGCAACAATTTTTGACACGTTTTTGAGTAGGCGATATTAGGTGTAGGTCACGCGACAATCAACGGCAGGTGACTGGCTGTTTTGCCACCTTTCTTTGCAGGATTTGTCAAAAATTTTTTTTTTTGGCACAAGCAAGCCCCTTGCTCATTGAAGGGAGTTCTCATGTATAAGCATAGTTTTCAGATTTGTGCAGATTCGAGCTTGAAATTCAGTGACATCTGACCCAAAAATTGCATACATTGTATGCATTTGCTCCGGAAATTTTGGGGTTTTTCATGTACAAGTGAAATTTTGCTCAGCTGAACCAATTTGACTGAAATTTGTGCACATTTGAACTCCTAAATTTGTTGCAAAATTTGTGAAATTTCTGCAACATTTGCCTGTATTTGAGACTCGGGATGGTGTATTAATGCAATTGGGGCAGATTTATTGCATAAATTTATGGGGCTTTTCGCATCGGTGATGCATTTTGAGCCGATTTGTGCTTTGACATTGAAATTACAGCAGATTCACTGTTGAGTGGGAGAAATGTGGATTTGGGATGTATCAAATGTTGTAAAAAGGCAGGTTCTCTTGGTTCATGTATCGCTGAATGCTCATTGTGCAGTCAAACAGTGGTACATACAGCACTTGGGTTATTGCATTTGGGTGTTATGGTGATGTATTATTGAAGTGAGAGCTGTCTTTTATGCATATGTATCAGATTTGGTTCATGTATATGCTGTAACCAGCCCTTGGGACTGAAATTGCAGCAAAATATCTGCTTCTTGGGCACTTTTGGAATTGCAAGTTTGCGTACTTGTTGTCAATGGCTTTGATCTTTGGAGAGATTGTATGTAGGGTATACTTTTTCTGAAGGGTTTTGATGATGCTTTGGCAAAACATAAGCCTGTTGCTTTGTTAGATTACTTATGTCAATAGATGATATTTTGGTTGATATCAAGGGACTTACCAAGTGTAGATGCAAAGGGCATAAAAAGCCTGATTGCAGATACTATGAAAGGGAGCAGGAATGCAAGAAACAGGCTAATGCGAAAGGCGAAATGAATGAGAAGGATGGCAGCTCTACCCCTAAAGAGACAGAGAAGTCAAATGTAGTGTCTAACATTGTCATTGAGGAGATACAAGAAAATAAATATATCGATTTGTTGGTTGTATCTTCAGATCTACATGCTATGACATTGGAAGACATGTATATCACTAAAGGAGATGTGATAGATGCCTTGTTGTTTGCTCATGATGGTTTGTCACAATCGTGGATTGTTGACAGTGGTGCTTCATTTCATGTAACTCTTATCTTTGGAGTGTTTTTCTTCTTATGCAGTAGGTAATCTTTGGGAAGTTTACCTAGGGAATAACCATGCTTGTGATATTAAAGGACTGGGCACCATATATGTGGCTCTTGAAAATGGCCAGGAATTGATTGTTCATGATGTTAGGTATGTATCTGGTATAAAGAAGAGCTTGCTTTTTGTTGGGCAGTTAGATTGTAGGGATTACTTCACTACCTTTGGTGGTGGAATGTGGAAGATATAAAAAGGATCCATGCTTGTCACTAGGGGCCGTAAAAAGGGGAATCTATATTATCTTCATTGCAAGGCACTTCCTGGAAAGGTTGTTGCAGTTGTAGAAGAACAATCACACATGGAGCTGTGGCACAAGTATCTTGGACACGAGCCAAAAGGGTTTACAGGCACTTTCTTTACTTGGACGAGTTGATGTGAAAAACTCAAAGCTTGACTTTTGTGATGATTGTGTTTTGGGAAAACATGTAAAGAGTTCCTACTCTCATGGGGCCTCTAGGAAGGCATGTATTTTGGATTTAGTCCATTTTGATGCATGTACCATGCCAATAAAAACTCATAGTGGTTTCTGTTATTTTGTCTTTTCATGATGACCATTCTAGAAAGCTATGGGTCTACTTGCTTAAGCAAAAAATTGAGGCATTGGATGCCTTTAAAAACTTTTATGCATTTGTTAGTACTCAAAAGGGTCTAAAACTAAAATGCATAAGAACATACAATGGGGGAGAGCATGTATCTAAAGAATTCAGTAAGTTTTGTGATGTAAACGGGATTAAACAAGAGCTTACAGCCCCTTGTAATTCGTCATCTAATGGTGTGACTGAGCGAATGAATCGCACTTTATGTGAGAAGATTTTGTGCATGCTGTCCACAACTAATCTCCCGTTATCATTTTGGGGAGGGGCACTTAAAACCACGGTGCATATTTGCAACCGATCTCCACATCGTGTACTTGAAAGTGATAACCTTGAAGAGGTTTGGTGTGGCAAACTTGCTTCATATGACTACTTAAGGGTCTTTGGCTACGAATGCTACGTACATGTATCTGTTGATAGCAAAACCAAACTTAACATGAAATCCTTCAGAGGCATTTTCATGGGTTATGGAGATGAAGGTGAAATGGTTTATCGATTTGGGTTCCAAGCATGAAAAGATACTACATAGCCTAGATGTGGTATTTAATGAATCAAAGCTGCTGAAAAATACCACATCTAGTGATTTAGACAAAGAGAAAGTGAAATTTCATCATGACCCGTCACTGAAAATTCAACTCAATTTGATGCTGGTTTTGATAATCGGTATGTCATTATCAAGTCAAATGAAAATGGGCAGCAAAGGGATGCTGAAAATCAGCTTGGGCAACAAAATCAGCATGTTGAAAGCAAATAACAACAATCTGAAAATGTATTACAACAACTTGAAAATGTAGTTTAGCAGCCAAATAATGACATCATTGATTTTCCTTTGGATGTAGATCCATTGCTTGATAACACAGATTATTGGGTGAGGTCTACAGGTGTGAGGAGACATACACAGAGGTTTGATCCCTCTTTGGACTACATTTTACTCATAGATGAGGGTGAGCCTCTTACGTATGAAGAGGCATTATCATGTGAATTAAAGAAAAAGTGGGAGCTAGCTATACAAGAAGAAATGAAGTCATTGTATCAGAATGATACTTGGGATTTGGTTCCATTGCCCAAAGATAGGAAAGCTATTTCTAACAAATTAGTCTATAAAATCAAGTGGTTGGATGGTAAACCCAAATATAAAGCCAGGCTTGTGGCTAAGGGTTATACACATAAAGAGGGGATTGACTTTCAGGAAGTCTTTTTACCTGTTGTGAGAATAACCACTCTTCGGGTATTGTTTGCTATTGTAGCATCTATGGATCTTGAGCTTGATTAGATGGATGTTAGAACTACATTCTTGCATGGTGATTTACAAGAAGAACTGTACATGAAACAGCCAGAGGCCTTTGTTATGCTAGGAAAGGAGCATTTGGTGTGCAGGCTTAAGAGAAGCTTGTATGGTTTAAAACAGGCTCCTAGACAATGGTATGAGAATTTTAATGCCTTCATACTCTCACATGGGTTTAAAAGAAGCAATGCACATCACTAGTTACATACAAAGAAGGGTGACGATGGAAGCATTATTATCCTTGTTCTTTATGTGGACGATATGCTTATTTGTTGGTAAGCACAAGAGCCAGGTTAATGCACTCAAAAGACAGCTGAATTCAGCCTTTTCCATGAAGGATTTGGGTGCAGCTGAACACATTTTGGACATGTGTGTGACGAGAGATATAGAGTAGTAGCTCTTATTTCTCTCACAAGAAAAGTACATCAGCAAAGTACCTGATCGCTTTTCTATGGTAGATGCTAAGCCACGTGGTGTTCCATTGCCACCATACCTTAAGCTTAGCAAAGCAGATTGTCCAAAAGATGATAAGGCAACCAATTCTATGAAGGGTGTTCCTTATGCTTCAGCTTGTGGTTCACTCGTGTATGCTATGGTTGCCACTAGACCTGACATTGCTCATGTAGTGGAAGTTGTGAGTAGGTTTATGCCAAATCCTGGCAAAGCACATTGGGAGGCAGTGAAATGCATCTTCCAGTATCTTAGGGGCACATAGAGAAAATGTATTTGCTATGGAAAGGGTATGTTAGATTTGCAAGGATCGTGTGATGCAGATATGGCAGGTGACTTGGATACTCGCAAGTCTACTAGCGAGTATATATTTACCTTGACTGGTGGGGTAGTTTCTTGATGCTCTAGATTGCGAAAGATTATAGCACTTTCTACTATTGAGGCTGAATATATTTCAGCCATTGAAACTTCGAAAGAAGCTGTTTGTACATGTGACTACACCCTTGTGGGTGAAACTAGCCTTGGAAAGTTACATTTTGACCCCAAAAAGTGTGCCCTATCATGAAACGCCTTTGTTTCTTGGGAGAGGGGCTGAAACTGATGCTTTCTCTTCTGCAAGCGTGCCTTCAGCCTTGGGATTTCTGAATCACTGTTACAGCCATACCAATCTGTCCGTGACAGTCTTGAGCTGTGACCTCTGGCCTGAACACAACTGTGATAGCAGACCATCCGGGGGGGGGGGGGGGGTTGTGTGTGTGCACACACACACACACACACACACACACACAGACAGTAGTATATTGCAGTAACCAGTCAGATCTCTCTCTTTTGTTTTCATACAGCTCTCTCTCTCTCTCTCACACACACACACACACACACACTCTCTCTCTCTCTCTCTCTCTCTCTCTCTCTCTCTAATCAAGCACAGACTTTACTCTTGCATCTGCACTATGACTGCTGTTATACAGAAGATCTCAGCTCACTCGCTCTCTCTCTCTCTCTCTCTCTCTCAGACACAGTAATTGACTGCAGTCTGGATTATGCACTGCTGTAGAGAGCAGATCTCTGTGTCTCTCTCTCTCTCTCTCTCTCTCTTGCCCCCCCTCCCCCCCCGTGACTAATTCACTGGTCTGAATTCTGAAATCTGTAGTAAATACTACAGTTTGCTATAAACAGCCTCTCTCTCTCTCTCTCTCTCTGTCTGTGGTTTGAATCAACTTGTCTGACTTCTGTAGTAAATAATGCAGTCTGATATCGACCACAGTCTGCAGTCAGATGTCTGCATGCTGAACTCTGCAGTAAATACTGCTGTAGATAGCAAGGTGTTGTCTCTCTCTCTGATAATATGTTGTGTTTTGCAGCTTGCTGCAGATTACAGCAGCAACTTGCCAGCTGACAAGTTCAGGAATCACCATGCCCTGAAAGTCGGATAATCTTTGGAGCCATGTGACCGTGTTGGGAAAGTTTGCAGGTGTCGGCACATCAAAGTGGCCATGCAAGTATTGTGCCAATGAGTATGGTGGGCCTTTGATAGATTGAAGGCACATCTCACCCACACAAAAGCCGTTGGGCCTTTCACTAGATTGAAGGCACATCTCACCCACATGAAAGGCGTTGGAATAGACAAATGCTCAGTAATTCCTGAAAATGTCTATGAGCCGCTCAAGACTTCGAAGGATGAGCAGCTAGGCCTTGATTTGGATGTAGTGGAAGACCTTGAACATCTCAAGGAGCCTTCCCTTGACATTGGTGTGGAGCCGACTGAAATGCAACGTCAAGGTTCTAGCTTTGGAGTAGGTGAAGGTAGTCACAGTAATGTTGTAGTAAGAGTTCGGGTAATACACCACCAGAGAAAAGAATAGCCCTTCTTTTGTTGAGGAGGCCAAGTGTAAAAGCTGGGTTTCAAAAGCAAGCAATGAAGGTGGCCACAAGGGAATTGACCAAGTCATTCATTCAATGTGTTGTATCTTTGAACATTGTATGCACAACTTGTTGGAAGAGAGTTATAAGAGCAGTCTCTCGTATAGGATGGAATGGGATGGGCCTTCCTATGAAGCTCTTCTCACTATTGAGCTTCGAAAGGAAAAGGCGGCTGTGACTATAGAGTTGGAGCCTCTTAAGGGCACATGGGTATAATATGGTTGGATTGTATTATGTGATGGATGGTCTGATATACATAGACAGAACGTCTACAATATTCTCGTCTCCTCTTGCAAAGGAACCATGTCAATTCGGGCCATTGATGCATCAATGGCAAGGACAGTGGTCCCAAGAGAATTCATTATGCATCACATTTGTGAGGCTATCCACGAGATAAGTCCACAAAATGTGCAGGTGGTGAGCGGCAACGGCTCAAATTGTGTCTTAATGGGTAGGATGCTAGAAGATAAGTTTTTCAAGATTGTTTGGACTCCTTGTGCAGCACATTGCTTGGATTTAATGACTGAGGATATTGGAAACTTACCTTGGGTATCTAGGATTTTTTGAATTGCAAAAAGCATGGTCAATTTTGTCATGAAAAGGTCAAAGATCCTAAGCATATACAAGGCAAACAGTGACTTGGAGTTGTAAAGCCATCCCAAACTCAATTTGCCTGAATGCTCATTGTTGTGGAGAGGCGGATCAAAGTACACCAAGGACTCCTATGTATTGTGATTAGTTGTGAATGGGCTGAATGGAAAGATAGGGAAAAACCGAAGTCTCTTGCATTTGCACGCATGGTATTAGGGAATGATCGATGGACTGCAGAAGCACTTGTGAAGGCTTTGCAACCTACCTATAGTGTACTGTGTTTGTATTATAACTGAGGGCGGTACACTTGGACTTCTGTATCAGTTTATGGACAAGATTGGTGAATCCCTTAATATTTCACGTGTTTGTTTGCTGATAGGTACTTGTTAATTCAATTTAATAATTTGAAGTATATATATATATTACATGTGTTACTTGGAATGCTATTGGGTTTTTTGTAGAGTTGAAGCAATAAGGAAGATATGGAAAAATTGTTGGGATTGGTTCCATAGGCCCATTCGTAAAGTTGCCCACATATTGCATCCATTGTGGAGAAGGTAAGAACGATATGTGAATCAAGAGCTGGAAACAGGATGGACAGAGTACATTAAAAGGTTTGCAGGTGGTGACTTACAGCTCATGGCAAAGTTTGAAGATGAGTTGCTTCTTTTCCGCAATGGTAGTCAGTCATTTGGATGGCGAACTACATTACTTAGGGAGACACAATTGTAGCTTGTATCGTGGTGGAAAAAGTATGAGACTTCAGCTCCTAACTTGATATTTTAGTTATCATGAATTTGAGATGCATAATATACTTACTTTTGCACTGAAGACCGAATTTATACTATTATAATGCTTGCACTGATAATATTGCTACTAGGGTTCTCTCAGAGGATTGTAGTTCTGGTCCAAGAGGCACTTGGATTAGTGGAGAGGGTTAGGGAATCTTGGTTGTATTGCATCCATTTGTAATAAAAGCTAAAGAAATACCGCGAGGGGTGTAAGTTTTGGGACCAACGAGTTGTCAATTGTCCAAGATTAATCAGTGCATTTCAATTTATATGAATTAATTAATTGCTGTAATTAATGTTCAATCAGGTTAATACCACCCTATCTGAGGAGGAAGACTGGTTTCATGGTTCTATTGCAGGGATACCATCAAATCCCTTGACTTGGTGGGCCAAAGGCACTTGATTGAAGGCCAAAATTTTTGCTCAAGTGCTGAAATTGTGTTTCACTAAGCATTCACAGCAAGCATGCCATCGTGTAGTGAGATGGGATCAAGTAGTGATGATGCATCTCATGTTGAAAATGCACATAAGGCCCAATATATGCAGGTATGGTTGGTAATATGCATAACCCTCTGCATGGCAGCGTTGGTATGAAGCCTTGGGTGCAAGATAGCATGTTTGGTAATGCATCTACACCCCCAAATGGTTATGGGGCTCAAGGAATGAGTGCTAGTTATATAAATGGTTCTTTTGGTGTTGGTCATGATGCAAATACAACAAATGCACCCTTTTTGCAACCGCTTGTGTGTGAAATCTTGGACTCCCAAATGGCCAACAAAAGAGTATGATGAGGATGAAAAGGGGGTGAAGTTTTTGTCCCTTAATGGTGTGCAAGAGAGGTTGAAAGCCATGAGTTTAATTCAGCAGTTTGATGCAGTATATTCGAGAGGAGACTTCACCGAATCCTCTTAAGTTTTGGAAGGCAGCCACTTTGTGGAAGGGGAATGCATTGTAGTGGTGGTCCACGTCCTTAATGTAAGGTAGAGCCCTGTCAACATGGGTACATTTGAAGCAGATGTTTGCATCAGATTGGTTGACTAGTACATGTGAGGTGGAAATCATGACAGCTTGGAACAAACTTGATGCAACACAATGCAAGAACTTGGAATAATATAATGAGATTGGGATGCCTTGTTTCCGGTAACTTCTTATTGTCCAGTTTCTCTTAATGAATAAGTGGAAAAGTATGTATGTGGGCTGCCTTAGGAAATGAGGGATTTTTGCATCAAATCCACCATGATTAGCATGTCTTAGCACATAGAGAGTGCTGCTACAGTTGATGCATTGTTGCGTGGTGTTATAGTGTATATTTCAACTGACAAAACTCCATTTGAGGTTGTGGAAGGTAGAAAGAAAGTGCCCCCTATTTTACATACAAAGAATAAGATCTTTGAGCTTGATGGGTATGTAGAAAACATGGATGCAACGTATTCAAAGGTTATGAAAAGTAGTGTTTGGGGTCCACGTCTCCTTTGGCATGGATTGTGGTGTCTTGTTGATGCTATGAGAGGATTTCATCCCCTTCTTATCCTTCGGCATTGGAGGTTGCACTTGGGTGGATTTGAGAGCCCCCTTCCTTGATGGAGTCCTCATGGCAATAGGCAAAGAGGTAAACTGGTTGCAAAGCAGCGAGAATTGAGTTTGAGCACTGCAGGGGGCTGCATCGAGAGCTTAATGGCTGGAGGGGGCTCGTGCTGTATTTGGGGCAACGAGCTTTAGCATGTCTCCTTTGCCCCATCAATTGGATGATGGTGAGATTTGTTTGCGGGATAGGACATTTCTCATTAGTTCAAACTCGAGTCTACTCAATTGAATTCCATGCATACACAATTATAATGACACCATACATGTACCTCGTGGCTTAGCATCGTTTGGATTGGTGATGAGCTCAAAATTCTTTACAATTTTAACTTTTCTTAGAGGTCTCAAGAGAAGCAGAAGAAGGGAGTTGTATCATCATAGATGCGCTTTGCAGTTTGCAAAGGGCGATTATGTGTTGCTACGTATTGAAAAGGCAAGGCTTCAAAAGATAAAAGGTAGAGAGAGATTGTGTCCAAAGCTAAGTATGACATACCATGGGCCTTTTCAAGTATTGGAGAGGATCATTGATGTTTTGGGGTCCAGAGCATTACTTGATGCTCAAGGGGGAGGTAGCACTTCCACTCCTCCAATGATGGATAGCTCTCATGTATAGTGGGTCTTAGATGTATTCAGTGTGCATCCAGGGTATTGTGTTGATAGTATGTTTGCCATGAGGTCAGTATTCAGTGTACTAGTCACTGCAGTTGGTATTCAAATAGGTATGGTTTTCACTGTAGCTTTGAAACTATACATTTGCATCACTATGCATTAGTATGCATACAAAGCTTAAGCTGCGGAGGATAAGAGAAGCTCATTCTATGATCATCAAAGATTGTTTATCGCTTGCTGGTTTTTAGTGATTATCATAAGTTTTCAATGGCATTCAGCTGGTTTTGTGGACTACAGCATGTTTTATGAATGTCATTGACAGTTCAAGCATGGGTTGTGCTCAATTTATGCTTTGGTATGGCTGTTTGGCTACTACAGTTAAGATATGGTAATGGGAAATGCATTCTATGGGTTTCTTGCAGCAATATTGGATTCTTTAAGAGTCTTATATTTTATGTACGTTGGCCAATGTGGTTTTTACTATGATGCCTTTTGGAAAATGCTTTTCCATTGAGAAATGCTGTCTTTATATCCAATTGATGTACATCCGAACTGAAATGTGCAGCCATATCAAATCACATTGCATGTAGGAGCAAATGTTTCCTCATAGTCAATGCCTTTTCTCTGAGTATATCCCTTTGTAACCAGCCTTGCCTTGTATTTGTCCATAGATGCATCCTATTTTCTTTTCAACTTGTAAAACCAATGTGTGACAATGGCCTTTTTACTAGAAGGCAAGTTTGTAAGATTCCGAGTGTTATTTTGCTCAATAGGGTGCATTTGATTCCACATGGTTTGCACCCAATGCACATCTTGGCGTGCATCCTCAAAATAGGTGGGCTCATCTTCATCCAAAATGGTACTAGCTAAATTATATGCTTCCTCATTGTCAATAAGATGGCCTCTATTAGCAAAATGTGCCCCCCTTGCATTTCTAGCATTGGAATGTGTACATTGAGGCAAAGGAGCATCCATACGACTCTCTTTAAGAGTCTGTAACAGCCATCTAGGGACTGTTTTGGCTGTATGGATAGCATCTCTTTCTTGCACAACTGCGTCATCCACTGTCCTAGTAGGGCAAAGTGGGATAGGTTCAGCATGCTGTAATGGTTGTTTTTCTGCATCAAAATCAGCCCTTGAACCAATAGCATATGGAAGGAGACCCTCAAATACATCCAAAGAGTTTGATGTGGCTGGAATTTCAAATTTAGCATGCATATGTGCTGAATTTTCGGAGAATATGACATCTCTACTCACGTTATAAACCCTATATCCTTTGCTTCCCATGCTATATCCAAACAAAAATGTATTTTATTGCCTTGTCATCAAGCTTTTTCTTTGGATACATGTGCATATGCAACACAACCAATAATACAAAAGTAATCCACACTAGGCTTCTTGCCATACCGTGCTTCATATGGTGTAATGATCTTCAATGTTTTTGTAGGAGCATGATTCAAAACATGATTTGTAAACATAAGGCTTTCAAGCCAAAATTTGTTAGGTAGCTCTTTGCTCTTGAACATGCATCTAGTTATTTTCATAAGAGTACGATTTTTGAGCGCCGCCACTCCATTTTGTTTAGGAGTTATCCTCACTATAGATTGATGTGCAATACCATGCTCTGGCAAATAAGCCTCAAAAGCTTTGCATAGGTACTCTCTCCCTCTATTTGCATGAAGAGTCTGGACTTTCAAACTAGTTTCAATTTCCAATTTGGCAACCAAATGTTTGAAGTACATAAATACATCGGATTTGGCCTTCAAACCATAGATCGAAGTGTATCTAGAGTAGTCATCAATAAATGTGGCGAAATAAAGATGACCCCCAAGAGCATGATTCCTCATGGGACCACATATATCACTACTACGTATAAGTTGTAATTTTTGAAGAGCATGCATTGCACCATCCTTCTTAAAGGCAAACCTATGCATTTCGCCAATAATGAAACTCTCACAAGCATGGGGAGGCGGAGTATCTAAAGTAGGCAAAGCGTCAGCCATCCAATACCTCTTAAGAGTCATGAGGTTGCCAAAACTGATGTGCCCACATTGAGCATGCCACAACTTCAGATTTTGCATAGTAGGAATAGGTGTATTGACTATCAGAGGATAATGAGATCTCTTTTAATAGGGTGAAGGGGCCAATAGAGTATCATTCAAAAATCCTCCATTATAACTTTTTCTCCGAATGAGTTACACAAATGTTCTTGAATAGTCCAACTATATATATCATATGGAGCTCACAAAAAAGACTTTGGGACATTTTGATGTTTTTATCAAATAGCTCAAGCTATAAATGAAGGGTTCACAAAGGAGTGACAATGGGAGGCCAATAGAGTGACACTCGAGAATGCATTGTTTTAAGGTTTTACAAAATTCAAAATATAAAAATTTTTACATGGTTGTTTAACTCACATTTAGCTTATATGTAATATGAAAAAGATTGTATTATAATGTTGAGTGGCTAAAAAAGTTGCATCTTTTTTGCAAAATTGTCACTCAATTGGGGTGGGCTGTGTTTTGCTTTTGGGGGGCATCAATTTATTGGGCCCTTTATTGTAAGTATCCAACAAAAAGAGACCTTTATATAAAGTACCTAACCGAAGAGCATAATCAAGCTCTCCATCTTTGATAATGCATGTGGTATCTTCAATGATGACGAAAAGCCTCATTAAAAATTGAAACTAAAAGAGGATTTTTAGTAATCCCATGCACAAATAAAACATCCATAAGTTGAAAATTTGACACATTTAAAGTAGTGATCACAATTGTACCAATGCTACAAACATCATAGCTAGAGCTGTTCACACAACAAGTTCTCTTCCCCACAAGGGCTGATTGCATTGATGTGAAGAAAGTTACAAACACTTCTTAGAAGTGATGTGCTTGGATGCCCCACTATAAAATATGTCATGTATGCTATGTTTCAGCAGCATTAAGTGTTGAATCAGCCATAGATGTGTCATAAGCAAGTGAGAAATGCATAATCCTCCTCAACCAAGTTGATTTTAGCATCACTATTTGAAGATCAAGTGGCTGATGTTTCACTGACAGCCAAGCAAGAGTTATTTTTCTCCTTTGCTAACCTTTTTCACATTTGTCTATGTAATGGTTGTTGGGCTCTTGTAGTAGTGGCATTTACCCTTCGTTTACCCTTTGTTCGAGTCTTTGGCAGCCTTGCCAAATGGCTGTTCCACATCAGTCTTGGACTAATTTTTCACTTGTTCCTTACCTTTGTGTTTGCTTTTATACCTAGAAAGGATAACCACATCACCTGATCTCATAGCCATGTTCTTTCGACTTTATTCCTCTTGCAACAAAAGGCCGGTTAACTCCAGGAATGTGAGAAGTTGTTGTGCCCCCCTCAAGGACAAATTCAGTGAAGTATGGAAACCAATATAAGCCTTTGAAAATGTGTGATGTTAACGATCTCTTCATTGGGTATCTCCTCATCAATATTCAGCAGCTCCTTTCTCAAATCCTAAATGTATGTAAGGTGATCTGTCATGCCACCACCATCCATGTGTGCATTTGCCAATTCTCTTCTCAAGTAAGAGATTTTGGCGTCATTTCTAGCTACAAAAATCTACTCAAGGATATCCCATGCTGCCTTTGAGGTCTTACAACTTAAAAGACTGAATATGAGGTAATATTTCTCTCTTGGCTGATAGAGCAATTAAAGACAAGGAATGTGACATCATTATTTTCTTATTTTATTTACTGTTGATCAACGATCAGTCAGCCAACATTTTTGGCCCCAACAGGCAGTAGTCCGCTAGTTTTGGCACATTTCTACTGTTTATAGTAGGGCCCTAGTTGTCTGGTCATCATTCTTTTGCATATCTTCAGCTCACTCCAACATTTGGGATTCTCCTCCATCTTTGGTGCTACCTTCCATCATCTGCTTGATCTGGTGCTGTCATTTATGTCTTGGGCTGTGTGCAGGACTGATCAGTCCAGCTCTATATTCAGCTTCCATCTGTGTTTATTGTTTCCTTCTATTCTGTTCTTTCTTTGAAGTCTTTCTCTTCCCTTCTCTCTTCATGTTTGTGTTTCCTCTTCTATTGTGCACTCCTAGACATGCGTAACTTGGGCACACCGCACCACTGTGACCTCTTTAGCTTTGGTAGATTCAAGGCATCACTGGTTGCCACTGGAGATGAGTACCTCCTTTCGGTGGACTCGTTGACTTGGACCACCCCATGAGAGATATCTTGCCTTGATTAGAATACAACATTTATATTGATTTCAATTTATCAGATTATGATCCTAGGGGTGAGCTACTAGATCATTGCGAGAACATTTTGTACACGATGGTAATCTATGCTTGCAGTCCTTACTATCGTAAGCATACACATATTAATTGTTTTCATTTTCATTGTTGTTCTCAAGTTGAGACAAGATATTCAAATGCACTCATCACTTTGACTCCTAGTCCATTCTGGCTTTTTAAAGATGATAGATCTTTCTCTTTCTTTCTGTTTTCTCTGTGTTTCTTCACAGAGTTCCATCCAGCATAGCCGAGCTACTTTGTCCTCTCATTTTTAAGATCTAGTATCTAAGATTAAACCTAATATGAAGAATGTCAGTAATTGGATTTGATAAATAGAATTCAGAGAGGCTGTGGTGAATGCACGAAACATGAGAAGCTATTAAGGGAAGGTCATATCAATGATTGGACTTGATGTGAAGTATGCCACTGCTTGAAGCAAGACCATACTCTCATTTATAGCGTTTCAGATTTGATCTTTGAAGTGCCTAGAAAGTACTGAGTGGATGTGAGCATATGAAGTATACTGATTGGGCCTGAACCATGGGCTGAGATGATCTTGAAACAATACAAATGCTTAAGTGTCCATGTGCCTATATTCATATGTATATATATGAGATTTGTGCATGTATTCATATGCATAAATGTGAAAAAATACTTGAACTTCTCTTTCTAGTGCACATTAAGGTTTCTAATGATGAACAAACAAAAGTTCTAGTTATCGATGATGCATGAACTTAGAGATATTAGCTCATATGTACTCATATAACATTTTTTTCTATATGTTGTGCACCCGTACATCTTTTTATGTTTCCTTCATGGATTACATATCTGTTTGTTGTTTTAACTTTTTCTATTATCCCATGTTCATATAGTGAGTATACATAATGCAACTGTGAGTTCTGTTAGACGCATTGAGACATAATGCAACTAAGCTTTTCCGATTGTTGTGTTGCATGATGCTCAGACTTTCCCCATGATTTGTAGTCAAGTTAGGTGAATATACTACTGACTGTACATTAATATTGGTCTTTAAAGCATAGGGAGTACCTTTCTACAATTACTGTGGGTTTGAGTATAGTATAAAGCTGCAGGCTTATTTTCTGTCTAAATCTGGGCTTGTAAATCTGTATTCACATGGAGCATGGCTCTATGTTCTATTCTGTCTGGATTGCAAGTAGGTTGAATATCAACACTTTTTATCAGCCTCACGTGTTTAAACTTCTAATTGTGATTGTATAGTATGTGGTTTGGATCATGGTTAGGCTAAAGTATCAGCTGACATGTTTAGCATTACTACTACTGGTTATATCTTGTGCCTTTTTTTTTGGTTATCTTGTATTATTGAAAAGTTGAAAGTATGATATATCAGTGTTTGTTGACATTTGATAGAATGCTTTTGATTTCAATGCAGCTGGGATGCAAATACATATGGCTATCATGGGGATGATGGCCATCTATACCATGGATGTGGAAGGGGTGAAACTTTTGGGCCAACATTTACCACAGGGGATACTGTGGGTGCTGGAATCAATTATGCCTCACAAGAAATTTTCTTTACGTATGATCCATTTTCTTTTTCTCTAGGAAATTCAGAAGTGCTTATCAAGTGAGAAAGCCAGGGGCCTGGTTGGCTGGCTAGATGTTAAGTATTTTAAAAAGGATGTGAACTGCTCTTCATCATACATTTGTTTTTTAGTATGCAGTCTTACTGCTTGCTATTTCAGCAATCATTGCTGTCGCTTCTTTCTTTTTTAGATGATCTCTGTAGTTTTTGCTCGGAAGATACCCTTTCATGGTTTGGAATGAATAAGCAATGCCACACCTTTCAAACTGATACATAATGCTTGCAATCCTACCATGTCACTTAAAGTGGAGATGGCTGGTGATTTTTTCAAATGTACTGTACATTACCAAGGGAATCCAAATGGGCAATGATCTTTGTCATCCAAAGAATGTATAGGTTTCATTGTAGATGGCAAGATGGAATACTCTTAATAGCCATGACAAGCCCTAAACATTGTTTGTTTGTTTACACCTTGTTACTTTGTTTACATCTTGCTGAGTTACCAAATGCTTGTGCAATGTTTAAGAGAATATAATTTCCTTCTTACAGTCTAAGAATTATACTTTATACTCTTAGTTGGGGATATATTGTCATTGAAACACTAATTTTATCGACACAAGCAACCTATTCAGAGCCTTATTCTGATCTTGGAGAGGCAATTTGCTATAATGCCTTCTTAAACACTTCTCAAGTTGATAGAAATTGTCGGACCTATCGCAAAAGCCCCTAGGACATGTTCTAGTTGCCCTTTAATCAGCATTCTTTCCAAATACTGTTTTGTTGAAACTTGTGGCATCTTTCCAGCATTTAGTTGCATTCTCTTGTAGGTCAAGAGTTTGTATTCTTTTTGATATTTGGATTCTTAGGAGGGATACAGGGAGTTCTTTCTGGGCCTTTTGCATTCTATGCCCACAGATTAGATGAGCTTCAGTCCTCCATTGGAAAGAGTGCTGAATCTCACACATGCGGGTAATTGGTTCATAGGTCTGTGACTAGGTTCACATGTCTGAGAATCAAAGTTTAAAATCATGCATATTTCCAATACTGATGTAAAATAAAGACCGTACCTCCAAGGCTTGGTCCTGCCCATTGTATGCATAAAAGAAAGCATGTTTATAATCTTATCTCATAGCCTCTGGTAACTGGGAACAAAGAGCTTGGAGCAATTGCCATATCCTAAGAAAATAGCTCTGACCGTGAAGCATGATTGCCAAATGCTACTTCAAACTAAGCAAGGCCCTTCAAATAAAGTCTTGTTCTAAGGGCCTGCTGTGAAGTTGTGTTGGTTTAGGCCTCTGTGCTCTTGCTTGAAAAGGTCACCTAGAAGCCTTGCATTATGTGCTCCACTGTCCATGACCTGAAATACCACCTAAACTTCAAAACCACCTTAAAAAGGTGAAGCTACAAAACTGCACACTTACCTGGGACCTTCCTTAAAATATGATCACTTCATTTTAGGGATTGTCAAAGGTTGAATGAGGTTAAGGATTTTCACTGAAGGTGTCTGGAACACTTTAGTTGACATCTTCAAATATTATCTAGGGTCTTCTCTTTGTTTTGTTTGGGGAGGGTGTGTTATGCTTGTTGAATCTTTTGATTTGGTAGGCCAATAGATGTATGAAACAAGATTCTGTCATACTTTTATACCTCAAGTGCTTTATTGCTATTTTCATGTAGGAAAAATGGAAAACTCGTTGGAACGCCTGTAGCCAAAGATGTGAAATATGCATTGTATCCTACCGTTGGGCTGCATAGCCTCAATGAAAGGTACCGCATACATTTTGGAGTCGATATTAATCTTTGTTTCCAGAAACATTATTCTTTGTGATAATTTGTCCAAGGTCTTACTATGAATTTGGGAGTTTAATATGGATCTGGGAGTGTTGTAGGTTTGGATGTTTCTAGTCGCGGTTATTTCTTACATTGCCTGGCTTTTTGAACATGATTAGTTTACGTGATTTGGGACAAGTTCGATATCTTAAGCATTCATGTATGGGGATTTGTTCGTACTCATTTGCATAAGAGGATTTCTTTTTCTCTCTAATGGAATCTTGCTTTGGCTGCTTCTCGGAAGAATAGGAAAAGATTGTCATGATGTTGCTATATGAGGAGATGGCTGACAGTAGTGGAACCACAAAGCAGATAAAAATAGGGATGCACTATAAACTTCTTTTGCAAAGATATTATTCTGCAAATACACTAGTGGGTGTGCCAATCATAAAGATTGAAAGATATGGTGGTGTTGCATCAAGATGTTCATGGAATCTGTCCAGTGTCTCTCTCGCTTTCTCTCTGTCTATCTCAAAAATAGTTTGGTAGGGTATATCTTGGCATAACATTATGCGAATTCTTGACTCACCCTTTTCATGTTGCATGCCAGTCAGGTTTGGCTGCTACTTAATAGAGTGTTTCTTTGTAGATAAGTTATGGTAGTCTTTGGGCTCCTAAGGTTTTGTTACTTTAGGGATATTCTCACGTATAGCCTTATTAGGAAGACATTCCACACTTGCCTTGGTTTCTTTCTCCACAAGAGATTCTATTCAAGAAGTTGACTAATGATGCAAGATCCTTTTGCTATATTGTTTATTCCTTTGTAGATATGATGCTAGATTTTTGTGTTTTTTCTTGTTCTTGGGTTGGTTTGGGTTCAGTTTTGGGCTCTGTGGCCAGTTGGATTGCTATCAGCTAATGATTTTCTCTGTAGGCACCTTCCTTTTGTCTAGAAAGTGCTCAACACCATTTCTGGTATGCCTATGTTTTGTTGCAAATGCCTCATGGAGATGGCAATCGCTGTTGACTCTTGCTGACAACTACCAATAGCTACTAAATAGGGAGTGTAATGAGTATGTTTGTGAATTTAAGTGTCTAATTATGCAAAGGCTAAAGTAGCAGCTTATACTACGAATGCATATACATATACCTAAATCTAACACGATTTCATTTGTTCGTTGTTTCAGACCAATGCTGAAACTCTGTCTGCCAACTCTGAAATCCGTTTCTTTCTCCCAATTTTTGAAACTCCTGGCAACTAGGGTTGGTTCATAGATGATATCACCTGTAGGTTTATTTATTTTTCCACATTCCATTTTACTGTTACCTAGGTCACAAATGTTTGTGTTTGTATCTTGCGATATGCAAGGTACAATCATGCCACCACACAAGGCTTTGTTTCTAATTCCCATGAAAGAATGATCACAGATGGAGGGCAATACTAACATGCATGACTTGCATGGTCATACATTTTTTTGGAAGTCTCTAACTGTTATTAAATGGTTTTATTCTTGATAGTCATTGTTTACTGGTAAAGTAAAAAACTGCAGCTTAGTTTCAGTGATTAAGTAAAACATTATTGGTATGAAAGTGTTCAAGTTTGAACAATTATCAAGGTATAGCTTTCGTTCAATGTTCAAGTTCTCATATGTAGGCGGCCTAACTTTCTGTACTTCTATGAATATGTTCACTGAGTTGATTCAAATCATGGCTTGAATTTGACATTACTCTGCTTGCTAACAAAAGAAGTGCTTGATTGGCAGAGTGGAAGTTAACTTTGGACAACGTCCTTTTGTGTTCAATCTTGAGGTATGGGCCATGACTGGAATAGAAGATATCCTGCAAGTATATTATTTCAGAAAGAGAATTTTTCTGCTATTGTCACATTACATTCTCCATAAATTATGCAAATGATAGGCTATGATACAAGAAGAACGTGCAAAGCAGCAAAGGGCTGTTGATAGTGTTCACCTTCCACTTAGTCTTAGTCACAGGTACGTGATGTAGTTTTGGCTTGATTTTTAGCTCCACATTTGCTGATTGTTGCATCAATTTAGATCTGTTATTACATCCTTCAAGAAGGGAAATGCCACTTGTGTTGGTGGGTCTCTATTTGTACTCCAGTTACAATAAAGCACATCTTAGTCACAGGTATGTGATGTAGTGTTGGCTTGATTTTTAGCTCTACATTTCTTGATTGTTGCATCAATTTAGAGCTGTCATTACATTCTTCAAGAAGGGAAATGCCACTTGTGTTGGTGGGTCTCTATTTGTACTCAAGTTACAATAAAGGACATGTTATTCTATGGCGCATTTCTCCTATATTCTTATATCATTGAAATGGAATGTGCGTGTGGGTCTGTATGTCTGCAACAAATAGACCTGCTGTGCTATGTAGTGCTGTGGATTCACTAATACTGACAAGAAGACGGAGGTACTGTGTCTCTGAACCATGCTATACTCTGTTTAATGACATGAATTCTTAGAGCAAGGTGGATGAGATAGATTTTCAAGGCCTTACATATGATGGCAACCTATCATAGATATCCACAAGTGTATGCAAACAATTAGCCCCATTGGACAGCTCAGTGAATGTCTTAAAGAGGGTTACTCCAGCTGATGAAACTGTCGAATCCCCATGATTACCATTGGGGATTCCATTGAACAAAAGTGAACCACTGAGGTTCCCTCGCCTAATAAAATTGCACAGAGCTCATTTCTTACTGCCTTGGCGTTTGAATCTAACTCTAATGGGAAAATAATCGATGTGTATAGGAGAGGCCGATTGTCTTGCATAGGATACCATCCCAATTTCTATCAAATTATAGCAATGGTTAGGTACCAGATTTGCCAATCTACTCTGTTTATCCTGCTCATGAACATTTAAAGAATACAAGGTACAGTGGCTTGGAGTCATGTACAATGTTATATCCATTCAATGGTTGCATATTCTCAGAGGGAGCTAGATGAGATATGTTTCAAACACCTTACTATACAATGATAAGTGTGAACTGACGTATGGAGCAAAAAGAGTGACAGGTGTTAGAACAATGGAAACCAGCAAATCAACACTGTCCTTTCATTCTGGCCTTGGGAAAGGTCAATGGCTATGGCCAGTAATGCTCCTAATTTGGGAAGATATGGTGGAACTCAGAGGCTAATAGTTCATGAAGATAGCTTTAGAGAAGCTTATGCTTTCACATTAGAGGATGCCTAGTGCATGTACGTGCTCATTGCCTTCCATTCCTCTGGTCCTGTATGCTACACAGGTCTCCTTGGAGGGTCTTCCTGAGGACACTTTGGGGGGATGCTGGGTATAGTCTGTGATGCTATGTAATTGTCTGTCTCTGATGATTTGTGTACCCTTGGTGGTTTCCCACATTAATGCAACTTGCTAATTCTGGAGAAAGGGGCTGACCATATATTCCCGAACTGATCATTATTCTATGTTTGTCTTGTTTTTCCTTTCATAATTAGTTAGTCAACTAAGGGTAAGTGCAAATTTTAATCAATAGAGCAAGTAGATCATCTTGAAAGGCATGTTTGACAATCTTCTTGTAATTTGGATTGCAGAAAGTAGTTCTTATGAGCAGTGTACATTGCTGTTGCAGGTTCTTGCTAACTGTTTCTTTGGTCTTCTTTTTATGATTTAGTGTTGTGCGGGCATACTTGCTGCATTATGCATATCAAGATACCCTCTTAGCATTTGATGTGGCAAGTGGGAGTATCATTCCTCCAGTCCTGGCACAAGAAAATGGTGATAAAATGGTGGATGAAGAGTGCTATGCATTGGATAGACGGAGAGCACTGAGGCAGGTACATGAATAAATCTGTTTTAATTAAATGTTTGTTGGTTAAGTAAATCAAGTGCACTGTGTCCTTACTAACATATGTGTTGGTGTTGTCAACTTAAAGCTTATTAGGATCGGTGATATTGATGGAGTATTTTTGAAACTACAAGATTGGTACCCCCAACTATTACAGGTCTTTATCCATGACTTCTTTTGGTCTTGTTTTCATCTGGGGAAGGTTTAGAGGGCAAGAATTAAGTGTGTGCTGTTTTGAATTTCAAGTTGTCTGGTGTATGAGAGAGGATAAAAAGCCGAATGTTCCTTTATGGCTGCTTGATCCTTAAAATGAAACAGGTGCATGCATTACACTAATCTGGAACCTAATGTGTACATCAGTATTAATTTGTTTGCTCTAGCAATAGTAAATAGGCCTGGTAATGAAAGTATAGGAAAGGTGGCTAAGGCTAATGCATCTGGAGAGTGAGCATCTCTACTTGGAGTGGAGTCATTGAGAAGTGCATATAGGATGAATTTCTGATTTGCTGTGCTGATAGTAGTGATGTGCTCCCAGAACAACTGTCTTTCTCAAAACTTTGTGGAGGGGGAGTTCTGAACAAACACAGTAGAGGAGAGATCTTGAAGTCCAAGCCAGAACCTTTCATTAGCGGAGCAGAGCTAAACATAGAATGTGGAGATGCACAACAGTAAGGATCTGCCTTAACTGAAGGCAGTCTCCTTATATGTTAACTTACAAACAGGCTGATTAGCAATCTGGTCCTGTGAGTAGTTTTGACCCTTGAATTATTTAATTTATTTGATGTGCATCGAAGCATTCCAGCTCCGCCAAGCCTGCAACTCCTTGCCAACATCAACTGAGGCTTAAAAAGGGCAGTGCCCTTGAGGGGCAACAGCTGTTTCCGTGACTAACCAAACTAATTTAGTCAGCTCTTGACGCTCAGACTGCTGTGACTCAGGCTTTCACTGGCAAAGAACCAGTTGCTTTTAAACACGGCCTTATCCAGGTGCCCATCATAGGCAACTGGACTCCTCCTAATCTGGAACTTGAGAGGTATGATCAAGTAGGTGAAAGCTAGGAAGAAGATACTCTACTGCTGCTTTATGGACTTACGTAAATCGTTTGACACTATTCCATCAGATAGACTACTGCTGCTACAGAGGTTGCAGACACTAGGGATCACATCAGACATGATTCGGGGCATCTATGCGCTGTATGAGAGGGTGGGAGGCTGACTGAGATGCCTTACCCCTGAGGACTTTCAGATGCAGTCTCTAGCTCCATTGGGGGTTGACGACTCACAACTCATTGATTATTTCAGGACAGTGACTACACAAACCACACGTACACGGAGAGGGGTGACACTGGAGAGAGCCGAAATTAGAGTTGCTCGCTGATTGAGGGTGCAAAGGTATGAGACATAGAGACTACACTAGAGAGAGATGATGGAGATCCCCCCATGACGTGAGCAACGCTTGATAGAGTTAGATTAGAGGTCTAGGGTCTAGATGCTATGTGTTCATTCTCTCATCAGGGATGTATGACATATTAAACCCACTAATCCTGGCCAGGATGGTGCTGCACGGTGGCATTGTGCTATTGCTTAGTCGCACAACTAGTCATGTAGAGCTCAACCAGCCCATCCACCCACCCACTTACTCTTTTGTCTTTGGTGTATTCTTGTATGGGCATTGTATTGTACATCACTTTACACTTTGATTTGTGCTATATATCACTGATTACCATTTAACACATCACATTGTGATATCCAATGACTATTATCATTATACACGGTTTTGTCGCACACGGAGTTTTTGGTCTTAGCAAATGTTAATTTGCGCACACCACAAAAAATCCCCTTTCATTTTTTTAAACCCATTCCCCCCTAAGGGCTTTGTAGCTATACCATGGTGTTGCTACTAGAAACATCTATATAGGGAGTAGTAGTGACTCTGAGGCTTGCTTGGTTTCCACTTTACGTGTGATTCCCTATACCCAGTGGTGAACCCTCATATGTGCAACTATCGACGTCACGAGGGTGTAGTCCTAGGATGTGCCTGTGCTGTACCATTTCTTTCATTGAATAATACAAGAGTACACCTTGCTCTCATGTATCGTGTTACCTTTTTGTGCCGTGTTGAGTGAGTGAATGAGTGTAGCTGTATCACACTTGGTATCAGAGCAACTCTTGCTTGGAGTAAAGGAGTGCTCACGGAAGCAGGAGAGAAGAAGGCAATGCCAATGTATACCCTTTGTTTACATTGGTATCTTTATTGCTATAGGAGGAGTTAATTAATAAAGTATTATTTTAGGGGGGGCAAGCATTTGCAGCCTCTTGTAGAGGTAAGGAAAGTATTGCTATAGGAGGAGTTAATTAATAATGTATTATTTTAGGGAGACCAGGCATTTGCAACCTCTTGTAGAGGTAAGGAAAGTCATGGCAGAAGCGAGGGCAAAAGCGTAAAGACAAGGCAGCCACGTCTTTTGACTCTAGTATCTTGAAAGGTGTAGATAGGCTAGTATATTATGCTTTTGTGGTTAGATCCTCTTATGACCCTTCATTGCATATGTAGTGCTTGTTAGTGGTTGAGGCTAAGGGTGCATGATAGTTAGACCATAGTTGCCAAGAAATGTGTTCTTAACTTGTAGAAGACACTTGCAATGTGTACACATTTCATTATGGTACGAGACACCTTAATTGAAAATTTGTGATTAGGTTTGTTAAAAAAGCATATTTAGTTTTTTAAAAAAAGGTAAGCTTTGTAGGAGTGGCACTACCAACAAAGATGAGATTGAGTTTGTAGACGAAAAGACGGATGCAGATGAGGTTTTGAATATCGATGAAATTTGATTCTTGAGTCTTGTATAGGACTCGTAAGTTAGAGTTTTGAAACATCCATATAGGATCCAGGTTGCACATGTATGACCACTATGACTAATGCTACTAGTGCATGTTTGGATGTCCAAGGATGTAACACTTTTCCCTTTATGAATGATTGTCGCCTCAACAATATTCTAAAGGATGAGATAGGAAAATCTATCTTCAATGAACATATTGACTCCTAAGTAACCTCTATCTCAAGGTGGTTTTTCCACTTGACCAAATACTTGGAATAAACATTTTGACGTAATTGTTTAGTCCTATAGTCAAGAACTAGTTTGGATCGAAGTGGAATATAACAAGTGACATCCTTGTGCCTTGGGACTTTTTCGATCGAGACTTTGTGTCCGCCTTGCCTCAATCGTTTACTTAAATGACTCATGTGAAACATTGGGTGAACTTGGATCTGCAAAGGTGAGTCAAGCTTGTAGAATATGCTACTTATCATCTTGGTAATTCGGGAAAGACCATAATACCATGAAGAGTACTTAAAGCACTTGTCGGTAGTTATTTAATCAAAGTCCTTTGGATTATTTATGGTAAATCCACATGTCATGAGGACATGTATTTTTGAAATCTCACTTAACATGTGGATTAATTTTTAATCACATGATTAAGTAAATATTGCATATGTGAGGTGCAACTGGGATTAGAGTAAATTTTACGAGCCGGAACTCGAGAAAATCATGGGATGTCAAAGGCAAAGTTGGTATAAGCTATGTTGCACAGGTTCTTGGAGGTATTTGGTGTCAATTAATGGCCTAGGTCATTCATTTGGCCATAAGTGTTAGTTGGTGACACTAGGATGTAGCGTTTAATGTCCTGTAGCGTTTAATGGTACTTAACGCCGATCTAATGGTCAAAGATGGCACAGAGAGACTTGGGAGTGGAATATGCCTAGCCAATTTATTTATTGGCCAGTCAAGATTATTTTTTTGGCCACTGAAATAATTATTAGATTAATTTTCAGTAATTAAAGGGTGAAAATCAATATTTAATGATGGATAATGTTGAAAAAACCATTTGGGAAGGCTGCCTCTTGGCAAACTTGCCTATACAGGTTGGTTAAAGGCTGAAGAAGAGGAAAAACGAGATCATTCTTGTTGTAAGATCTCAACATTTGGCCCTTGGAGGCTAAGAAATTGTAATTTTCTCTCATGTGAACCCTAATGTATAGCAGAAATTAGGGTTTAGCAGCAGCCTCAGGAAGTGTGCCAGAATTTGGAAGCTCCAAGACTTGGATTTTTTAGGGCTGAAGGTGAATTTCATCTAAACTTAGGTGCAAGACTAACCAACCATTGAATTTGGGGTATTTCCATTGTCTATGAAGTGGGTGAAGGCCAAGTAAGTGCCCGAAAGAAGAGGCAAATCAGATTGAAGACTTGCTGGTCACTCTGGAGAGCAAGGGGAGTTTGGATTGTGAAGGGTATCGGGAGAATCCCATTGTAAATCAACTTCTTCTTCAATAAAGCTAAAGAAATTTTGAAAGGGGCACCAATTTTGGGGCCAATAGGGTGTGTATTGTCCAAGATCAGGAGGTAAATTTGTATTTTCAGATTTGCATTTATTGTTTGCTGCCGTAATTAAGTTGTAATCAGGGATTTACCACTCATCCACGGAAGGTTGGTTTCACCACATGCCCTCCTGGAGTGCTCTTGGAGTATGACGATGGTTCACAAAAAACATGGCACTCTCTTGGGTTGTTTTAATGCTTTCCCTCACAATTAGTAACGTCTCCTTCATATTATGTAGAAAGTTGAGTACGGATTGCACTTTCATCCCTTGGAGCCCATCACTAATTAGTTGTTTCAGCTTATAACCATACATAAGCATAAATGGGCTATACCGAGTAGTTGAATGCTTAGGATTTTCATAAATGAAATTTGAGGAAGATAATGCTTGTCATTAGATTACCTATGGAAGATATGCACGGAACTTATCCTCCATAGCTTGATTTATCCTCTCAGTTTGTCCGTTATTTTGAGGATGTTCAAGGATGATATGTATAATTGGGTTTTCATTTCTGGAAAATCATTTGTCGGAAAAGGCTAGTCCATCACTGAGTATTTGATTAGTCCATCACATGGTTCAGCTCAGATTGGCTTAGGTCAAGTGTAGGGCAATCCATGCTATAGTCAAAGGGCGGTAGTCTATGAACCTGTAGCCCATGTAAACTCATCTATGTACTCATCTAATCATACCAACAATGTTTGTCACCATTTGTTGCAAGATGTCTAGAAGAGGCTATGGCTAGCCGTGGGTATCTCACTGGTTGGACCAACGCCTCAATCATCATGGGTGATGCTCCCACTTCAGCTCTGATAATCTCATGTGGGTCCAATTCTTCGCTCATATCATACGTGAGATCATCGTGACCAGTGGTCTTTCCATATGGTCCCACTCGTGATATATACAACCCAAATAGTGTCAGTGACATTGGGCAGCCTTGTTTCACCCCAATGGCGCTATTGACTATATCTGAGATGCCCTTAGGTCTTCATACTCTGCATGACACTGTCTCATATAAGGCATTATGCATCTCGGCTCATTCACTCAATGCTTGTTCCACAATAGAGTAATATATTTTGGCCAAGATGTGTTGAATCATGATGGTTCGATAGTTACTAAGTAGCGCGAGATCCCCACTCTTAAAGAGCGGCATAATAGTATGGTCTCTCCAACTAGTTGAAAATCCCTAACAGACTACCCTATTAAAGATGAGAGCTAGTGCTGGTGCCAAGATATCACAGGCATGTGTGAACTGTTCTGCTACTAAACCATCATGATGTCGGGCTTTCCCATATTTGGGTTTCCATATGGCATTCCTCACTTTTTTTTCTGTGAAAAATTTGCAATTTGCTGGTCTTGGGATTGAGGGGAGTGGCATAGGCTCTTGGCCATGAACATCATAAAGTGTGCTAGCATATTCAAGCCAATCATCCGGTTTAATAATTTGTATAGGTGGCTGGCTCTCATGCATCCTTTTCCATGCTCTCTTGCTATCTTGTTCCAAGAACATGGAATGCATTTTTGTTTCTATTCTACTCAGGTATTCCCACATCTTTTTGCGTAACAATTGTTTGAAGAGTGTTCGAGTATACTTGTGTGTACATATGCCAATGCTCTCTCTCATTGAAAATGTGCTCGAGTCTCTCTGCACTCATCATCATATTGGCCATTCTATGGGGCATTACCTCCTGGAGGCTTGTGCAATGGTGTACTGTGTGGGAAAGCATGGGTTGTCGAAGTATGTATCAGTAATTATCTTGGCCACCTGTCCTATAAACTCATTGAAAGAGGCTTGTGTGTCTAGCTCCCTCAATGCATCTCGCACAACGGTGTTGTATATGTGTGAGGTCGCTTCCACAAAATCATAGTGTGGTAATTTTGGTATGTGTGATTGTACCTCATGTATATGCCCACATTGCATCGTGAAAGCTAGAATAGCATGGTCTGCTACTAATCCAATTAGTCTCTCTAAGATTTCAAAGCTTTTTATGTTAGGTAGCTAGTGGGGTGATCCAATCAAGTAGTCCACTGTGCTTGACCCTTTCTTGTTATTCAAGCATGTGAAACCATTAGATTGTGGCCATTGTGGCAGCCTATTAAGGATGGCCAAACCATGTGTACTTCCCAATGTCAGTAGGTGTGTTCCATATTCTGTTATCTCCCTATCTTGGGCTGATTTGTCTAATCCCACTTCATCTAATGCAATATAGTGGTGTATACGGGGATGCCTCTTTAGGGGCAAACTTACAGTATGCAAGGGAAAAGTAGCATATGGCATTGTATATTTCTCGAGTTCTATTTGTACGTAACTTGATTTGCATGTATCTTGCCTCTGCATCTCTATGTACCACTTAGACTGTATCTCGGAGCTCTTATATAAATAGAATTGCCACACCTCTTGATCCCCTCATCCCTCCAAGCCTCCTAGGCTGAGGGCGATATATAATTTCCCATCTATATTCATATACATCAGGTAGACGGTTGTCTTTACACTAGTGTGTCTCAATATACATAGGGATGTCTATCACTTTGAAAGTATCCTCAAAGTAACTTGCATTTGTCTAAGGGGAGCCATTGCAGTTCCATAATGTAAACTTCAAGGTCTCATAGGTTGCGCACCGTCATGCTGTCCTTTTGTTTGTGATAATGACTCTTCAATCTGTGTAAGCAGCCCATTTACGTGCTTTTTATTCCTCTTGAATACGTGGCATGTTTTCCTTCTATGGGTTATGTGGGCAAGGGTAAGGTCTTCATCTAGGTAGATCTTTTCTCCTTTGAGAGGGATCCTCTTGGAGAGGAAGGATCTTTTCTTTTTCAAGTCCCGAAATTTCAGGATGAGGACTTCTGTTTCTGTGTCGTCTTTCCTGATTCGCCAGGGCCCAATGATGGGTACCTCTGTAGCCCAATTTTGGTAACAAGAGCTGTAGCATCTTCAATTGGGGAGCTTTTCTCACCTAGTCCAACCACTCTTACGTGGAGTGCACGTGCCTGTCTTTCTGCCTTTTCTTCCAAGGTAGCATTCATAACTTCCACTTTGTTGCCATGCATTCCTTTGTTCTTTTTTGCCGCATCTATCCATTTTGCACTTTCTTTGACAATATTCTCCATTTTCTTTTGGGTTCCTTCCACCACGCTTACACGTGTGCATATCCTTTTTTAAAACATCATTTCTTTTTGCAGCTCCGTTCTGATTTGCGATGCCTCTTGTGCGTCCAATTTCTTTTTGCGTTCCTCTAGTTCTTCATTTAGGTTAGAGATCATCGAGTCTTTCTCTACCATGTTTGCATCTAGTGTTTGTTGCATCTCTTTTTTTAGTTTCTCCATCATTTCAGCTCAAACCCACTCGTGTATATCACTTTCCATTTCTTTCCTCATGATATGCATTTCAGCATGGAGCATGGTCAACAGCTCCTCATATAGTGTTTCATTGATTTTGTGGGATATCTTCCCATATCTACTTGACTTTGGAGAGACATTCCAATCTTGGTTTTTATGCCCATATATTTTGTATCTCAGGTTCTTTGGCAGTGTATGAAACATTGTTTCCATGGTTGGTTTTGTGATTCCTTCATTGTCAGTTTCTTCCGTCATGATTATTGCATATACTGTGGCATAAACTGTTTACAGTCTGACTAGAGCAGTAAACCGGTAACATAAACCGTTAGTATAGCATAAACTGTCAATGTGACTGTGCCATAAAATGTGATTGTAGCGTAAAACTGTCAATCTCACCTAAACTGTCAGTATAACATAAAATGCCAATGTGTCTGCAACATTAAATGTAGCTATGGCATAAACTGTCACTTTGACATACGCAATCACTGCAGGATTCAAAGTATCATGGCAGTTTCTTGCCTTTCACATTGCAGACATTTTTGTCAGTCACTACACTTTGTGAGTTGTGGGGCTTTCAGAGCTGCACAGCTACAGACTAAAGCCGTCAACTGTGCCAACCTGTGTGACCTTCTGACTAGTCATGCTACAGTCTGCATACCTGCCCATGAAATACTTGCCCATCGAGGTCTGAAACTGTCTGCACAGCCTACATGCAATGGAGGAAAAATGGCACATGCAGTAGGAAAGCCATGTGGGCTGCTTGGAAAGGGCTAAGACATAACTGAAAAGACGAAAGATTGATCTGTCAATCAGTCGTCACATCCAGTTTGTCTGCAAGAGAGAGAGCTGAAGTTGGTCACATCCAGTTCTTCAGCATGAGAGAGACACTGATTGTCACATCCAATTCGTCAGCACAACACAAAGAGAGAGAGAGAGAGAGAGAGAGAGAGAGAGAGAGAGAGAGGATACAATACCGCCCCAGCCGCTGTGCCTCTAGTGTAGTAGGTGTGCAAAAACAAGAAGAGATGCAGTTTCGGCAGCCGCTTGACAACACCCGACCCTGAATGCCTCCTGAGACTTACTGCCCCAGGGCCGTCACAGCTGCTGCAGTCGTGGAACAGTATAGAGAAAACCTATGGCGTGATTTCTTTACAAACCCTGACTTGTGGGAGGACAACCGATTCAGGAAGGTGATCACCATCTAGGAGTTGTATACTGTAAAATATAATAGCTCAGAACATGCTGATTTGAAGCATCGGATCACTAAAGAGAATCTATGGATTGATGCAAGCTGGAATCCTCCTTGGGTGAGGGTAGAACTATCCCTAATGACACATTTTCAAGCTGTTCCTCTTGATAGTCATCCACTTTTGAAAGAAGATGAGAATGATCATGAAGGTAGATTACAAGTTGCCGATTAGTGCATCTATCACTCTTGTATGTATAAGATGTGGGTACTAGAGGTAGTACCTGGTTCTTTGTAAACAGTGTTAATCCTATTGAGTTTTCTGAGACAGGAGGCCATCTTGGATGTGATGGATGATTGCAGCTAAATAGATGATGAAGATTAAAGCTTTGATATATGTCTAGGTTTTGCTTTCTAGAGAAGACCTGTGAGCTGCCAAGCTGTAGTGATCAGCTCTCTAAGCTTTATACCCATTCTCAGCTATATACCCTTTATAGAGGTGACATCTTCTGTTTGCCTCTCTAAGAGACTCTCACTTATTGTATAAACAAACATACTCCTCCCAGTTCTACTATCTGAATTGTTGAGCTTGAAACAGGACATTATTGATTAGGATCAGCAGAGTCTGCCAAAGAGAGAGAGAGAGAGAGAGAGACAGAAGGCTGCCATTGCTATTGCAGCAAGAGATCCTCCAAGAGCTTGTGACATGCCAAGAAGAAACTACAACAGCAGGTGATAGTAGTTTGAGAGCTATTTCAACCAAGCAACATCATGTTTGGGGTGTTCCATTAGTGGAGATAACTTTCATGACTATCTAGACAAGCATCAATTGATTTCTTCCGTTTTCTCGTGATGGAAGTTTGAATTGTTTCTCTCCTCGGTATTCTTTGTCATCCTCCAACATACTCTCATCCTTTCTCGGTAATTTCTAGCAGAAATAACCATTGGAGGTGGAGATTTCGATTAATCTCTGCTGTAAAACCTAATTTACAGCAAAAATTAGGGTTTGACAGCCACCTTGGGAAGCATGCTCATTAATTGAAGGCCTAGAGACTTGAATTTCAGCTAGTTGGGGCAATTTTAGGAGATTCGAGTGGCCATTCAGCTAGCAAATATTTAGGGCTGAATTTGTCAACCAAGGAGCACAATTGAAGGCCAATCCCCAAGTAAATGAAGAGGGAAATAGGTTTGAAGACTTGTTGGTCATTGATGATTGCAAGGGGTATTTGGAGAGAGAAGGAGATTTAGGAATCTTATCATATTCCATCCAGATTGCAAGTCAAAATAAAGAAATACCACAAAGGTGCTAATATTGGGGCCAATAAGGTGTCCATTGTTGAACATCAAGTGGTTACATTTGCATTTTAGTCTATTTGAATTTTATGCTTGTTGCATTGTTGATTAATTAGATCATTACCTCCCTATCTGAGAAGGAAGGTTGATTGCGTGGTTCAAGTAATGTCATTGATAGTATAGCCATGGTTTATGCTTTACTAGGGTTGTTTCATTAGACCACTTTTGAGATAAAGTTAGTGGATACACAATGGTTTTGACATTAGTTCGAGTTTGTTTTTGGTTAGTTATGACTTAGTTATGAGAGCTAGAAATTTCGGCATGAGTTGGGTACTGGCATAGTAGAATAGGCCGATGTTCTTTAACTATGATGCCAATGCTTGTTCTAGTTTAGTATTAGTTTGCTTTTGTCACCCAGGGTTGGAATGGAGGATGATTGCAAAGATTTGAAGGGGGAGGTATATCGTGAGAAGGTATATTTTTAGTGCTTAGCTTTGGCATTATTAAGTTGCGCATATGTGAGGTATACATGTGAAACGCAAGTTAGTTAAGTGACAATGAGACCTTAGTAATCCCGGTGATTAGTGGGTGGCATTGACAAAAGTTATTATAAGTTATGTTTGACAGATACTATGTGATACGTGGTGTCAAAACTTGGCCTAGAGCATTTAATTAGCCATTAGTGCCAACGGTAACCTTGAGGATTTGACATTAGTTAGTTAATTAATTAATGCTAGTTCTAGGCTAATAAGTGTTTAGGATCTCTTGGGTAGTAAATTGGCCCAATCAATTTAATTGTTAGCCAGCTAGATTATTTTTTTGGGCCATACAATATTATTCAATTAATTTTCAGAATTAATATTCTCACAATGAATTTAATAAAGCTAGAGAATGCTGGAAATTGTTTTGGAAGGCTGCCACTTGGTCAAACTTGCCCATGCAAGTGGGAAAAATATTTTTGAGGTTGGGAGAGAGAGAGAGTAGGGTCATTTTAACCTTGTGCAAGTTGAGAGAGAGAAGAGGGCTGCCATTGCTGTTGCAATATTTAACATGTCATTTTTTGCCAGAAGGATACCTTGTAGGAGCTGATGATATGCCCAAAAGAGACTACATAGTAGTTTGAGGGCTATTTCAGCCAAGGAACATGATATTCGGGGTGTCCATCAATGAAGATAGCTTTCATGATTGTCTAGACAGGGTAGTTGAAACTAGCCTTCCTTCTTGGAAAGGGTGGTAATTCCTTGATTAAGCACTAAATAAGAGTAATCAACAAATGCATATAACTTGAAATGTAGAAATTACCTTAATAATCTTGGATATTGGACACCTTGTTGGCCACAAAACAGGCTTTAGTATTTCTTTAACTTAATTGCTAGTGGAATGAGTATAAACTGAGATTCACAATCTCATTTGCTGTTCCAAAAAGCCTCTTTGCTGTAGCAGCAATCAGTAATCAATTTGGGCCAATTGCCCCTTGATTTTTCACCGTAGACTTACACAAATGGAACCAACAACTGGTCAAGTGCTGCCTCGAATTACAATGAATGGGTTGGCATGTAAATTCCTTGACAATTACACAAATTTCAGATGTTGAATTCAGTGTACGATGCCTTCACCATTTGGCATGGGTCCCGAGGTGGTTGTGAAACCCTAATTTTTGCAGAAATTTAGGGTTCATAGCAGAGATCTCTATGTTGTCCATCAAATTTGGTTGAGATTTGCTCAAAATGGCTTAGAAATGTTGAGATCCCTTGAGAATGGGTTGGAGAAGGTCAGAGAAGGCGAATATGAGAGAGAAATCTAATTTTCTTTGTGAGAAAACCCTAAATTCTGCTTGCTGCTTGTTGCCTTGTCCAGCCTACGTTTAATGCAGTCACCTACTGCCAGACACCTCTAAAATTTTGTAACTTGATCAACAATGATGTTGTGCTATCCCTTGGAAGGTGAGTCTCTCCTTGTTGAGGCCCCTAGATGGTTGCCTTTTGTAGCAAGTTGCTGTTCTTTGATCGGAAAATGGACTAACAGCTCTCTCTCTTTCTCTCCAAGCTGTGAATGGCTGAGAACCAGCCCCCAAAAACGTTTTCTCAGTTTGCATGGGCATTTTTGTCAAGTGGCAGTAATTTAAACCCATTTTTTAGCATTATCCAGCCATTCAATTAATTTTCAGAATTAGATAATCTTGAAAAATTAATTTCAGTGCTTTTGACCTTGCCCAAAATTAAATATGCCCATCCATAATTAAATTGGCCAGGCCATTTGCAACCTAGAGTGGTCCCCAACCTATGTTGACCCTTAGACTAACATTAATGGGTCAAATTGCTGCCGTAGGGTCGAATTTGATACCATTTGACCAACAGAACCCTATCAACATAACTTATCACAATTTTTTCCTTTGATACCTGCTCTATCCTTGGGGTCTTTAGCTTGTTACTATGGAATGTTTGCCATGTGTATCACTTTTTCTTAAACAACCTTGCACTTTTGATTAACAACTTAATCAAATGTTATCAACAAGATTAAAGCATCTCGAAATTTCTTGTCCTCGTGACAACAATAGTTCATTTTTTGCATTTTCTTGCGATGGAAGTTTGAATTTTTGCTCCCCTTAGCATTCTTTCTCATTCTTTAGCCTATTCTGATTATTTCTCAGTAATTTCCAGCAGAAATGACCATTGGAGGTGGAGATTTTGTATAATCTCTATTGTAAACCGGGTTTGATAGCCATCTTGGGAAGCTTGCTTAGAAATTGAAGGCCTAGAGACTTTAATTTCAGACACAGAAATTGGGGCAATTTGAAGGGATTCAAGTGGCTATTCAATCAATAACATTTAGGGCTGAATTTGTTACCCAAGGAGTATATTTGAAGGTCAATCCTTGAGCAAACCAAGGGGCAAATTGGTTTGAAGGCTTATTGGTCATTTTCGAGATCAAGAAGTAATTGGAGAGCAAAGGATATTTGCAAAATCTTATTGTATTCCATCTAGATTGCAATTCAAGATAAAGAAATACCACAAGGGGCGTCAATTTTGGGGCCAGTAGGTTTTCCATTCGCCAAGATTAAGTGATAACATTTACATTTTCAGTATATGTGAATTTTATGCTTGTTATGATTGTTCATTGATTAGGTCATTAACACCTTATCCAAGAAGGAAGGCTAGTTTCACCTTTGGATGGTCAAAGCTTGTCGACCTGCTAGGTTTATCTTCGACCAATTGCTAGATCCATGCCTTGCTAATGTGAGGATCCTTTTGGCAATGCCCTTTGATTGAAAGATAGAATCTAGAGAATGACAAAGGCATTAACTTCAGGAATCTGACAAAGGGCATTAATAACAATATTAGCAACACCCTCTCGGTAATGGAACTGAAAGTCAAACTCTTGCATAGCTTTGCCTTTTTGACTTTACGGTCACCGAGATTGGGCTGATCATAGCGATGTAGAGGTACTTTAAGGAATGGTGGTTAGTTCGAATACTAAACTAAGCATCATACATATAATGATAACACATTTTAAGTGCATAGATGAGTTCCAATAATTTCCTCTCTCGAGTAGTGTAATGTATTTAGGCATTCACAAGCTTAAGGATCTTAAATGCAATAGGTTGGCTATCTTGATAAAGAACAATACCCATAGCATGATCACTCGTATCCATATGAATCTTGCAGCATTGATATATGAGCTCACTTTTCCAAACATTTGGTGGACTAACATACTTTTTTTGGCTTTGAATACCCTTAGGCAAATGTATTAAGGGATCAATAATATGAGCATAGTCCTTAATGAACCTTTGAAAAAAGCTAATAAAACCCAAACAAAGGTTTTACTTAGCTTATGATTCTTATAGTAGGCCAATCTAGCACTACTTGAATCTCTTCGAGATCAATGTATATGCCATCAATTAGGATGACATATTCGAGAAACAAAAGCTCCATGCCAAAAAGATTCGCACTTGGATAGCTTTGTAAACAAGCACTCTTGTCTTAAAAGACATAAGACAATACATAGGTGGTGTGAAGATATGCTAGGTTTTGCACTGATGAAACATAGCATGTACAACCAAGACTAAAACGCAAAGACTCAGACAATGACAAGCATAACTGAAAGCCTAAATGCAAAACACAAGACTCAAACGTAGAGACAAACAGAGAGGGAAGAAACTTTGAGGTGAATGAATGTTGTGAACAAATGTTAGAGTGTACAGAATGCCCAAGGGCAGAGCAATGTAGTGTTGGAGAGTGACGTCAGCCGGAGATAGATCCGGAGTGCTGTATCCACTAGTGGGAGGCGTGAGAGTGCTGAATAATGTAGGGTAGTAGGTTGGTCACCAAAACTAGCAGTTGGAATTAGAAATCTGATAAACACAGTAGTGTACCACCAGAGAAGCCTGAAAGCTTCTCACCCAAGGCAAAGAACTTATGGCGACAACAGGAGAGATGTGTGCTGATGGAGGCGACTTGCTAGACACAAAAAATGCAGGTATTGTAGTAGTTGTCCAGTGGGAGAGATGGCATCAGCTTGTCGCTTGGCACGAGATGCTGAAAACGCAGGTTGATCAGGTGCTATGATGACTCAAGAGATGGAGACCTCTAGACAATAGGGCAATGGTTGAAAACAGATCTGCTAGGATTGGATAGTGATGTGCTGTAGTCGGTGATGGCTAGACAGCAAATGGTAGGTGGCTAATGACTGAAATCTGCATGGTAGAGTGAAACTGCACAAAAGAATGAGGTTGAATGGTGGATAGGTTGTCTTTTTATAGACGTTGAAGGGTGCACCAAAAAATTAGGGTTTTGGGGAACCATTGGAACTCTTTCGAACCATGCACTAAGTTTGCATTTTTCATTAATTAAGCATGTTTTGAGGCTATTTAAAGATGCTAATAAGCTATAAAGTGTGCTTTAGCTCAAGAGGCAGTTCGCATACTCCTCCCATGATTAGTATAAATAAGTATGTTGTTGAAGAAAATAACTATCCATTTTCTAAGATATGGACAAAGTAAATCATTCATAATCTCTTGGAAAGTTGTGGGAGCATCAATTAATCTAAAAGGTACGACTAGAAGTCCACATTGTTCATATGACGTTTAAAGTGCAATCTTTGGAACATTCTCAAAGCTATCTGTATTTGATATATTCAGACTTAAGATCAATCTTGTTGAAATATCCACACACTATAGAGTCGGTCTATAAGATCATCTATCTGAGGTAATGGGTATTTGTTCTTGATGGTCACTTTATTGAGATCCTTATAATTTTGATGGAATCCACCTGTTGATTGGTTGCCCTTACTTGCAACCAAAGTGTTGTCAAAGTTCTTGGCATGCTTGTAGATGTCTTCTAATGAATGTAGAGGATTGCCGAGCACCTCATTTTGGTAGTCGAGCAACAACTCAAAGAGATAGCATATATAGAGTAACACTTGCAGGTCCTCTAGGGCCTTCATTCAATGAGGAAGGTCCTTAAATTCCTGTGGATATACATCCAGGGTCTTCTTCTCCATATCTAGCTTAAACAACTTGCAAAAATTTTCAATCCGATTATTGATCACAAATCGCTTTAGAAAAACAAAGTGAAAATCTACCCACATCTTTGGCTTGGGGCATAACATGGCTTACCAAGCATGCACCTTTTTGTATTACACAATCAGTATTTGTTAGATATGTTGAGCGTTGTGGAATTAATACAAATTAAAATAAGCCATCAATTTGGGTAACCACAAGTCAATGTTGGTTTCATCACATTTCTTCTTCTCTCTCTTAAAGGGATTGGGTTGGAATTGAAGAGGCAACGCCCTCATGGTCGCGGGCACAAATGGAGAGTGGGGAGTGTGTAAGTTGGTTAACTCTCAGAGGATGTCTTGCAATTGAGCTTGAAAAGCGGTGGCGTAGCCATGTGTAGTCTTATCAAACATAAGTTGTGGCATAGCCATGTGTAGTCTCCCGACACATGAATTCCTTCGTTTCTCTCTCCTCTCATCACTGTCTTTCGCTCTCTTCCCAACACCATTAAAGTAATCCATAGAACATTAATGTTAAAGTACATTAGCATTAACATAAATGTTAATATTGGTACAAAATTTAAAGGTAACATCAATAATATTTAATGCGATATAACCATAACATTAAATGCAATCACAGTGCTACATTTATTACTATGCTAACATTAAATTTAATGCTAATGATTAGATGGTCTTGAGTTCAAATCCTACATTGGTAAGGTCATTTAGTATAGGAATCAATAAAGGGAGATTTGAACTTGAGTTAGTGGGTTGATAAAATAAGTGGCTTACCATTGGGACAACCACTTCATTATGGAAAAAAGTGATTGGATATATATAATTAGAATGAAAAAATCATAATCTAAAAGGAAATGTTGAGGTAGGAAACAAAAAATAAAAGTACAAAAAAAGCACTAGGGATCTAACAAAATATGGATTGATATGGGGATTAGTATCATCCCAAGATATCTCTGACAGGTCTCTCCAACATGGATAGGTTGAAGCATCGAGGTAGGGCTACTTGATGACATGCTATTATCATCTATATCTTTTGATGGTGGCTCAATGGGGGATGTGGACTAGCACGCTATGGGCAATGTGTTTTGTATCTTTTGATGGTGTTGTCTAAGGTAACTTGTAAACGCCCCGAACAACGTAGTATGCTTAACAATTATGATATTCGCTTGTTTTCGAGATTTAATATAAAAGAGAATGAACACTTAAAGCTGAAAATGAAAATTACTCACAAAATTACAGCCATGAAAATGTAAAAGTAATGGAGACAAGATTGAGGGTTGAGGATGGGCAACCCCCCTCGAGGAATGTATTTCTGCTCAACCCAAGTCCCTTAGGGAAGAGCTCAGTTACAATCAACCTGAGAGTGAGGAGAAGTAATTCTCACTCTCACAAGATCATGCAAAGATGTACAAACACATGCATTATCTATTATGCAATGATAAGAACTGATTTCTTTACAGTATGAGAGAAGAAAGAGGGGAAATCAGCCTTTCTCCATCGTTGAATAGTAGTACATGGATAGGGCTTGCTTCTTGTTGCTAAAATGGAAGAAAGAGCTTGAGAAGGAGGTGCTGTAATGAATTTACAGGCTAGCTGTCCTGTAAAACAGCAGTGATAGAAGAGGGAATATGGAGGAATTTGATAATAGAGAAGTGGGGGATGATGATGGGGATGGATGGGGCCAGTTTCTGGCTATCTGTGGGTGCTGTACATGAGTTTACAGCAAAGAAAAATGATGCTGAATGAAGAAAAACGAGCTCTTATTTATAGGAGAGGGAAGAGCTAGTACAAAAAGGGAAAGTGGAGTAGCACAAGACAAGTGTCCAGCCACATGTCATGAGATGTGACAAGTGGTGTGACACTTGAAAACTTGTGTGACAAGTGTCTTGACACTTGTCTATTTTCTATGGCCTTCCTTTTTGGGCTGAATACTGTCAAGAATAGAAACAACCAAATTTAGTAAGTACAGTCAGAGTACAGAACTTACTATTTTTAGAATGACATCCCTATTTTTTAGGACTAGCATTTTTAGACTAATTCGAGGCTTCTAAAATTTAGGGATCTCCTAAAATTTAGGGACCCCCCCAATCATATGAAAGCTTTTTCCGTGTACATCGCAAAAACGGTATCAGAATCTTCATGTGACTTTCCTATGCAAAGAAATGTGTATTTCAAGCTTTCAGCCCACACATGCACATTATACAAGCATTTCATGATCATGCCATCTTCTTGATTGTAACTGTCTGTTCTGGTGGATCTAGCCCACACTTCAAGGCATCAATCTTTTCTGTGTGCGAGTCTAACCTTGATATGCGTGAGTTCTGGTCACAAGCGCCCAATCGGCCATATAGGTGAAAGTGTGAACTATCTTTTCTCTAACCCACCGCGTGGGTCCACCATAATTTGTGACCACTCATCAGTGGCCAGCTCCAATGCACTTTTCTTTATATCTAATTAGTGCAAAGGAAACAAATTTAATAAATCATTATATAGTCAAATTAATGAAAAAGGATACAAATTCTGTTTCTCTAGAGTTGTGACATGACTCCTTGTGGTGAAACCATGAGTTTGTTAGGGGTATTGAAATGTTCATCTAAGATCCAGTTTGCACACGAGATAGGACAGAATCTATATCCATGAACATATAGGGACTAGACATCAGACTCACCTCCTTGTTATAGAGCCAAATGAACTGAGCACATCTCCATGTTAGGGCTGAATCATATTGACAGGTAATGCTAAAATAGAGGTAGCCATGATCTTCAACTATTGAAATGGGACATGGGGAGATGGTAAAAGACTATATATCTTGGATGAGAGGGAAGGATGCTAGTAGGTAATGTACTATGCTCACTCGTAGCCTTTCTGTAAGTCTTGTAGAAGGACCTCCTCTTAGCCGTCTAGGTGCATGCTAAGATGAAGAGCATGTGAGAGTATCCAACCTTGGCCATCTAGGAGGCCATTAAGAACGGCTAGTCCATGTGCACCTACTAGAGCGAAGAGAGAGTCTCAATACTTTGTGCACTCTAGGGTGTCTTGTGATGTCCTACTAAGTCCCATCTTCTCCAATGCTAGCTTTGTATACATAGGATTCTCGCTCTTGAAGAGCGATGCTTTTCTCTGTGATGTGTGTGCATTAAGATGTGAAGCTAATAAAGCATTCCTATGTTGTAGTGATGTACATCCTTATATATATATATATATATATATATATATATATATATATATATATATATATATATATATATATATAGATAGATAGATAGATAGATAGATAGATAGATAGATAGATAGATAGATAGATAGATAGATAGATAGATAGAGAGAGAGAGAGAGAGAGAGAGAGAGAGAGAGAGAGAGAGAGAGAGAGAGAGAGAGAGGATGAAGATGAAGAAGAGGAAGAGGAAGAAGAAGTCAAAGATGAAGATGATGATGAAAGAAAATACATTAACATCTACGACCCTTAGTGGGCTAGGTATGTCTTATGCCACTGTCAAAACTAGATGACCTGGCTGAATTTAACACACTAATAACAAGCTCCACTCGGTCAATATTGGCAGATAGAGTATTTCATACATCCTTGATGAGATAGTATGGGGTAGGATCTTGATGGATTGCATTTTATTAGATACTGTTCATGTTGCCAGTGGATCTTCCTCATCTATATCTGGTGTAGCCTTTGTGTATGGTACACTTGCACATTGGTGGTCGACATGTTACTCCAATCTTCTTGGCTCTTTGGACTATCACTCCTGTGTGCGTAGACATTGTGTGTATGGTCATTTTCTAAAAGAAATCTTTGAATTGTGATTGTCTTCCCCTCGTTGCAGAGTCCCTACTTGTAGTAATGACGTGCAAAGGCTCAACTCATGACTATGGTTTGGTCCAAGCAGCATTGGTCTAGGGACTCCACGACTAGTGTGAGGAAGGTTTCTCCACTATAAATAGTGGAGCGTATTTAGCTTAGGCTATACTATAGGCCTTGTATTAGCAGATATAGTTTTTCTTGCTCTCCACCTCCATGTGGCATAGACTGCAAATCAGCTTGGCTCTATGAATGTAGGTTGCTCCACCAGTCTCCATCTCGAGCTGATGAGAGGAGACCTTGAGCTAGCTATGGCTACCTGCATCTTGTGTGGCTGGCATATGTCTAGGTGTCTAGGTCTCTCAATGTGTGTGTGTGAGAGAGAGAGAGAAAGAAAGAAAGAAAGAAAGATATATTAACGTCTACATAAGGCCAATGTGGCCTATGAGACAAAATCCAGATTACATCCATGTCTAATGTCATCTCATCAGTAAGGTAAAGATAACATTACAAGTAAGTGGGTGGCCTATGAAACAATACTGAAAATAACTATACGATGGGGCTATACTAGGTTTGAACCATGTGTAGTGTTGTTCCATCGATAGAAAAGAAAAGGAAAGGAAAGGAGAACCAGATCTGATTTAGCCATGTACAAAAGTGTGGTGGAGACTATGGGCTGTAGTTGGTCTCAAGATCTGCACATGATCTCAGCTATGATGCGGTCCCTAGCTGCTTCATTAATATGCTTGGTGGTGAGTCTGCGGTGTCTCGTGATGATGGCTCTAATCTGACTGTGGTGTAGCCTCCTCGGACGTGGTCTTGGTAGACGGGGTGGTTGTGCTCGACGAAGGGAAATGGCTCTATCCAATGTGACTCCACGGTGTGGCATGTAAGGTGTCTGGCGGGGTGGCGTTGTCTCTGCAAGGCTGGTAGTGTCAGTAGGGTCGGCTCTGTAGAAGAAGTTTGTCACTGCTCTCTGTGTGTATCCCTCTGGGTGAGCTGGCCTCCTGTTTCACAGTAGTGCAATTCGGTGCCTCTCGAGCTCGAGGAGGAAGAGACCTAGGTATCTTTGGTCCTCGCACTCCATGATGCGACGAAGGGGTCCAAATCCGTCCCGGAAGAGGCAGTGGGTGCCGTCCTCGTATGTCATAGTATACTGTGTATGTGCATATGTAGTGCTCCTCCGACTCAGGCTCTCGACCACAAAGCTGGCAAGTCCTATCCTATGCTAGGGTATTTGTCCATCTGCCTATCTCCATCTGGAGCCTATGTGAGGAGGTGTGAATCTGTCCGATAGCAACCCGTACGCTATGGGAGAGATGGGTGTCTATATATGCTGGCCGAATAGTGAAACCATCATCAGAGAGGCACAAGAAATGACTCCTGTAGAACTCCATCCTCGATCCTAGAGGGAGTGGTGGGTGGATCCATGTCCTTGCCATCTCAATCCTTAAGATATCAGCTTTGATCACTTGGTTCAACTCTGATTGGCTAAGAGAAAGTGTAGGGCAGTCAAGGCTATAATCCAAAGGTGAAAGACGGTCAATATCCAAACCATGTAGGCTCATCCAAATAGCCATCTGTGAAAACATACAGTTCTTCTCACCTCCTGTTGCTAGTTGTCTAGATGAGGTTAGTGCCAATCTAGAGTATCTATGGCGTTGAAGTTCCCATAGTCTGTGCCAAAAGGTCACTGCCCTGAAGAGTGCCTCCATGACTATGGGTGTTGCCCCTAGCTCTGCTCTGACAATCGAGTGTGGGGTGGAGGGCTTACTCCTAATCATGCGTGCTATCATCATGATCAATGGTCTTTCCATGCTATCCCAACCATCATAATAATCCCTCTCCACTCCAATCTGATCAGTGAGTGGGCCAAGGCGCCTATGGTACAAGCTGCAACCCCATACCTTTGCTCCATATAGTAATGTAGGTGTGACTAGGGTGTCAAACAACCAAAGTTTGGTGCGGGGCTCCTGAGATTGTATGTGAGCACATTGACTCTCAAGTGCCCCTAGTGCTGTGTATCCACGTGCCAGACGTGCCTCTAGCGTCCCTCTCAACGAAAAACGTGGGCCAGAGAAAGTGACTCCCAAATAGACATATTCCCTCACATGCTCCAGTATGTCTCCCCCAAATGTGAATTGTTACATAGATCTAGTCACCCATGCTGTTGAAGTATTGAAAACCATGGTTTTGGTCTTCCCAAGGTTCACTGTGAGGTCTTTATCTCTACAAAAGATGTGCAAAGCATCTAGATGGCACTGCAAACCCTCCGTTGAATTTGAAATGAGAACAATATCATTTGCATACAGTAATACTGGTATCAACACCCTTGCTAGGTTGGCTCTAGCTCCTCCTCCTCGGTCTATGTAATCAGACACTTCATCTATGTATAGACCAAACAATGTGGGTGAAAGTGGACATCCTTGTTTCACTCCTATAGTACTGTCAATCCTCTCTGATAGCCCCCAAGGTGCTCGTACATGACTTGTCACAGCCTCATATAATGCATAGACACCCCATCGTATACCCTCTGGTACTCCAATGTCCTGCAATCTCTGCATGATGCGTGTACGAGGCAGTGTATCAAAAGCTTTGCGAAAGTCTAAAAAGCAACAATAGATCCTCTTGTCTCGGGCTCAACCCTCCTGAATAATGGCTCTAAGTGTGAGAATATGGTCCAGCGTGGTATATCCTCGTTTGAAACCTGCCTGTCCTTATGCTCTCTTGTCTTGCATTTCAGCCCACTCACTGAGTTCATGCTCCAATATAGATCCATATATCTTGGCCAAAGAATGACCGATCATGATAGTCCTATAGTTGCTAGGAATCAGGGGATCGACACTTTTAAATAGCTGAATTATAGTATTGTTTGACCAACTCATAGGAAAACCTTCATATACTGCTCTATTGAACATATGTGCTAATATGGGTGCTAATATGTCACCAGCATGTGAGAAATGTTCTACTACTAGTCCATCCTCATCCTGTGCCCTCCCATTTTTTAATCTATAGATTGCATCCTTAACCATTTTCCATGTGAAGAAAGACCATTGTGTTGGCCTACAAGCTTGTGGGGGCTCTGCATAGGTGGCTGTCCTGGCAAGTCATATAACTGTCTCCCATAGTCAAGCCGAGCATCTGGTGATGTGATCTGTATGGGGGGCTATCTTTCATGAAACGTCTTCCATGCGCTCTTGCTGTCCTGCCCCAAAAATAGCTGATATATCTCTGCTTTCGCTTTCGTTAGGTAGTCTTGTTTCTTCTTCCGCACAAGGCGCTTGAAGAACGCCTTTGCTTGGTGATGTGTTTGAGTACCTAGCTCCACTTCTTTGTAAGCAAGCTCGGGTGACTCTACACTCATCATCATACCAGCTATTTTGGGAAGCAGTAGATCGTGTGGGTCTATATCCGGGCAAGGTGTGTGGGAATGCATACATGGCTGATCCATGTATGGCCTTTGCTAAATCCCTTGTACATTCTTCCAACGATCTACTCAAGTCCAATGTATGTAAACTGGTCTGCAGAGAACCACTATAGATGTGTGAGGCATGGTGTTCCATGTTTCATATGTACACAACAGAGCATGAGTGTTAGAATAGCATGATCTGTTGCTATGCCAATTGGCCTCTTAGATATCTTGAAATTTTGGATATCTGGTATCAATGCTGGTGAGCCCATCAGGTAGTCCACAGTACTTGCCTCTTCTTTGTGATTCCAACATGTCAAATTAGATCGTGGCCATTGTGGCAGACCATTAAAGATGGCTAGTCCATGTGCACTTTCCAAAGTCATTAGGTGTGTCCCATAGGTACTCACTTCTTTATCTTGGGCTCTCCTGCATAGGCCTATTTCATCTATGTCGATCTCTTTGAACATGGCACTGTCATGCATATAAAAGCCACTCTATCTATCTCTAGTGCGTGCATTGAAATCTCCTACTAATAATACGTCCCCAATGCTAGCATATCTCATGATATCCTCGTAGAGTACATCAAAGGGAGATCCATCTCGTGTGGCATAGGTAATATATTCTTCATATATATATATATATATATATATATATATATATATATATATATATATATATATAGAGAGAGAGAGAGAGAGAGAGAGAGAGAGAGAGAGAGAGAGAGAGAGAGAGAGAGAGAGAGAGAGAGAGAGAGAGAGAGAGAGAGAGAGAGAGAGAGAGAGAGAGAGAGAGAGAGAGAGAGAGAGCAAGCAAAGGAAAGGAAACGATATATTAACAAGAGCAGAAGGCCAAAATGACCTATGTGACCATGAGTTACAACCATTTGTGTGTTGATACAATAGTCTAAAAAAGAACTTTAAATGTAAATGAAAAGTTGAAGGAAGCTAAAAGCTATGATAAAGGAGAGACCCTAATTGATACAATCTAGAGGGATAAAATCGGATGTAGAAAAGCCCAAGCTAGGAGTATCCTGCACCTTAGTTCTAGCACAAGCAATGATCTCTTGAATCTATATATGCATGTGCTATTGATGTCTATGTTGGGGTCTTAGGACGTCTGGATCTGCTAAGCTGGACAACTCAATTAATCAATGTGCCTTGTATGGATGCAGAGTGTGGAAGTCTCCTCGATGATTCTCTCATGTGTGGATTGAGATTGGGATTGAGGATGCCTTTTGTGTCTTGAGGTTGTACCGTGTAGGAGGGTCTCTCTATATTGTCGTACCTTAAGGAGGAAGAGGGGAAGACATTGTTGATAAGTGTAATCCATGAATGCTGATAATGACTCAAACCTGTCTTTGAACAAACAATTAAAGTGGCTTGAAATCTCATAGTATGTTGGGTTGCGGCAAATGTAATGCTCCTCCGTCTTTGGCTCTAACGGACATATTTGGCATATGCACTCCTCTAGTGGTATGAATCTATATCTGTCAGTCTCAATTTCTAATAATTGATGTGAGAAGTTGTATAGTTGGGCGATAACACATCTAATCCCATGTGAAAGGTGGGTGTCCATGCATCTTAGGCAGACATCTTAGGTGGACAATAAAACCATTATTTGTAGTATTGAGAAGATGCTTTGTCATGGTATTGTGAAATTTTGAGATGCTTTAATCTTGCCGATAACACAAGTGTTTGGGCACCTTCTTCAAACTCCAAAGAAGAATATACATGGTTTCTAGACTCTGGAGCTACTCATCATATGACTTTTCATAAGAAATGGTTAGTCAACTTCAAAGAGATGTCCACTCCACTCAATGCTGCCATGGGGGACAATAGCATTCAACAAGCTTAGGGCTATGGCACCATTCAAGTGGATCTTCCCTCCAATCACACAATCAAGGTACATAAAGTCTATTATGTTCCCAACCTTAAGAAAAATATGTTAAGTATCGATGAGCTCACTTCTCAATCCTCTCTCACTGCTCACTTCTCTAAAGACCACTACATCTTAGAGCTACTCTCACCTTCTCTGGAACTCACCTGCCCCAAACAGGGTTAGCTTTATACACTTGGCTATTCACTTCTACAACCTTCTTCAAATGCTTCAGCTAACTCCACTTTAATATCTGATTAAGAATGTGCAAGGTTGTTTGATACATGTGATTTATATGGCAATTATTTCATGGTAGTAGGCCAAGGACCTCGAGGATGCATTGGGTCTCAAAGGCAAAAGTTGTTATAAGTTATGCCTGATAGGTACTAGGTGGTACCTGATGTCAGATTTTGGCCTAGACCAATTTATTGGCCACTAATGTCAGTGGTGACATTAGAGACGAGACATTAATTAATTAGCTAATGAATTAATGCTAGTCTAAGGGTCAACAACTACTCAAGGATACTTGGAAGACAAATTGGTTCAGTCAATTTAATTATTGGTCGGTAGAATTAATTTTCTGAGCGTTAGAGTAATTATTAAATTAATTTAATAATCTAGGTAATGCTAAAAAAGGGGATTGGAAGGTTGCCACTTGGCAAATTTTGCCCATGCAAGTTAGAAAAACGTTTTTAGAGGCTGGTGGAAGTCTATTCCAGCCATTGTGAGATGGAAGAAGACTGTTAGAGAGCAAGGAGGGGTTGCTGATGTGATTTGCAGCCACCAGAGATCAGTCCTATAGCATGTAATAGCAGTTTGGAGTTCTCAAGAGTAGGTGACAGCAGTCCAAGTTCCTATTGGTGCAAATGAGAGCATACAAGCAGGGATAACAGTTTTTCTGGTGGTCCTAAGCTGTAGGTGACAGCTTTCATGGTTGTTTGAGCAAGGCAGTAGTAGTTTTTCAACGTTTCTTGTAATGAAACTCTGAAATTTCTCTCTATACAACATTCTTTATCATCCCCTAGCCATCTCTCAAGTTATCTCAGCATTTTCCAGCAGTTTAAGCCATTAAAGTAAGAGATTCTAGTCAATCTCTGTTGTAAACCGTGATTTATACAAAAAATCAGGGTTTCTACAGCCACCTCGGGATGCGTGCTTAGAATGGAGGTCCTTGGACTTGAATTTGAGTAGCTGAAATGGAGGAATTTTAGGAGGATTTAAGAGGGGAGCCAGCCAATATAAGATTTTGCATTGACTTTGTCTTTCAAGGAGCAGGTTAAAGGCCAATCCCCAAGTAAACCAAGGGGCAAATTGGATTGGAGGCATGTTGGTTAGTTTTGACAGCAAGAGGCTCTTGGATTAGTGGAGGAGATCAGAGGATCTCAGTTGTACTCCTTCTATTTGCAATATAAGATAAAGAAATGCTGCAAGGGGTGCCGGTTTTAGGGCCAACAGTGTGTCCAATGTCCAAGATTTAAGTGGTAAAGTGTACATCTTTAGTTTACGTAAATGTTATGCTTGCTGTAAGTAGTGTTAAATCAGATTATCTATCTCCCTATCCGTCGAGGAAGGCTGGTTGCATGCTCTCTATAGGAAGCCATCTTCGTTCCCAACATCGGCAATAGTGCCAACCATGTTCTGTTGGTGTCGAGCTAAGTGAGGTCCACCTTGATGATCTTGTCAATTTGTAAGTAGGTCAAAGTAAGGAATGGTGCATAGAGTCCTAAAAGGGGTTAAGTCTATCCATGCTAAAGGCACATGGCTCAATCCAAGTTGACATGTATGCATAGCAACATGAGGTATCTCTCTCTTTGGCAAGCTACTCAGAGGACTCAAGAGCCATTCATGCATATCTATGTCTAGGAAGATCCCATAGGCTGTACATGTATGAGATTTATTGAGTGAAGGCCTCTACTACAATCGGTGTGGCTACTAACTCAGCTCCAATGATCTCATGTGGAACTGAGATCTTACATCTAATCATCTTGGAGCACATGGATAGAAGGGGTCTCTATGTCAATCTCCATGCATCATAGGTGCGGCTTGATTAGTTGTGGTGATCAAGGTTGGGTCCCCATATTCCGTGCACTATAGAGTAATGTAGATGTGACTAGCATATGTGAGAGCCACAACTTGGTGTGGGGTTTCTAGATTTGTACCTATGAGCACATGTTAATGTTTACAAAAAGGTCAAGTTGGTCCAAGACAAAAAAAGATACATCTGAAGTTCAAGGAATTGTTATATTTCTGAGTAGAACAAAGAAATTGTAATTGAAAGAGAAACATGTAGCTAGGAAACAGCAAATAACTGGAAATATTAAGAATACACTGGCGATTTGATATAATGTGGAATTGATCTCGGGATTAGTATCATTTCAAGATATATTTTGGGGGTCTATCCAACATTGATAGGTTGAAGTGCCAAGGTAGAGTTTCTTGATGAGGTGCTAGTGTCATTTGTATCCTCTGGTGGTGCCTTGAGTAGGGACGTGGATTAGCTGACTATCGGTGCCCTGCTTTTGCATCTCCTAGCGGCTTTGTCTAAGGTGACTCATTGCGGTGATTGAGTAAGGTGACTCACTCTTGGATGAGTACTAAGAAAGGGGAATCCAAGCTCTATTGTAGAGGTGGAAGGTGATCCATATATAGCCCATGTAGCTCCAACCATGTATGTATCTGAGCATACCAGCACTTGTGTCACCTTGAAGTGCTAGCTGTCTAGATGACTCTAGAGCAAGTCTAGAGTATTACTGCCTTGGGAGGCTCCAAAGCCTTTGCATAAAAATCACTAGATGTCAAAATGGCCTATGAGAAAACAATATTGATACATCCAAATAACTTAGGGATAAGCTGAATGCCTTGAGTACATAAAAAAGCATGAATTGAAAAGGCATAAATGACAAACTACATCATGTGGTCAAAATGTGATCATTGCCGCCAAATATAATTGCCAAAGAAAATAAACCTTGTGTACATGTGGAAGTGGGAAGTTGCAGTAGGATGCATCTAGGCCTCATTCCATGATGTCACGCATGGCTCAATCCAGCATAGACAGCTAGAGAGGCGCAAGTGGCCCATGAGACCCAACAAATACATGGCATGATTCCACTGCATACATAACCTGGACAAAAGAAAGGAAAAGTTACCCACACTAAAATCTAAAATGCTGA